>NC_085048.1:24705674-25055272 GCF_963662255.1 Cinclus cinclus
AGCTGTCTTAATGCTCCTGGGCACAACTCAAAACACCTGGGGGATCCCAATCAGCTGCTGCCCCCAGGCTGGCCCTGCTCAGAGGTCACAGGTCTGGGCCCTGAGAGCAGCATGTCCACCAGCCTTGTTATCACACTGGGCACCCTGTCCCTCAGAGAGCAGCCTGTGCTCACTGCTCCCCAAGTTCCTCACAGTTTCCATTATCTTAGCCAGACAACAGCATAGAAGGTGCTATGGAAAAGGAAATCTCAGTCATTTTCCAAATCTTCACTGTTGTTTTCATAAATATTGCTTGGGCTGCCTGCCACAGTTTGATTCTGCAGAATTTTTTATGGAGTTTCCTATCTCAGATCACTGTGTGGATCCTCTCTTCTCAATGCAGTGGAGGACATTATCAGCGCTTCCAGAGAAGACAGTTACATCCTCAAAAGGCAGTATCATAACTCTCTTGATATTCTTCTTGTTGACAGCTTTATATTTTATATGGGTTGTCACTGTGGAATAAATTAGTAGGATTACTTTGTCTCTGGCTCTTTGTGAAAGTGTTACCATACTGTAGAGTACAGCTCAATGTTTCATCCGACGCTTTTAATTTTTTATGGTTATAAACAACAATAAACAAAAAGCAACCTCAGAGGCAAAGGCCAGAACCTGATCTCTTCTTACTTGCACGCCAATCCATAACTTCCTTTCCTTTCAGCCTTTTTACTCCCACATGTTCACCCAGTAACTCAGTTTTAAAAGAGAAAAGTTGTATTCCTACCCAAACAGCAAAAATACTTGTCATTCTGGTTGCAGATAATCAAAACTCTTCCTGCTCAGAGGCCTAAAATTACACTTAACTCTCAAACACTCAAATCACTGCTATTCTTATGCAAATTTACACAGAAGCAGCATTCCATTTTGGATTAGGTTTCCCTGGTTAGTAAACCACCTTCAGGCAGCTTGCTATGTGACCTTTGGCATATGGTGAATGCTAGGCAGAGGACAAGAGCATCACCTCTGGGAATGCAGTATTTCTGAGAAGACACAAATACATTAATACTCCGCATAAATTCAGATACCTAAAGAAGATGGCAGTGGTGGAAAGTGTGGACCACTGTATGAAACATCCTGACTTAGGCAGGATTTAGGACTTGATTTTGTCCATTGTCTTCTATATAGTTTTGTTACATATGCCCGTACTGCTAGACATCACTGAGTTTGCATTAAGGCTTTACTACCTTCTCATTTCCTGGTTGCATCAGACAAAGGAGCTTTCTGTACACTGGGTGGCCTGAGGGGTGAGCATTAAATCAGCATAACAACACACTCCAGAGCATTTCTTACAAAAATAACAGTATTTTCCAAACATAAATTACATTTGCAACTAGCAATACTTACACATAAGTGTGAGCCTCTCCTGGCTCCTAAGAGAGCTCTTCCCACCTCCTTAGTGCCATGTTAAAGTCACTTTTTAGAACCTTTTAAGTTGTGCAATGAATTTGTTCTAGGGCTAATCCTTCTTCATCACTGTGCTGTTAGGTTAAAGAAATTAAGCACTGCTAATGATAATAATAAAAGCCATTATGTTGGAGCACACATTTGATCTTCTTGTCAAGTCATCACACAATGGCAGCACATTAAACAAGATGGGATATAACACAACCTGCCAGGATTGCCCACAGGCTGAACCTAGCAGTGCCAGGCTGTGGGGACCTGGAGACCAGCCCTGCTGTGGATTCACTGGAGAGTCATTCCCAGGGAGCTGACTGACACAGAGTCCCAGACTGTGGGATGCTGGGGGAGCCCAGCAGGGTGGTGGTGTGGGACATTCAAACCCATTTACCAAAACCAACACTAACAGCAACTGTGATACCAATTTAAACAAAAATAGCTTTACCCTGATGTCAAAAGCCCAGCGTGTGAGATAAAATGCTTCACTTCCAGATAAAACTGTTGTCATACTAAAAATATCAGCAGCAACTGACACATGAAAATTCCTGTTTACAAACTCACAGGAAGAACCAGTTCATGAAAGACCCCAACCTTCACAAAGCAGCTGACAGTGTCCCTCAGGAAACCTTCAGCATGGGCAAGACAACTGGGAGAAGAGGCAGATACAAATATGTAGTTACTGAAGTTCATAAAAAGGCCATTAGTGCCTTCCAAATCTGCAAAAAAAAAATATTGCTAATTTTAAAAGGTTAAAACTAGAACTCATGATGCGGTCTTTGTTTTGATCAGTTGTCTCAAGAGGTAATTTAACAAGACGCTTATCTGCATGATTACAGAATGTACTGTCAGTATTTTGGACAAGGCTGAGGATGACTAGCATTTAACAGTGAGGATTTCACTCCATATGTCTTCTTGTTCCAAGTTTCAGAGAAATTTTAGATGAATATGTAGCTACCAAACAGTGGAAAAACCTTAATGCAGTTCAGATTCCAAAGATCAAAAATTACATTGGATTTCAAAAAGGCCAGTAATATCTTTAAATTACTTATATTAAAAATAACCAAGATTTACACATATAAAACAGAGTAAAGCGTAACAGGTAAGTAACACAGGAGAAACTGAACCCAAAGCTGCATTAAACAAATATATATCTTAACTGGATAAAATGAGAAAACATTAGGTACTAAGGGAAATTTTTGCTTTACAATACACACGTGCCCCTATTTTCTAAAATCTTCCCATCCGTTAGATCTACCACAGATATTGTCAGATGATGGAGGGAAGTTATAAAGTAATTTTTAAAAAGGACAGAGATTGCAACGTTGATCCCTTTTCACATAAATGTTAGGAAGTAAAATTTACTCTGGTACCAGTAGACTAAATGTCCAGTGCCATCAAATAAACAGGCACATGCTACAGGAAAACTTTCTGGCATAGCAAAATTCTTGGTCAGACAGAAGCCCTAACCAAACAATAGCAGGAAAAATAAGGATTAAAAAAGAAACAGGAGACTTAGTAACTATCAAAAGTAAAGAAGAATCCTGAAACAGAATCAGACAATAACACACATGTTCACAGATGATCAGAATCAGCGAGGTGGTGAGAACCCACTGCAAAGGCTAAGTATCTGAATGAATTCTTGAATGAGAAAGGACCTAGGCTTTAAGACAAAAATTTGTTTTTCCTTTCCCCACAGCCTTCTTTACAGAAAAATTGCCAAGTTTCATCACAGACGAAGTCTCAAAGAACACATTATTTACACAGGCAACCTAAACACCTATACGCAGCACACGTGGCCATCTACTACCAGCTAACTACAAATACAGAATGGACTTAAGGTATCAGAGAAAAAAAAACAAACCTGTTTACAAAAACCTGCACTAAAATAGATCACTGCTATCCAGATAATTTGTAAGAAATAAATGAAAAAGCTTGAGAGATTACTGGTGTAGTTCTGATCAGTTTCACCAAGAGTAACTGGAAAGCACAAATTAAAACAAACAAAACCAAACCTAAAATACTGGGAACAATACTCGTAATGGAAAATTGAAATGTAATATAATATAATGTAATATTCCATAATGGCATGGAAAAGCGCCTCAAAAATCACTGAGATCAAACTTAAAACTAACACTGCCAGATCCACAACTAAACTATGTCCCCAAGTGCCACATCTAAACATGTTTTAAATCCCTTGAGGGATGGTGACTGCACCACTTCACTGGGCAGCCTGTTCCCATAATTTCTGTCATGATAAACCAAATTTCTCCATAACTGATTTCCTCTGAGTTAAAAACAAAAACAACTACGTGTATGGCTACATATATATGTGTATGTATATAAATATATTTGTGTGTGTACATGTAAATACAAGGAAATTTGATTCATATTTACCAAAGGTAACTAAAACCAACACAGATATAGGGTACAATCCATTTTGTAGCCTGAAAGTTACCTATAGAATAATAAAGTCTATAATTCTGGCTGTCTTAGAGCATGAGAAAACAGTGTGATTTTCCAGAAATCAACAATGAATTCTACATTTACTGAAGAGCTGGAGAAGGCAGCAAACAAAAACATTCAGTCTTGTCTGATGAGACCAATGTGTCTGGATCGGGAGAACTCCAAAATGCTAAGATTCAGACTCACTAACTGAAACTAGGAGGATTATTAGAAATGGCAAGACAGGAAATACAATTTAAACAAAAAGTAAAAATTAAAAAAAAAAAAAATAAAAACAGAAGTTAAGCATCTCTGAACTACAAAAACCGTCAGTGGAAAACTGTTTGCTAACTGCATAGAGAGCAATAAATCTTATACTAGGTATTCGAGAACTACCTAAAAGAAAAAAAATATCAAAGGGAATTCTTAAATTCTTATCAAAGACATACTACATAAAACAGTAATGCAACAAAAGTATTACATTCAATCACATTCACATCACAAAGTACATCAATAGTAAGAGCACTGAAGAACACGTACAGCCATTAAATGCTTTAGTACCATGGCATGGAAAGAACTTGGAGAAGCTGAGATTTCTAATCTTGAAATACAGAAGTAACAACATTTTAACTGACAAAAAAAATTATTTAAAAATGTTAATTAGACTCTCTTTTGCTTATTGCTACACTGACAAAATCAAATTGGAAGCAGACTCCATTATTTCATATAGCATCTAAGCCATTGGTCAACACTAACTGCTAGTCACCAGGACAAATCCTGTGATAATTGTTTATTGAACAAACAAGAAGAAAAAAAGCAAATAAACCAATTTATTTATTAGCCAAGTCATTAAGCAAACACATGGAAAACAAATCTTTGGCATTTCAAATGCAGTTAAGATACAGGAAACATCTTGGTGCATTTCATAATTAACTTGGTTGCACACAGAAGGGCAGATGCATTTGCTTTCACGGGCAGTGCAAAACCAGACTAAATATCTCACCCTGAGCAGCAATGCTCACACAGCCAGGTTCAAGTCAGAGTACTGAAGCCAGGAGCAAAAGAAATAATCATTCCAGAAGTGATCATGCTATTGTCTGTCTCCTTGGTGCTCTTCCCTCTCTCTGCACTTTCCCTGCCAGGGATGAAGCTAGCCTTGAACTTCTCCCGCAGTATGACACGAGCACATCAGTGCATGACCTGATACTCAAGTTCCAGTTAGGCTTGATCCTGACTCTAGGAGCTCAAGTTCCCAGCAGGAACCAGCACATGGCCACATAGCCCGAGAAATCTCATTCAACACACAGTTTTTATATTTCATTATGATAAGGAAAAGCTCAAAGATGTCTCTACAGCTTCAAGAACAGTTCAGGGAGTGAAGCTCACACTGGTTCTAGGACTAGAGCCAGTGCTCCAGAGTGCTCCCTGTGCCAGTGGCAGGCAGGAGAATGGAATAGAGGACTTCTCTTTTTCCACTATCAGAGAGAAGGGACCAGACTGATGAGGAAGGACAACTCAACTCCACAAAAAGCACCTCAAAGGAAACCCATCCTCTGCATGCACTTTGTAGGGGCAGGCCCACAAGGAATCCAGCCTACAGCTAAAATTTAATTTAAAAGCAAGGAAGAAAGGGGAACAGAGGGTAGAGTAACAGAACCACACTGGGTTTTCCAGATGCTAGGAACAAAGTCTTTAAAAAAAAAAAAAACTTCCCATTACTTTCAATGAAGAAGTATTCCCAAAAAAAGCCAAATTATCAAAGATCAGGAATAGACTCAAAGTGTATGCAAAAATGATAAGAGAAAAAACAGTATCCAGCAGAAATTATACAAATATCCCAGATTTCAAGCTTAGCATAAAGACGGTCACCCCGCTTGCTATTGTTATTTAATCAAATCCTTACATTTGGTATTAAACTGCAAATTGTTGCAGAGACACACAAGCTCTCAAAGTGTAAACTTAATTCTTTAAATTCTTCTGAGTATTATGTGGTTCCCAAAGCAAAGAAATGCTCCAGTATGACAGTCAAAATATCAAGGCATAAACATGTATTGCTTCTAGGACACTAATATAATCTTTATAAATTAGATTATATCTATTTGATGCTGCTCAGTCCTACTATACACCCACTTTAAACAGCACGTTGGATGGCTGGACCCTGTGTAATCCAAGATCTGAAGGAAATGTATATCCATGAGAAAGCAAAAAATAAATGTACACTTTAAGTAGAAACATACAAGGTCTACAAGAACCCATGTGATTTCACTTAATACAATTTGCAATAGCAGAAAATGAGAATTTGGGAGGATATTTTCAGAGGTGGGATAGATCTGACCTCACAAGAAGTGTATGGACTTCGTTAACAAGAGCTTTATTTTAAAATATTGAAACAAAAATATAATGCAGAAGTATCCTGTTGAGAATGGTAAAATTATAATTTCATCAAGGGACCTAATCAACTTTGGCTTTCTTCCTGTGGCTCATCTGTGTCTGTTCTTCTCTATTTTAAAGAGACACTGAGCCAAAGGCTGCTTTAACTCCAGTGTAAACTGGTGGTTTACACCAGTGTTTACTGGTGGTAAACATTTCCAGCAAAGCAAAATGAAAACCAACACAAAATCACAATAAATGTTTCTCAGTAACTGATAAAAATTAAGAAGGTAGAAGGCACAAAGCCTAACAAGTCTGCTCTACAAAGAAAATTTCAGTATGTTTGAAACGTATGTTCTTTTTAAGCCAGAAATCAACTTTCTACAAATTATGATGAGTTTTTCTCCAGAGAAGACTTCACATTTAAAACATTTCAAAATCAGAATTTTAAATGCCAAACTAATCTGTAATACATGGTATTATAAAATAGTTCCCAACATCAGTTATGACTGCAATATGAACATATAGTCACTGGAAGAAAACTTCCAAGGCACAAACAGCAGGGAAGAGCCTAATTGCTATTAAAGGTCATTGGGATTTGCAATCACGTTGCTATACATTCTTTTGAAAATATCCTCCTCTGAAACCGTAACTACCTTAGCAATAATACCTTCTCCCCAGAAGTTGCATACAACTACACAACACTGGCTTCTCCAGAAAAGTGCTCTAGCCATTTCCTAATTCCTAGGATGTATTATAAAACCCTTTATCTCAAAATTAAAAATTTATCTAAAGGCAAAGTAATTTAAAACATTAAATATTTATAAACATCAATAGCTAAGTTTCTGACTCCCACCAAAATTAACAGAAGTTTTGCTTGAATAAAAACCACAGCACTGAAAGTGCCATTGCTCTTTCAAAAAAGCTCTTTTGCTTAAAGAGTTCAGGATGCTTTATCAGTAGTATTACTGCAAAATGTCTGTCCAAATGACTACACTCATTTTCTAATGCTGCTTCTGCTGTACCTAGGAGACTTGTCACATGAGGAGCACACAGAGGGTAATCTGATCAGGCAGAAACAAAGTCTATGAGCAGACTTTGACAGGATATCCATCTCAGTACCCAGGCAAGAGACTTTCTAGAAATTCTCTGTTCACCCATAGTCTCATCTGTAAAATGCCCAAAATATGCGTCTGAAAGCTGTATAGAGAGTCAGACTTTTACCCATTTTGTGAACTAAAACATACACACATCTCTCTAATCCCAGTATAGAAGAGCTCTACTAATTTTAGATCCACGTGGTGCCAAATGTCATAGCTGTCAGATAGCTGGATACCTGAACCTCAGGCCAAACTAATTTAGTTTTCCAACACAATTAGGTTATGAACCCCACTTAACTGCTGGTCTATATTTATATGCATTGCAGAACACATCATTAAATACTGTAATTTCACATGTTAATGATGAAACTGAACAATGAAGATATGTTTCAAAGCAAACCAAGTTCAAAAGGGCCATGTGGCTATAATCAAGAGCAGATTTTGGCCTGTGCCACTGGAAAGCCCAGAGACCTAATCCTCCTTGTCTTACAGAAATAGTTACACTAATTGTGTGATTGTGAGGAGCAGAATTTAACCCTCCATATATTTGCCTAGAACCTTCACCCTTCCACAGATTTATTGGTAGCTATTGTCATCTCGTACAAAACCTAAGGAATTAATAGATTAACAGTCCACAGCCAAATTATGCACTCACCAGGTAAAATAAAATTAAATCTGGAGCCACAATGACTTGTTTCTAATGCAGCTGCAGCCAATCTGGAATACCCTACAGGAAGCCTAATTTTAGGAGGAATATGCCTTATCAAAGGCTCAATTATTACTTGGGCCCCAGTCTTGGAAAGAGTCTTGCGTGGGTGGGTTTCCAAAGCCAGTCTTTCCCCACAAAAGCACCCAAATCTGCCTACACAGATGAACTTGTAAGGTCTGGCTATTAACATGCCCTTCAGGATTTGACCAGCAGACTGAAGTGTCTTTGTAAGCATTGTTTCACCTGTTTGAAAGCTGGGCTGACTGGAACCATTCAGTACATGAATATTCTCACCCACTACAGAAAAACAAGGCTTTGTTAAATTAAACGGCTTTAATTATGTTTTACAGGAAACATTTCAGGCATGCAGCAATAAGCTGTATTCATATTTGACATTTACAAAACGTTATTATTTTAAGTCTGAACTTATAAAATACTTGCACGTAAATTCAAGCATATGAATAAGCCCATTTTTATTTTACAAAGCAGTTACATCACAGTACAGTCTGAAATGGTGGAATGAATTATTCAAATCAGGCATGTTTTAAATAGCGTAGAGGAAAAATATTAAAGCATGATCTGCTTTTCAAGCAAAATACCACTAGAAATTAGCCAAGTTGATTGAAGAAAACAATTAAGAACACCTCAACCCAAAATACAGACTGAGACAAAACAAACCTTTTAACTCAATAGTGACTGCAGCTTATTTTCCCTTTTTCCTCCCCTCATACTTCACCACCTCTTGGTTTTCATCCTAAAAAAAGAATTATGGAATATTCCTATGAGATCTATTTAAAAGATGTTGCTGACTCAATGGGAATCGGGAAGTAGCAGACAAGCAGTGAAGCAGACCTTTGATATCTGCTCCAATTCACCCACCAAAGATATTTGAATCAATGGCCAAATTCTGTCTGCCTGAGTCAACCAAACAGGTACCTATTAAAATCATGGACAAGCTGCCACAGTTTATGTGAACTATCAAACTGAGCTTCAGAAAAGACTGCCCAAATCTCAAGGCCTTTACACAAACAAACCTCACTGATTGCCCAACATCCAGGTTATTGTTATTTTACTCCAAGACCTCTTCACTTCAGCTCAAGTGAACACCTCATACAAGTCAAATCAGCAAGATCTGATTCATATTTAAGATGAACCTACTCAAGGAAATATCCCATCTCCAAGCCCTTTAAAAGTCAGAACTACCGCTTTAAATAAGGAGGAATGTTGAAACAAAGTAAAACTTCAGGTTTTACATTTCAGGCGGCCCAAGTTGTCCATTAATTCTGTCCAACTTCAGACAGCCCAAAAGCTATTACGTCTCCATCCCTAACTGCAGACATTTTCTGTTGGCCACAATTCTTCTCTCCCAGGAGGGTGACTTGCTGTAGGAAACGTGGTAGGAACATGGGAAACCATAGAGCTGTCTTGCTGAAGACTGGTACAGTGGCAAAGAAAGGATTAGGTGACACACAGCTGGATAATCCACACGTGCCCACTAGTCAGCCAAAATAACTTTCCCATTTGAAAAAAGTAAAAAAAGTGATCAAGTCCAAGGCTAGATACTACCAACACCTGAAAAGAGGTCACAGAAAACCATCCGTAGTGGAAACTACCTAACCAATTACTCACTTCAGGATTGCCTTCGCGCATGCAAAATCAGAACCCTGAAGCAGAAGATCCAATTAATTCACAGCTGAGAGCCCAGAAGAGCACCATGTCTGCTGACTAAAAATGCAGGTCCCCAACTTCAAAGCATAAATAAGGAACTTCAGAAATTCACATATTCCAGAGCCAGGAGCATCTATCATGGCCCCTGCTGTCTTTGCTCTATGAAGTCATCTCTGAAGAAGAATATCCCTGGACTAAATCTGATACCTAACATATTTAGGAGCCTCCAAATTCCTAAAATGCAGCAGCAATTCATTTTCAGATGTATAAAAACCATCCTGTGCAAATGCTCCCTTCCTGAAGTCAGCTCAAAGGAGCTGGACAACAGGCATCTATTGTTTCTGTCTTAATTCAAAACCTGTACCCAATGTCAGAACAGCTTTACTTGACACCACCCTCAATCAATCATTAGAACAAATTACATTGTCTCTGAACCCTACACAGGCAACAAAACACATCAGATGACCAGCTAGCTCTTGTCCATCTCCAGTGTCTCTGTTCTCAGAATACAGAACCAGAGCTGTTCTCTGTGCTTCAGCTCAACATGTAGTATCACAGATCTCTTGAAAGCAAGAGGGCAATGCCAACAGTGAAACAGAATGTACCGAAGTTTAACAGCCTGACCTGAGTTTTGCTGTCCCCCAGCCCCAGACTTACCCCTCCTTCCTACAGACACAAGGGATATGCAGCAAGTCCAAAGTACCCAAAGGAAGCACTAATCAGGCACCCATTCCAAACAAAATATTCATGTGACACCTTTCCTAGTATTAGCAACAATTCAGAGAAGTCCCTGAACTGCAAGACTGTATTTTTCACGGGCAGTCATGTCAAGCTGAATATTCTAACACGTCTGTTTCCTATAGATGTAGATGTTTAAATCTACAGCATAAAAAGCTCTGCACAGCCCAGATAACACTATACATTTTAAACTTTAAGGGGTTACATAGTTAAAGAATGTGTTGAACAACTATGATTTATTCAACACTTAACTCCATGAATCAGCTCTTTTCCAGATACTACAATTACACTGTCATTAACAGATGTACCCATATAAAAAAAATATGTCAAAATGGAGACAACCTAGTTACATAATCAGTCAAAATCTTTCAGAAAAGGGTTATTGCAACTGGTACTCAAAATTTGCTACCTGAACTGAAGAATACATTAAAGAATGACCATTTCAGATGGATTATATAATTATACATAAAGTTTAGTTTCAGCAATAAATTTCAGATTCTCAGTTTATTACTTCAGATTTATAGCAGAGGAAATGTAATGAATGTACTGCATTTACAGCTTAAAATCATAACCTTCAGATATTTGATGCTCAAATAATTATGGCACAGAACAATGCATTTTTATGCCATATGACAGAGATGGCACTTAATGTTTTAAAAATGAAATGTATATTAAATACTATTGGACATTTTCTTATTTATCAAAAAGGCTACAGCTAACAATTTTATTACAGTTTGTTCCCAGGCAACCATGAGGTAACTTACGGAGCACCAAGAATAATTCTTGAAGTTCTTTACAACCTCCCAGAGAACTCAAATACAGTTTTTGAAAAAAAGTTGAATCTTTAGTTATATTAATATTTGTATGATTTCTCATATTACTATTCAGTCACAAACAAGATGCGAGATATGTAGAATAGTTCAGATAAACTAAACTAGGTATTTTATTGCCACTCTCATAATAAAGGGTTTGCCTTTGAATTCTTGAAAGTGCTAGAAACAAAGAAGTATTTTCTTCCCCTGAGTAAGTAGCTGGATTCAACCTGATTTCTAAAACACCTGAGATAATGTGATTTTTTTCTTCCATCAAATGCTTTAGAAATACTGCAAAATAATTACTAATCCAGGGAAAAAAAAATGACAGCCAGCAACTGAGCTGACCAGGGATCAGAAAACAACACTCTCTTCCCCCATAGCAAACAGCACTTCTGTGGTATGTCAGATTTAGCAAGCAGTTGCCTAATTATTTACTGTTACAGCCAGAGACATGATCAGCATACAGAATTGGGAGACACACAGATATCCTGCTTTCAACTTTTAAAACAACAAGGTACTTGCTATTGCATGATCTTCAAGATCCACAGTCTACTTTGGCAACACAAACAGAGGAGGAGTAAAATTTCACTTTTCTACATTTTAAAAGGGCAGCTTTTATCTTCCTAAACCAAACGGCCTGATCTTCTTAATGATGCAGCATCATACGATCCCAAGCCTTCCAAGACAGCCAATGAATTTTGTACAGCTGACTCTGCTAGTTACAGTACTCAACAGCTGGGACATAGATAATTTGGCACCCTGATAATGGCCTAGATTAGTACGAAGCATTCTGCAGACTGTAAAAAGAAAAAAAAAAAGAAAGGAAAAAAAAAAAGAACTACCAGCATTAAAATTATACATTGAAGCTCATCTTATAAAGCCACAAAGTTAACACTGGATTAGGAAATTTACTAAAGGAGGTGTTTACAAAACTGAGAAATGGCACTCCCTCTTCAAAGCCTATATTGTAGCAATTCTTCTCTGATTAGATCAGCTCCCATAGCAAGTCATCAGAACAACAATCGCTGTAGTGAAGTCATACTACTGGGACTCAAATGGGAAATCATGACTGGCTTGAAAACACATTTTAGAAAGTAATGTGTTTTCCAGGTTTCCAATATATCTTAATCAAAACAAGTCCAAACCTTTACCTTTGCTCTAAATGGCTGAATAAAGTCTACCTTAAGCAGCAAAACACAGCACACCAATACATAAAAGATGACACTAAAAACTAAGACAACAGACACTTGATCCTTCCAAATAATTTCAGGATTTGGGGGTCACTGAAAATAGCATATGAATGGACTTTGTATTACCCTCACAATAAGATTTATTCAAATACTTCAGAAAGTGCTTTATTTCTTACAGAGATGCATAACAGTTTTCAAAGTTTATTTAACCAAAATCCTATTGCTCCCCAACATATAAAAACCAAACCTTTCAGTCCCTTTCCTAATAAAACTCCCATTGAAATAGGGGAAATTGGGCCTAATCTCTTTCCCAGGTTATTAAGCAAGTAATAGGTATGAGAAGGAGCCTTATTAAGCCTAATTCTAACAGGAAATAAAAGGTGAGCCAAAGCAGAAGAATAAGCTTTCACAGTGTTTATTTACAGTCTACTAGCTCCAGAATTTTGCAAAAATCAGATCAGCTGCATCTAAATTGAGGACTTCAAAAAAATGAGAGAATGGAATAAAGACATGCTTTTGAAGACGATGGCAATCATCAGATGGTAATTATTTCTCAACTAAAATGCACTAATGCGTTTCAGTACAGAAACGATGCACATGCTCCACTGCTGCATTGACACAATGGGCAACAGACACAAAGGAGTCATTAGTCAATACCGCTAATGACACATGAAATTGCAAGTGACACCAGTATAAAGTACACTCAGACCCAACGAGTTCTCATAGTCAAAACAACCATCTGTTGAGGGTTTATTTTTTCAAAATATTGCTACTAACAACACAGAATAAATAAAATCAATTACCAGTATCATCAAATCAAGCTGTCTTAAACTATGCCACTCCCATTCCCATCAGTAGAAACCATTTAACAGAAATCTTCAGGACTGATTGAAGATATACAGCTGAAAAACTTCAGATAAGAAATCTAACATCTTATTCCCTAACATTACAAAAGGACTCAGCACTGCAAATGTCAGTATATGCTGTGACATGCTCTAAAAACTATTTCAGGGATGAAGGTTCAGTGCGAACAGTTAACTCCATCCCTTTCACACTTGGATGAAAATCAGAGCTGTAACACTTTTGATAAGCTCCTTCAGATTTAGTACTAGCAAATGTACTGAAAAACAGCAATGAATCATCCAAACCAGCCCTTCCATCCTGATGTGCTTAAGAAATCAGTGCAATTTACATTTCTAGGAAGATTAATTTAGCTGCATGCATCTTCATCGTGATAAAGGCCTTTTTCCTTATCTTTCTGTACTCGATGAAAAAGAAACTCAGATGCCACATGAACTAAGCTAATTTTTGCCCTAGACCAACAACAAAAAAAAAAAGGCAACAAAAAATAGGTAGAAATAAGATCTTCAAATACGAATGCATTTCGAGACATAAATCCCCGTGTCCGCACTACACTCGAAAAAGCGACTTTTAAGCACACGAGAGCGCCTGTCACACACTGGTGAGGTGACACGGTATTTATATCTATCGCACAAGCCGCCCACGTCCGTTCCCCCGGGACCGACCCTCGCAGGGACGCGGGGCCACCAATCCTCCCCACCTGGCCACCAGCACCTCGCGGGTCCGCAGTCGCCACGCCCGGCGGGGCGAGCGGCCGTGCGGGTGTGGCGGCACACAGCAGGGAGCGCTGCCCTACCTTTGTATCTCTCTAGGACATCTTCGTAGGCTTGCAGGTACTCCTGCTCCTCGGCGTAGAAATACGCGCCGGGGGAGAGGTAGCCAGCCATGGCCGGCAGCTAACCTAACCCAGCCCTGCCCTGCCCGCCTGTGCGGCTCGGGGCAGCCGGCAGCCTCGGGGTGGCACAAGAAAAACCCCGGCAGCAGCCGGCGGTGGGCGGCGCTGCCAGCCCGGCCAAGGAAACGCCCCCGCGGCCGCTCGGGTTTCGGTAGCCGCCCCTCGGAGCGCGGAGGGGGCGGTACTAGCCCGGCGACGGCCACCGCCTCCCCCGGCTCCAGCCCCGTGGCCAAGGCACCGCCCGCGGGGCCGCCGAGCTCCACCGCCGCCTCCCCCCGCGGCTGCCGGGGCGGGGACGCGACGCCTGCAGCACTGTCGGGACCGGCGGGGACACCGCACTCGCGGGGAGGGACCTCAAGCCAGCACCCAGCCGGGTCGGGAGCTCCCGCAGTGGCGGCGGAGGGGCAGGGCGCGGCCCCGCCGCAGGTGTCACCGCCGCGCTGCGTTCCCCCGCTGCCCCCCGGCCCTGGCCATCCCCGCTGCCCTGCCCCCAGCCCGCCGGTCCCCCGTCCTGCGCGCTCTGCCCGCGGGGGCGGCGGCGGCGAGATCCGCGGGAGGCCGGGCCGGCTCCGCAAGCCCCGCACTTGCGGCTGCATCCTGCGGCTGGTGGGAGCCCGGCTCCGCAGCGCTGTCCCCGCTAATAGCGCCGCTAGGATGGGTTACCCTGGGAAATGGTGTCCTGGGAGGGACCCAAGGAGGCGCACGTATAATCGGGGCGGTGGGGGAAAACAACAGCGGTGTTCTCGGGGAGCACTGAGGACCGCCGCATCTTTCTGGGATTCTTTTACGGGCTTTTTTCAGCTTTCGCCAGAGTGATGCGGGCCTCGGCCCTATTTTCGACATCAGCTGTCGCCGGGTCTCTGGCATACCGGAGTGGCTCCGTTCCGGTCCCCGTCCTCCCCGAGCGCAGCCCCGGCCCCGAGCGGACAAAGACCGGCGCCTGGTCCCCCGCCCCTCGCCGAGCATCATCGGCCGCCGCGGCCTCTCCCCGGCTGCGGCCGGTCCCACTCCACTTCCACCCAGGGCGGCCGGGGGCTGCCTCGGCCTCGTGGGCCGAGAAAAGCGCCGGCTCTACCGAACCGGCCCCCGCCACGGCTGCAGCCCCCCGCCGCTGATGCCTTTTCATATGAAAGCTTAATGGGAGCACCTGCGCGTGTTTCGGCTCGCCTTCCACACGCATCAGTTCTCCCAGCCGGAAAAGGCGGCCAAAGAGCTTAGTCACCGCCCGGGGGGGCCCGCTCTGAAAGAGAAGGGACGGGGGTCCCTCTGGCCCCCGGCCGCCCCCGACCGCGCCTTACCGGCGATGCGCAGCACGGCCCGCTCGGCAGGGTCCAGCACCGAGCCGCCCTGGATCTTCCGCTTGGACCGCTCGTGTTTGGGCAGGTTCCAGGGCAGCGTGTCCCCCGGCGCCGGCGACACCGTCCCCGACCTCTGGCTGAAGTCCTCCTCGTCGGAGAAATCGGCGGAGGACGACATGGAGCATCGGTAGGACGCGTTGCCGGAGCTCTGCACGAGAAGACAGACAGACAGACAGGGTGCGTCGGGAGCAGCTCGGGACGAGGGGCTCAGGTGGCGCCGGCGAATATCCGCCCCGCGTGGAGTGGAAAAGCATCTCACGGGAAAAGGAGGATAGGGGAGAGGGCTGCCGCTCACCATTGCTGTGAATTTAAAGGGGAAAGCGGTGCGTGTGCGGAGTGCCGAGGGTGATCCTCCAAAAAATAGCCGGTCTTTAGCGGGAGTGCAATTGGAGGGATGTCGGGGTAGAGCCGTGGCCTGCGGCTGGGCAACCAGGTCGCGAATGAGCCTCCCACTTCCCCAACAATAAACCCAGTAGCAACAACAGCCGAAAAAAAAAAAAAAAGGGGGGGGGGGGGGGGGGGTGGTGGGAAGAAAAAAACCACCAACCTTCCCGGCTACAGATCGATGGCGTTTGGCTCCCCCGCCAGGACAAGGGGAAGATTTGCCATCTGCGAGCTGCTGGTAAATCTGCCCCTGGGACAGACCCAGGCCGGCCGGGAGCCAAGGCGGGCCCTTCATTACCGCCCCGGGCCCCTCCTGCCCCGCGTTCCCGGGGACAGCCCGGCGCGGCTGGCTAATGGGGACGGGGGGGACGGAGGAACGCGATTTCCCAGGGCAGCCCCTTCGGACAGCAGGGCACGATGGGCAGCCTTCGGTCACACTTTGCCAGGTGGCTTCGGCAACCAAATGACTGACCTCGGAGTACAAACTGTATCCGCTTTTAGGCTTCCCAGCTGGGAAGCATGGGAAGCTGGGAGCATGTGCACCGTTTCTGTACTCAAAAAAGAAATTCTTCCAGAAACGTAAATAAACATTGATGCAGTGCAGGGAGGGGACTGCAGCCATATCTGTCTTCCCTGTTTATAGCAAAGTGGGAAAAGGAGATGCGATGAACAGTAGTAGTTTGGCACCATGTTGAAATTTAATGTACATCATTAAACATGTTATCAGGACCCAGTGGACAGCAAGGTGGTATTCTTTTTACTCTGTATTTTCTGATTGAAGGGATCTGTGCACTCCAAAGCACCAGACAAGGAAATGGTGGGTTTGATTTGTCATTTTATGTGGGAGCTACTGTTATAGCCTTTCAAAAGTGCAACCTGACGTTCATCCAAATCATGTTAATTTTTAGAAGTGTGCTGTTGTCCACTTTTACAGGTGTAGTAGAATCATAGACTCACAGTATTGCTTGAGTTGGAAAGGACCTTTAAAGGCCATCTATTTCCAACCCCCTTGCTAGGGGGAGGGACACCTTCCACTAGACCAGGTTGCACGAAGTCCCATCCAACCTGGCCGTGGTTACTTCCACAGTTGTTCTGGGCAACCTGTTCCAGTGCCTCACTGGAACTTCATAGTGAAGGATTACTTCCTTGTATCTAATCTAAATCTCCCCTCTTTCAGTTTAAAACCAGCATATTTTGTTACACAGCAACAGCCCCATCCAGCCATTCTAGATTCCAGGTTTGATACTGATGCCTTGGGTTTCAGCTTTTATATTTTTCAGATCCTCTGACACTTAGTCTGTAACTCTGAAACTTCATGTTACGTGTTAGTAAGTTCTCTTTACAGAGTAGTTAGACAAAACAATTCCTTTCTAGCTAGAGAATCAAGGACAACTGGTACCCAAAAAGGCATAAACAGCAGTGAGGGAAAGGGGGCAAGCCAGGGGCTGAAACTTCATAAGCTGGAGCTGTGGTTGGATAATTGACCCCAACATGTGGATGAACCAAAACTTAGAAAAGTGTAAAAACTCGTGACCAGGATCCATCTTGGATTTGATTTGGGTGTAGCCCCAGCCCTTTCCCAAGGTGTAACCTTTCAATGAACACCTATTTTATCCATTTCACTCTGTCCAGTCTCTGTTCCAGGTCAGCCTAGGCATCAGTACTAAACCAGATAATATTTTAGGCTTGTATTGTAGCCCATTGCTTAACTTTATTTTTTTCTATTAAGGGGTTTAAAGTGTACCTTCACTTAAAGAAGAAATTTGTACAGTGATTGAGATCTGATAAAACATATTGTTGCTGTCTGATTTTTTTTTACAGTCAGTTGTCATACCCATTTAAAACTCAGAACCTGCATAATCCAGAGAAACAACATGATGCACTCTTTGCTCTGCATAAAAGTAAAAATAATATACAGTTAAATAAATCTGCTATAATAAGAGGAGATCACTTATTACTGCTTTTTCTTTCTGACCCTCTTCACTTCTATCCCAATTCTCTTTTCTCCTTGTACAGTGCTCCATGGTGAAGTTTGAAATGTGCAAGTTGAGGGGGAGGGAATGAATATGTAAGACCAATTAACTGAATTCTTGTCCACTGTACTGTGATGTATAGAGAGCAGAAGGTAAGTGCAGAAAAAGAGAAACATGAGATGTCTGATACCAGCTCAGATTGCCTTCATAATTAGTTTTGGTGCAGACACTATTTTGCTGTCACTTTGTATAATAAGCTAAAACTGGATCTCACAAAGCAGGATGGTCACTTATAGGTGTCTTCCTGGTAGAAGCTGGAAGGGCTCAGCTTGCTGCAGGGGACTTTGCTGTACCAGCTGGGGCTACCAGGGCCCCTCATGTGCTTACTCAGGGATTAGGTTCCTTCGAGACTGTCCTTAGCTCCAGATTTTGCCATAGAAGATAAAGTGTTGCCTTTAATCCCAGCTCTGAACTTGATGGTTAAGGCCTGTACCTTCTTTTGGCTGATCAGCAACCCCCAGTATCTTTGGATCACACAGACCCACAGTGACAGATTCTGACTTTCATCTTTTTCACCTTCTGCTTTTCTATTTTATAATATGAAAGCCAAACACAGTGTTGTGAGGTGCTATAGCAATAGTTCACTAGTATTTATGTAGCAGCTTGAAATATGCAACAACAAAGTACAATAGCAAATGCTATTGAAGTTTTGGGGAAAGATCTCTCAACTCTCACATTTATATTTTAAAGTAACCTATAAATTTTATCCAGTAGGATTTCTTTTTTCAAAAGAGGCCTTCATAGCCCATTATTATATTTTATAACATCTCCTCCTATCTGTTGAAGCCAAAAGCACTATTGAGTGGTTGTTCTTTATGCACTATCAGTCTACTGAGATGTCAATTTTAGGGAAAAGGAGTCTGCCTTTCAGTCAGCTCTGCTACAATACTGGAAGATGAGCTATGTGAGAAGACTCCACTCATATTTTATTAGAATCAAACTGAACAGGCAATGGTAGAGCAGCCTTTGGCATCTGTACATATTACAACTAGTTATCTGCTTTGGTAATCCTACCTTAATTAATACATGCAGTAACCAAATCAATAAACAAAACCCACTTTAGCTTTTAGCTCTTCAATAACCATGTTGTTTCATTTTCAGTGCAATGGAGGAAGTTCAGAAAGGAATTTTTCATAACAGCAAAATCTGGAAAACATCAAGAAATGTCAAATTCTAACGTAATTATAGTCTACTATCTTATTCAGCATGAAGATACTTCTGAGTAATGTGTACACAGAGATACTGAGCACCTAAGTATTTCTGACTTTGCTATTCCAAGGGTGTTTATGATGAACTGGACAACTTCGCTTGACTAAATTAACAGCTTTGATAAGAATTCTGTAACTGTTCCTCTTTTGCACAGGCAATGTTTGTGTACCACTCATCCCACTGGATTCTGTGTTTCTAGCATACACATTTTCCACGATAGAGTTGTATGTCCCAAATAAGCATTCCATTATCAGAGCAACATATAAAGCAGTTTAAAAATTAGGAAATAATGCAGAACATCTGTATGATTCTGAAAAAGGTCCTTAGCCCATTAGGCCAACACATGAAAAACAAAAGGTTGTTATACTCTGTTAAAATCAAAATATGTAAGGCACATATATGTTATTTCTGTATAAAGTACATTGCTGTGTGCAAGTGAAAAACATCAGTTGATAACACACAATGCTTTTTGGGGGGGATATGTGAGCAAAGTGTCTTTTATATCACCTAAAATATCGGTCATCCTTGCTTAGCCTACTCTTAGGGACTTAGCAAGGGTCAGGTCTTGACTGCCCTTAGCTTGAAGGCCTGCAAGGTCACAGCCCAGTTGCTATAGCTGCTTATTCTCTGCCTCCGATGATGCAGTGATGCTGCTCAGCAGCCTGGAGGCCTCTCTTCACCCCCTGCATCTGCAGCGCAGGTGTGCGCGGGGCAGCCAGGGCTCCCCGGGGCGGGGGAGCTCGGCTCGGGCAGGCGGAGCTCAGCTCGGCTCGGCTCGGCTCGGCTCAGCTCAGCAGGCGGAGCCGGCAGCATCCCGAGCCGGGGTTGCCGTGGCACGGCTCGCTGCCGGTGCCGCACGGGGGTGCGCAGCGCTCACGAGTCCCCGGCAGCGCCGGGCTCCGCGGAGGAGAGCCCAGCTCCCTTTGCCGCTGCCGGCGGGATTCCGCGAAATCAGGGGATTACAGCAGCCGCCTGAGAGACAGGCTTGCAGCTGTGCTGTAAAAGCGAGCTGGTTTCCAGTAACGGGGATGATTTCAAAGAGGCATTTCGCATACTTCTTGTAAAAGGGATGCGGCCAAGTTCCTGGGAGAGATTTCCCCTGAGGAGGGAAAGCAGCGCTGTTTGTCACGGGTGAGGCACTGCAGAAGATCAGGTAGAAATGAGTGGAAAATGGTGTAGCTGGCAAATGGTGTCGAGTATTGCACACCACCTGCGATCAGGTAAAGCCACGTGTAAAGAGGAGCTGAAAGGGTCAAGAACAGCGGGGACTGCACACTGGCATTCCTGGGGGAGGAAGCATCAGGCGAGGTCCGGATTTAAATTCGGTCAGGCGAACTAGCTGGGAAAAGCTGCCGCAAGGCTGATATCCAATTATCTTCATATTACAAAAATTCCCCGACCCTATGACACATCAGAGATTGTGCTGGCCAGCTGAATTCTAATCAAATAGTTTGTACTTCCATATTTTATCTTTAAGAAGATTGTCCACTGCAGTGAGTCCTTTCATGCTGGTTTTTGGAAGTACAGGTCAACACTGACTGACATTTAATTTTCAGTTTAGTTATGAGTTATTTGTATTTCACTTATACTAAACTATCGTCATAATTCCTGGCATGTATTTTTTGATTTATTTTATTTTACTCATTGTGGGGAAAAGGATAAATATCAACAGAAACTAAGCACTGAAATAATTATTTTACTCAGCGTGTTTCAGCAAAATTCCTTCTAATTTAAAATAATTTAGAATATCAATTGAAAGTAAATGGCTGTTTTTGTCCTTTAACATCCCAGACTGAATTATATTAAAGTGGATCAACTTTTAAAGGAAAATAACGTAACAATTTTAAGACAAAATCTAGGGCAACTGAACGTTCCCATTAGTAAATCTTTACCGCTTTAGCCTAGTTAGATGATAATGCCATGCAGAACACAAAACATCCAATGTACGTAATCAGGCTATGTGAGTCCCTTGGGACTGCATGTTGCCAAAAATTATCAAAATTCAAAACACACACAAATGAAAGTACAAACAAGGACAGTGTAAAACCAGTGATGATGAACTTAAAAAAAAATCACCAGTGGAGATGCAGATATAGGAAATTAATGTTTTTCTTTGGTTCTGTGCCACTCACTTAAGAGGACACACATGCTTCCAAGTACCTATGTTATCAGGAAATATGAAAATTACTACAGAGTTTCTGGGTTTGTATTTAATGTTATAACACAGTAAGTAGAAAGCTGGAAGGCAAATATACTGGAACTCCTGATCATCCAGGGTCTGGCTCTGTGTTAAACTGTCTTTGCAAACAGGTGGGCTTTTCAAATATCAAGACAATATCTACTTGCTTTGTAGAGGGAACTTACATTCTTTCTTTCTAAAGGTAGGAGAAGATGGAAAGAAGTATTCAGTGTTTATTCTATCGCATGCATTTGTGAGTCTGTGATTGTATTTACACAAGGAAATTCTGATGCTTTCCTAGGCTTTCAAAAGAAGATGAGGTGTTTTCTGGATGCTTTCTGGATATCATTCCCCCACTTTGAAAATAACATTAGAAATGCAGTTTTTCTAGAAGAAATAGGTTAATTGAGGACATGAAATTTAAAATGGATAAAGGGCTAGATCCACTTATTCACTTGAGTGTTGCAATACAATTTTGTAACACCAAACTATGTTTATTGGATAGCCATCAAATTACATATCTAAAAGTGACGTGATGCAAAACAGAGCTTTTGGTAGAGTCAAATGATCAGAAAAACTGGTCACTCAGCATGATGAAGCATCTCATTCTTTGGGGACATAAGGCATACCCAAACCTTCTTCTGAAATTGAGCAGGTTTCATAACAGCAGAGAGCATTAGCTTCCTTTGAACTCTAAGGGAAGTGAAGGGGCTCTTTGTCTTTTCCTTATTATCAAAAGAAGTTTTACACCTAGGCTCAGACCCTCATCTCCCAGCAGCTAATCTGGAGGCAATTCCTCAATGACCTCCTGATTGAGGAAAAATGTTAAAAAAAAATTAAGATTTCTAGATGTAGAATGGGAAAAGAGGAAGAGGGAGCCTAGCCACTCTGCATTGCTCTCTGGGTAGATGGAAGTGCTGGGCTCTGATCCCTGCTCTGACAACTGCTTCTACAGTCTATTTTAAGTAGTAATTGGGTAAAATATTGAAGTAGTCCCTGACTGGGATCTCTGCAATGGAAGCAACAGGAACCACTGTGCAGCTCATGTATGAATTCTGCAGAACTACACCAAATTTCAAGCACTAATATATTGGTCTGAAACGATACCATCTTCTAATAGCTAAAAAAGGAAATTAGTGGATATTACACTACAACAA
Organism: Cinclus cinclus; assembly: GCF_963662255.1. NCBI lineage: Eukaryota > Metazoa > Chordata > Aves > Passeriformes > Cinclidae > Cinclus > Cinclus cinclus. The sequence goes on from NC_085048.1 coordinate 24,728,220, forward strand.
GTAGGGTTTCTGCTTTCAGGAGTAGCAAGTTGGTAGATGCTTCACATTTATCACATTTCACAGATGCTTCCCTGTTAACTGTGAGATTGAGCTGAGGGATCAGATACTATCAAAGTAATCTCCACAGATCTCAGCAACGTCCACCAAGATAGCCATCATGAGAAAAAAAAACGAGTATATTGCTGTGCAAGGAAAACCCACTTGTTATTTTTTCCTTTTTGTATGAATATGTTGAAAAGCAAGGCATACTTCCTGCAGTATAACTAAGACCTGCATGCAAGTGTGGCCAAATAATATTGTTTAATGACTGTGCCAAAGCCATTAGTTTTTTGAAAAGTTTCTTAGTAAAGCTGCTGATAGAAAAGGTGGATTCCTCTCTCAATGTCATTAAAATTAATAATATCATCAACATGACAGCCATGATCTGTTATGTATTAAATCCATTCCTTTATTCCTCGTCCATTTTCTCTACTTAGTTTTTCAATATGAATTGCAGGATTTAATCTTTAAATAGCTTGCCTACGTTACAGAAGCCAACAGAAAGATATTGAAAGTTTTGCAATGGGGAAATTATATTCTGAGCTGTGTGTATCAGAGAAGTTGCAGCATGGAGAATACATATTTTAGTTAAATGTTATGCTAAAACCATCAGGAAAATATAAGTTCTCTTCTGTTATCATTATCTTGTTTCAAAATAAATGCTTCCTGTATTAATACCTAAAATGTGAGGTTTTCAGGTTCTCAAAATGGAATTATTTCTGTATAAGAAATGTATGTACCTTAGATGATTGTTGGATATTACTCTTGAAAGAAAACTTCCAATTACATAAAAATAAATTTTGTGTTAATTTTTAATTGCAGCTATTTTGTATTCATTCAGATATGGAGACCCAGACCCCCCCCGGTCTGCCAGACACAAAAGAGCATAACATGACAAAATAACTGAAGTCTGAGCAAGGCACACAGAGACTTATTTGCCTACTACACTTACAAGGCAAATCAAATAACAGAGGAAGAGTCTGGAATCAGAAATCATGTAGCTTCAAATCCTTTTCTCAGCCTCCTAAACTCTCCATTGTAGGCTGTATTATATTATATATTTATGTTTTAGCAATAAACCAAATTACTCTTGCTATAAAAGGCATATCAGGGTATGGAAGCACTCTGGAAAGCAGAGAGCAAATTAAAGTTCTAAGTAGCTTTTAAACCTGTGATGGTCATAGATTGTTTTCAAGAAAAAATAAAAAGTGGATATAGCAGAATTTTTTTTTCTAATGGCATAAAGAAAATCTAAAGCAGTAGTACACATATTCTTATAATTACTCACACCAATTTTAATAATTAAATTATGAGATTTTTCTCTCAAAATCCATGCTGAGTTTCTTTATCTTAAGTTTGCTTGGAAATAATCCCTTCCCAAGGTTTAATTTGGTTGAAAATTTTTAGTCAAAGATGTCTGGGAAGCCTGAGAGCAAGATTATGAAAACATCCAGTAGTTATTTGTAAACAGCAAAAAAATCCCAGTGATCTCCCTTGAGAAGACTGTAAGCTTTGGGATGGATACTTCAAATATGAATATGCTTTAAGCTAGACATAAGTCTTTTGCCATCTTTGTTAAAAATCTGTCTACATTTGTCAGAGTGATAAGTCTTTGAGGTATAAATATCATCTGCTATCCCTGGCATCAGGAAGTATAAAGTAAAGCTTTTAAAGTTTGTGTTTGATCTCACTACTCTGACAGGAAAACTGCTGCAGAACCTCCTCCTGTCTTGATTACAAGTGATCTTCTAGTTGCCACCTCAACCTTATTCCTGGTCCTTTGGGGGGGTTTTTGCAACAACAATGTTCATTTCCTTAAATAATCTTTTTTGCTTCCCCAATGTATTCATAGCCTGCATTCTATCTCTTCTCACCTTCTTTTGGTTTTGCTGAGCAAGCTAACTTCTTTTAATCTCTCCTCACCTACTAGCAGTTCTTCTTTGCAAAGGTAAATAGTTTGATTTAACTATTCCTAGTGTTCAGGTAACTACCAAAGTTATTTTACCAGACTTTTTTTAACGAGGTTCAAATTTCTCAACTAAAATGTCTTCTGTAACTTTTTGTCGTCTCCCCTGCCCTGTTGTTGTTGGGCAGGGGAAAGTTCCAAGGTTTGTGAGTGCTGGCCTTTCAGGCACTTGGCTTCATGGTTTCTCACACAAACCTGTAGTTTCCAGCCAGCAGAAAAACACAGGGAGAGCAGCTCAGACTTTTTCCACAGGCTTTATTATTGTCCGTGAAGGGGTCAGGCTACAAATCCAAAGATGGGGGACCACACATGTACTTTTATAGGGTTTGGGGGGATCACAAGTAAACCAATGGAAAACAGGGTTAACACATTTTGGCCAACTACATTATCTTTCTTTGTTTGGGACAACCAATTATAAAGAATCAAACCTAACCAATAATATTCTAAAAAGATAAGAAGAAGAGCTTACATTTTTTCTAACATGAGTCATTCTAAGCAAGTAGTTTTTTTTATCTCAAAGAAAGTGCCAGGGGGCCCTCACAGGGATGTCTGCAGAGGGATTCGTCTCCTCTACATCTTCAATGTATCATCTCTGAAAAATCCCTTTAGATTGGCACCCCCTAAACAAAGAGTCTCTCAGGGGTTTTAGCTCTGCCAGACCAGTACCCCACCATCACAGAAAGACCAAGCAAATTTCACCCTCTCAGCTCTTACCTCCAGTCTCGGGACACCTACCATCCCCCACCAAGGAGCTGACCAGGATCCTTCCAGCTTGGAGAACCAGAGCAAAAACTAATCTTTGCATTTAATCGTTGCTTGCCATGGTTTCAGGCTGATGGCAGCGCAGACAAGAGACATGGAGAGCAGGGGAAGGCAGGCACTAGACCTGAGAGGCAGGAGGCTGCTTGGTTTATGCTCTCTGTGACTCGCTCAGCCAGCACAGGCAGCAAGAGGAAGAAGCCGTACGATGTGAATGTGGACAGGACAAACACCGGAACCGGCACGCTGCAGGAAAGGCTGGAGAAATACACTGGGACTGACAGCCTGAGGGACAGAGACTGTCAAGAGTCCAGGAGCTGCAGCTGAAAAGCATTCAAGGGAGCAGCAGACTCTGTGCACAGACTACAGGGGAAATGGACCTGCAAGGTAACTGTTGGAGTAGTGACCATCAATGCTGGAGGAAGCGCACTGGGAGAGAGTTTAGGATCTGACATGATGGCATGAAACTGGCCCTGCCTCTGCAAGAGACTTGGAACAAGGTAGTTTATTGAACAAGGAGGGTATGAACCGTGTGTGAGAAGGTTTCAGAGAAGATGGACAAGAGCCAAGGAATGGAGTATGCAACCAGAAGCCACAGGGAGGCACAGAAATCAAAGAGACAGCTTGAACAAGTGCCCCAGAGCAATGAGAGGACTGACCAGGTGAACCTGGGAAGGGCTGTGACATGAAGGAGGGAAACAAGAACTGACAGAGCAAGAGCAAAAGGGCCAAGGTCAGCAGAGGAGTGAGGACTGCACAGCAAGGAAGGAGTCAGCAGAGGCAGGTCAGGAGCAGGCTGGAGGAGACATGGCAGAAACAGCCACACTTGGGAAGAATGAGCACAGGAAAGTGCATTCCCCTAAGGAGCCTGGAAGGAAAGGGAAATTTCACCCCAATGCCAGCCATTAGCAAATATCCAAGAGTTCCTCTAGAAAAAAAATACCTCCTCCCCTGTGCTACTGATTCATATGAAGAATACAAATGCCATCAGTCTCTTCCTGAAATCCAGCACAATTTTCCATATTGCAGTCAAAGCGTCAAAACCTGCCAATGAGCTGCACAGCAGAGCTTTTCCAGTTTGTTTTTAGCAACAGTAGGAAATTAAACACAAAGTTCCTGCTAAAATACTTTTCTTAAGGCTGCAAAGTTAAGTACTAAAATGTTACCAAAGCCCAGACTTAAAGTTCACCATGCAGCCTTGGTTCAGCCTGTTTATTTGTATTTTTGATGCAGTCATAATGATGTGATCATATACTATTACAACCTCAGTCATTTTCTTAGTAAAAGTCTTGCTCTTATTTAGTGCAAATGATGGGTGATACTCACTCCATAAACAATTATTCAGTATTTTTTTTTACTATCCTCAGTTCAATGGGCAGCCCTAGAACTTAACTTACTTCATGCTATTCAAATACTAGTCTATTAGTTAATAGACTGGTTTTTGGTGCTCATCACTACAGCAGTGTCTGACTGCTTCACTCTCATTACACAGGACGCAAACTAAACCAGGAGGTCAATTTTTTTTTTACCTACCTCAAATTGAGATGCCAGGGATCTGACTTTTAAGAGCTATTGAAATTATGTATCAGTAATACTCAGACAACAGCACACACAGAGCTCAGTGGTGAATGGCAGCCCAAGAACTTCTGTAAACCCAGCTACATGCTTTGATTCAGGCACTTAGAAAATGGAAGATAAAAAATTGTTTTTAACCAGTTCTTCAGGTAATTTACAGTGACCCTGTGCCCACCCTTCAATCTCCAAAGCAGCACTCACTCTTTTTAAAGAAATAAGAGATCCTCTGTCTTCCTGAAATCTCCTGTTTTATTCATGTACACATTTTACAACTTCTGCAGCAGAACTCCTACACATAAGAGTCATTCTAAGAGCACTTCTACCCTATGATGAATACAGAGTACATCCTGTGAAAAAACAGTACACCATCACACAATTAAAGCCTGTATGACAACACAGATGCATAATCCACTGAATTAAAACTCCATGTGTAACCTTAATTCCAGTGCTTGATAATATCTGAATACTTGCCTCTGCCAAACTATTCTTTTAACATCATACCAATGTGAGTGTTATATATAAATACAAATGGATAAGGGAGTCCCTTGCTATATAAAGATGTAGTTTCATGTGCCACAGTAGGATGTTACACAATACAACTCTGAAGAGTGACTCTTGTGGCAGTGAAGGAAAAGGAAACATCTGCATTTAGGCTATAATTACTATGCATCTGCAAGACAATTACTGGTCATTTTAAGCTGTGCAAACAACACTATCAACAAGATCAGAGCTGATTAATTTTAACCTGCTTTCACCTACTGTACAGAATTTACCATTTATAATCACATACGTAAAACATTTTTTCTTGCATTTAAGACTGCTAGCACATTTTAGTAGCTTAGGTTTCTATTACTAGCTCTTCCAGAAGGACACTGGGATTTAAAAGAGAAAAATTCTGAACAGCTAAAAATTTAACTTCTCAGTGAGGCTCTGCTACAGCATATAGTAAAATTCTATCAATGAACACAAAATCCCAGTTAATGGAAATCATGGCAAAACAATGGTGGCAAAAAAAACTATTTTACATTTTTCAAGCCAAAGCTTCACAACACTATTTCTTTGATACAACATTTGAAGAATATTTTCTCTCATTCGTTTCTAATTTAGTAGCAAGTTAACTTCAGCTCCAAGGACCAAGGGTGCACTTTGACTCTCTTTGAACACCTTAGATTGAAGAGAGTTAGACTGGTTTAAGCTCTCATCCAATTTTCACTAAATAAGCACTTACCCTGAGAATGAAAATTGACTCAGACAAAATAAAAATGGTATGAAATCAGCTCACCTATCAAGACAAATTCTTCTTTATTAGAGGGATCTGCCCACAGGTACAGGATGATTTGCAATGGTGTACAGAACAGATCTGATGCAATTTTCAACCACATAACTTTAAATCTAAGTAAATATATTCTAAGAAAACGTGATCTGTCACCACAGGGGACAATCAATTCAAACGACCTTAACCGTCCATATAAGAGCTAGCAATGAAGTCAGTTAAGGTGCTTTAAATACAGATTTGTACTGTTACTGCTATGCTTATTTCTTATGCCTTTTTCCATTCATTGTTATTAATTATTAGCACTATTGTAATTAACTTGTTTCTTTTGTATTCTGCTTAACAGCTGTAGTAACTCATCTATAGGAAAAAAATCACTAGAAAGACAATAATTTTAAATCCCAGATCTAATTCTTGTTAGGTTAAAATTGTTCTGTTGTGTTTTAGGAAAAAGTAGTTTTACAGCAATGCAATCACCTCCAGGGCCCAGTGAAACTTGTGGCAATACGCCTTTAAGAAATCCCTTCAAAAACCTAAACTGCCTAGGAGCTGGGCAAAAGGAGTGGAAGAAATGGGCAATTGCTATAATGCAATGGATGAGCTGCAGGGTGGAGAGGGAAAAGCAGCCAAGAGGAAATCAGGAGCAGGCAGCAAGGGAGGAGGTCACAGAAGCTGGAAGAGCAGCGGGAAAATTAACTCTTTGGGTAAAAGTGTTGGTGAAGAATTTACCAGTGAGGAGTTACTTGCTATAAGAAAAGCAATAAAACATAGACCAAAAAAGAGATGTAAACAGTCTCTCAGAAAAAGAACTTCAGAATCAACCTAATGGGTACTGCAAGCTTTCTCTTAATTTCAAACATGACTGGATTTAGCATTAATAGTCATATTTGCAAAGATCCTATGCACCTAAAATAGGTTCCTTGGGATATTTTTTAAAATGCTTAAGATGACCAGATGCTTAAATGTTGCTAAAAACTTTATGAAAACATCACCTAATAAACTATGAGGTGCTTCTCAAAATCCCCATCAATATCTTTTAAGTCTTTGTCCTGGTTTCAGCTCTGGTAGAGTTATTTTGATTCCTAGTAGCTGGTACAGGGCCACATTTTGGATTTAAGGTAAGAATAATGTTGATAACACACTGATGATTTAGCTGTTGCTGAGCATGGCTGACACTCCATCACTGACTCTTCACCTTCACCCTGTCAGCACAGGAAGCTGGGAGGTGACAGAGCTGGGACAGCTGACCCCAGCTGATCAAGGGGATGTTCCACACTCTATCCTGCTGAGCAACAAAACTGGGGGGAGCTGACTGAGGGTGGTGGCCACTTGTCCAGGGACTGGCTGGGCATGGGTCAGCAGGTGTTGTGCAGCTGCATTGGGCATCACTTGTTTTGTACATTGCTTTATAATTCTTATTATTTTCCCTTCCTTTTCAGTCTGATTAAACTTTCTCTTGACACACAAGTTTTACCTTTCTCTTATTCTCCCCCATTCTACTGGGAGAAGTGAGTCAACAGCTCTGTGGTGCTGTTCATGTTTAGCTGAATGCCAGGCTAAACCATTGCAGTCTTAAAAATGGAAAAAAATGCAGGTCTTATTTCACTTTTTATACGGATTCATATGTTCCCTGTGTTTGGTCGTTATGGCTGTGCTCAGATTGTCCTGAAAGAAGATCTGTGCATGTGTGTGCACACATGTGCATGTACATTTGGGAACATTAATCTAATGCTAATAAAAATGCTGAAAGTGAAAGATGGCATGATAACGTTTTGTCAAGTTTGCTTCTAAATGCAATTCACAGGAGACACAATCCAGCATGCACAGATATCTCCAAAAGAAAGAAGATATGAATGTAACCTATAGATTAAATAGCTAATAGTTGGAATAACCAAGTCTTGTGCAGGGTGATGATGGGCAGTATTTGCATCTCATATGTTTTAGGTCATTCAAATAGCATGTAAAAAACATAGTGATATTGGAAAATTAGTACATAACATCAGAGTAAGAATAAATGAAAATTAATGAAATCAGTATTATTTAATGAGACATATTAAAAACTCCTAGAATGTTCTGTAGAACAACTTTATCCATATAAGAAAACTATTCTCAAGTAAGGTGTGTCAGAAATGAGAGACTTCTGAGACTTCTATAAATTATTTGGTATCAGTTGTTTAAAAAAACTCCTAAGTGTTTTTCAGACAGAACCCTTATACTGATTTTCCCATAAGTTCTAAGGTTTAAATGCAGCATATAAGTAAAAACCAGGACAGCTGAAAAGACCATGAATGGGGTAACTTATGGTTTTAGAAGCATTAAAAATGGATCAAACTTTGCTGTCATGGTTTCTTCATTAGGGTACTCATAGTGCAAGTTTCACTTTAGCCATGGGATTAGTCTCAGTGGAGCCTAATGAAGCAGTTCACATCAGGTTTTTTCCACATGTGACCTCCCAGACATCTGACCTCTCTCTGTTTTCCTTGCAGTGGCTTGATGCTGCACCCATCCCTAAGGAGCTAAATTGCTTCAGCAAAGGCCAGTCTTTAAATAATTAGAAACAGGTAAATTAGGAGACCCTGAGGAATGCCTACAATCAGCAGTGCTTCTGAGAACATTATTTGTCATCAGTTTATTCTTTGTAGGTAATTTCTGAGATACTTTTCTTTGTAGCAATATTCAGCAGATAATCACCTCAATATATACTGTTGCTGCAGTTCTGGGGCAAAACAGATCATCTTTTGGATGTGTAAAGTACAAGGCTTTTGAGCAGAAAGAGGGCTTCCACATCTGAAACTGAAGAAAGCAGGTTTCTTTATCACCCTGTCTCTGTAGTCTCATCTCCCACGTCTTAAAGTGATCATGACAAAATAAAGTGCAAATTTTGGTACTATATCTCATGATTGTAAATTATCCTGGTGGCTGCATGAGTCAGTAAATTTAGGGGCCCTTCAAATCGTTCAACAGTGGAAATGTCAAAAGATGATGCTTTGACAGCATCTCTTTTCAGTTATGTTTATAGACATGCAAACATTGTTTGGCAGAACTGTACATCGAACTGACCCTACAGCTCAGGAGCCACATATGTTTACACAAACTCAAGGCCAGCTATGAATTATTTGCAGCATTTTATACTTTTTGTCAGAGCAGAAGTACTATTTAAAATATAGACAATACTTTCAAAATGCTTTAGTAGAACCGTCAGTTTAAAATCTGCCCTGGAGAAGTATTGCTAGGCAGCAGCATACTCACAAGAGATTTTTGCACATCCTTCCACACCTTCAGAAAATACAACTACTTACACAGAATCAAGTACCCAGTTTGTGAAAGGAGCAACATGAAACACTCCCTTGATATGCATGCAATCACACCAATCTAAAAAACAGGGTTCCATTTGTTCTCAAGAGTTCTCTGTCGTGTTCAAAAAAGTACAAGTCAATAATATTTATCTGTGCTGTCCTCCATAGGAAGCTGATGTAAACTGTCACCTATAGAGAATGTCAGCACAAATAATACAGCCACTAATGACAGGGTGACCTACAGGACATGAGATATAATAACATGGCCTAAAAGGAGAAGCCTCAGCACTGTGTTCATGTTGCACTAGAATAAGATAAATAAAAATGAAAATTCCTTATAAACTTTGTTTGGCAAGGATCAGTATTAGCACAAAATATATTTAATGTCCCCATTAATGACCTGGAAGGTGTAAAAAAAAAATAAATTTTCAGAGAAAACCAATGTTTCTATTTCTGCAAACATCTTGTCATGTAAATATTCAAGTGGAGCAATTATTGTCTTCAGTGGGATTATTCCCATCCAAACAATTACACCTAATTTAGTTTTGATAAGATCAGGAACAATACTGGAACGATCTCAGATTGCTATGCAGGAAGTAAGAAATAATAGAAGCAAATTCAGATAATTATAGCAGCAGCTAGGAAACTGCAAAGCAAGATTTAGACACAACAAAACCAAATACAAAATAGTCTAAATTAGCAAGAATAAGAAAACCTAGCATCTAGATATCCACCAAAGCTTTTAATGAAATGTCTGAAAAGTCTTTATATATATGCATATATCTTAATATGACAACAAAACAGGCTAACATATTGCAGGACTTAAAAATTTGCTGGAGCAAAGAAAAAGCTTTCCATAAAGTTCTTTTAAGTTACTTTGGAGATACCATTCTTGTCAGAAAAAAAGGGGGACAAAAAGGCATGAGTAGGGAAAAAAAAAACAAGAAGGAGAACTGTTTTATGAGGAGAAATGTCTCCTGGTTAGGAGCTATCATAAATGACTTTTCCAAGTGATAACTCAGCAGAATATGGCCATAATATAAACATCAACACAAAGGTGATTTAGAGTGGCTCAAGTGGGCAGAGCTAGAAATATCAGTGGGGGAAAGGGGAAAGAGATTATGCCCATTAACAAGGTGCTGAATCACGTAAAACTTCATAAAGATGAAGGTCAAAAATCTCTCAACTTCAAGACATTGAGACTAAGTAGGATGAAGATGCAATAAGCTGCAAGATGGACATCCTGGTGACTGCCTGGAACTTCACAACACTGCAGTGATTTGTCATGACAATGGCATAAACCTTACTCACCCTGTCACCATGGCATTAGTAATATACTCAGAATAACTTACAATGTCCATGAGAAATTAAATTGGTGACTTATGTTTTCTGGATTGTAGTCTAATAAAGATAATTTATTCTTTTTTTCATAGAAATGTGCATTCGTGAAAGCCATAGAAAGAAAATCTATCGAAAGAACTAAATAACTGTACAAAACACACTGCAAAAGCAATTTCAAGGAAGCGACATGATAGCGACAGCACTGAGAGAAGTTTTCTCTAAATCTGGGATTTATTATTGTTTCACTGAAACCTAGGACACCCTAGGACACAGTAGTAGATCTTAGCAGACACAGCAGACACGAAATCATACACAAGTGAAGTTATATAGTAACACTGCACATTCTCTATTCTTACTTTTTTTTTTATTATTTATTTTGCTGGTCCTTAAGTCCCTGACGTGTTAGTGACTTTTGGAAAAAGCAGGGCTTTCTTAGCTTAATTAATCCATTCTTCCAAGCTTGTTTTGCTGCTTATACTATTTCTACAGTTTTAGCCCTTTAATTCAGTGGCACTGATGCTCTTTTTCCAGTGTTGGTAATCAGTGGCAATTGGTTACAGCCTCAGCAGTGACATGCAGGCTTACCCTTGGCATAGGCCTACCATGGAAAAAAATATGAGCAATCAAACAAAAAAGGGAATTAAAAAAAAACAAGAGGAGTGGTATGGAAAAAAAGGGTTGATGATGGAAGAGGTGAAGGAAGGACAACAAAGCAGGGAAAGGAACAGAAGTGAATCATGAACAGAGGGAGCCTGGTAGGAGGCTGGAGACCTAGTAAGAGTAACAGAGCTAGATAAAGTAGTCTTGAAAGATAGGATGGGAGTGAAAGCAAGATGGTTGAGAAGAAAGTGACAGCATATCCTTTAAGAAGAGTAGACAAAAACAGGATCAGTGTAAAATAAACCATAAATAGAACCATAAGAGAACAGAGGAAGATGGGGATTAGTGAAGTGAAAGCAGAAACACAAATTCAGATAAAAGGTAAAAAATCTGGCAGTTGTTGGCAGCTACGGTTTTCTTGCAGAAGTTGCTTGTTCTCTCAAGCAATTTAATTCCACTAAGGAATACTTCCTTAAACCACCTGCAGAGCTCATGGATAATTCTTGGTGTTCAGTTGACACCAATCTAGGAAGGCTCAGTTAGGTTCTAGCAACTTCAAGATAATCTGGTTTAGGGTATGCTCAATAGTTACCTCTTTAATAATACTGACTTTATAGAAGTTGTTCAAGCCCCATAACACTGGCACAGAAAAGTTCTTCAGAAAATGTGTCAAAGCAATGAGCTCTCATTAAAAAGAGAAATGCATTATGCCTTCAGGACAGAATAGATATTCACACAAATTTACATCAAGAACTGTATGTCTCAACAAACCGACATATTTCCATACTAAAAGTAGGTTATCAGTGAACTGTGTGTAAATCAAGCTGAGGAGCAAAGAATTATCAGATTTGATCTAAGTTTTGTTGAGCAGAAAGACTGGAAGCACTGTATAAAGTAGAAGAAACCTCAAAATTAGATCTAGTCATGATATTTAATATAAATTTGGTTCAGTACATAGCATCTCAGTTAAATCTGAGTAAGAAATTTCAATAAAATGCACATTTGCTATAAAAACCTATTAAGCAATATCACTATAAAACTATCAAATTAAATACCTAATTAGATTATAGTCTAAAGAATATATTTTAAAAAATCAAAATTTAAAAAACCCTCTTCAGAACTGGGTTATTTTTTAGAGGTATACATCAACATTAAATACAGTCTTACCAACTTTTATCTGGATTTGCTGCTGAATATGAGAACTGAAAAGGTTTTTGAATTCAGGAAGAGAATATGAATAGCCCAAAAATTAGAATTACATCACACACCTCTAAGTAGAAACATTTCTACAACTTTAAGTGCTATTTATCCCTAGAGGCAGAATACTTACAGGTTTTCGAGTTGGGGTAACTTGAACAGAATGGTAAAATTCTGGTTGGACTCGGCTGCTTTTCTTGATTTTTCTTTTTCTTACAGAAGTTTCCTGCTCACTGAGATGGTGAGCTTCCACTATAGGCTGTGTTTCCTCCAGGCGAGGTGCCACACGTCTTCTGGCATGACGAGGACTTGATCTGAAGCCCTAAAGTAAGAGAAAAAGGCATCACCGTGTTTGGCATCTCCCAAAATTGAGCTGTGTAACAACAGCAAAATCACACAGGATCTTAACAACAGCCCAAGGTACAGGCATGCTCACCTTAAATTAATATAATGTCCATATATACTGCGTGTAACAATAGAGAGATGTTGCCAAGTGCTGTTAATATCACATTTGATTTATATTGCTCAATTATATGTATTATAGACACAGCCAGTAACTCCTGTTGCTTTTCTTTATAAGCTCACACTTTTAGTCATTTATAACTAAAAAGTTCTAATTTAAATTTTATAATTAAAATTTTCCAGGTTAATTTTTGGCCTCATGAGAAATGGCTTTAGGGAGCTTGGGCTGAAAATGTGGACTTTTTTCCTGAGAATGAAAATGAAAAAGAATTGATAGGTGGTAACAATTATATAATCTCAGAAATATGGGTATATTTGGCCAAATTAATAAACTCAGGAAAAGCTGCCCTTCAGAAATGCTTTTTGGAGGCTTTCTGGGAAAAGCTCTGAGCATCATCCAGAATGGCTCATGCTGTACAGAATTTAATTCCTTTAATGGCAACATGCATAATGCTATCCCTTTATTGCTACCTGCAGAGCACTTACAATGAGCATTCTCTCATTTCACCCAGTCCCCTTATGAGCATGCACAAGTCTGACAAGGGCCATTTGTACTGAATACGATGTTGGTTGATATTAAACTTGGCCAGGTTGTAAATATTCGTTCACTTAGTCATACCAGCTTGCAGAATAGGTGAGCCAAACCTGTCCTTAGTGACAGTCTGCAGATCAAGGACTATATTTCTTTTCAAAACCGAGAATAGGTGCAACAGTTCCTAATTTTCTACTTTCCTTTTAATTCTAGTAGAATACCTCTGCTGAATGCAACAAAGCCAGCATTTCAGAATCAAACTTCTGCAAGGTTAGATTTCAGATAAAACTGCAGAAATCTATACTGTGAATCTAAATATCCTGAATTCCTGCCAGCAGAAAACTAGTAAGAGCAGTACATTTCCATATAAATCTGCTGTTCTTTTTCTCCACCTTTCCATTAGCTTTTGGGTTTTGTTTTGCCTTTTTTGTTGTTACTTTAATTAGGAAATCAGCACAAAAGAGTTACGTTAAAATGCTGTTATGTTGGTAAATTGAAATGATCAAAAGTATGTCTCTGTGAAAGCTGGATTTCCTCCACTAATGTTCATGAGACTGCGAGGAAAGACAGCACCAGTCTGTCCTGGACACTCAGACAGACAGACAGACAGCCATCTTCATTAAGTAAAGGCATTCCACATTAAGTAAATATACCCTTAAATGGCCAAAAGACACAGACACACATTTACATACACATGCCAGTAATTGCTACAGACACACATTGCATGCAACAGATGATGTAAAAAAGGTTGAAGGGGAAAGGTGAAGTAACCTTCAGGGAACAACCCTCTACACATGAACACTGGAGAGGAGGGACAGAAATAGAGCCCAAATCTACTTAGTCAGTCTGGCAGGCTCATGCATGCAGTGTATCAGGGCTGTGAAATATGTATGATGCAAAGGTACAGCCAACATTTCTTGAATCGTTTTTTGTGATCCCTCCTACTCTACTGAGGCAATGGAATCATCCAGAGTTTGGGTAAGGACAGACCCTGACACCCCGTATCAGAAATGGAAGCAGTACAAAACCTGCCCACACCAACCAAAGCAAGCAGTACAGTGGAAGCCACTGCAGCCAGCAGACCTGTGCAGATTTAGGGGGATCTCCAAACATTCAAGGACCTAAATCTGAGACTCTGCCATGCTACTGCAGCAGGAAAGCTTCTTGACCCATGTTCTCTCTATGCTGTGAAATAGCTATATATCATTCAACATGATACTAGGGACTATTTGGGGTAAGAGGGAAAAACACAACTCGGGGAGCCTCCTATAGCAGGGCTTACTGCTTGTGGAAATTTTTGTTTAGCAAAAAATTCTAGTGTGCATGGGGGATTATTCCATGGCAAGTGAAAATACCCCTTAAGAGACCAAAACACCCAGCAAATATATTCCAAATTCTGAAATCAGAATCGATTTTCAAAATGTTAAATGCATTATGGTTTATTTACATGAGGGCCACTGGCCAAAGCCTTGTGATATACCCTGCACTGCTCCCTCACCGCACTCCCATCTCACTAGCTGGATAAAACTCTTCAGGAAAGTATGTTTATGTAACAGAAGAATTTGATAGAAGCTAAGCAGCTCTGAAAGTGCTTAGAAACACATGCCAAATAGGGATTTAAGTATGTGGGTCTGTCTCACCAAGTGGCTTCACCTCAAAATATGTCTAGGTTTATTGATTATTATATTTCAATATGAAAAAGTCACCTGTGATTTCCAGAAAAATCTGTTTATAGACAATGTTTCACCTTGATAGTTTCTGTATTTTTTCACTTTTGCTGTTTATTACTAGCAAGAAAATGGGATCTTTATCTCTTTAAGAGCTCATCTCCTTCTGTTTGCTGAGGCTCATTCTACTCTTGAAGTCATAATCTGCCTGCAGTATCACAAATGGTTGCTTTGAAGAGGATTATAATGTGATAAAGGCAGAGGATCATGATTTCAGGTGAAAAATTAATTCTGTATTTACAAAGATAATGTTACAAGGACAGAGTCCTCAGACCAAATCCCAAAATGCTTACTCATTCCTGAAATGAGACTTTCCCAGAGCAAAGATACAAATCTAGAAAATTCCAAAATTTGGCAGTCAAAAATGAAGGCAGGAGTTAAAAGTGATGCAACATATAGAAGCTGCTACTCCTATGTTCAGTGCAAAATTAGGATGCCCCGTGATTCCTTCTAAACAGTGAAATGAACAGAAGCTTTTTGTGTCATCTGTTTTATTTATCCCTCAGTTTAGCCCAGAATTAAAAACATCATTTTAATACAGCAATCAAACATAAAACATGGAAATCACACAAATATTTGTTCAGCAAAGGCAGCATTATTTTAGATGTTAAGTCAGTGCTCATAGAAGAGCAGAAAAGTGTTACAAAATGCTCAGGGAAGCACAGTACACCACCTGAGGCCAAATCACTGAGGAAGAGCTGGAGATTTAAAAATGGATATTTACAACGAAGTTGCTCTAACACCATTAAGCAATTTGTAGTTTCCAGTATCATGTGAATGCTGTGTCACTGGGTGATGGAAAACCTTTTCTTGTTCTTTGCACTGGGAGGGGGTTGCTCATTCCCAGAACCTACAGCCTGACTCATTTTTGTACCTGTAAAATTCTGAAACAAGGCAAACCAAACAAAACTTCAAACATGTATTTTTAGAAAACCTGTCTTCCAAATACCAAAATAGCTACACAAAGATTTACACTTAAATAATCTTCCTTAAAGAAACAATTCACATGATCACCAGAACCAGTTTTAGGCATGTCAGTGGAAGACACAGAGGAGAACTGAACCTGGAATTATCTTCTCTGCAAAAGCAGTCATGTGCATCCTTCCAGTCAGAGTCTGTTGGAATCCAGGAAGAATGATATTCCTAATCAAACTCTACAGCAAACAGGAATGGAGACATGTCTCTGGGGGCTCTTGCAGAGACAAAGGTTAGCTCACCTTGTCTCAAGGGAGCTTTTCTGTATGAGGAAGCAGGCTGGGGAGATCAGCCTCTTTTAGCTGAAATTCATTATTTTAAGTCTTCTCTGAATGTTGGGGGTTTTTTTGGTTTGTTTTTGTTGTTGTTGTTGCTTGGTTGTTTTTTCCTCTGGAAAGGGGTGTGATAATATTGAAAGAATCTATTCTATCTTTATATTCAAATCGATGATAAATGTTGCTAGCCTGCATGCAGGAGCACACTGTGTAAAATTACTTTCAGAGTAAGGTGTTCTGTGAAAAAATATCTTATCCAGCCGAACTTTAACTTCCCACCCCTGATTCAGCGACCAATTTCTTGTCTAGAGAAACACATGTGGGTTTTCTCTGACCGAAGTTCAGCAGACATCCCCTCCCTGGGTTTCCCTTTGAGACACCAAAGGCAGCAGGCCAGGTGAACCACTCCCTCACAGAACCTATTTCTCTCCATTGGCCATACCCAGAGCCCAGACTGACCACTTCACTCACAGACATCCATACTGTGAGTATCCAAATTAAATAGGACGGATCAGATCCGGGGTGACTAGCTTTTGGTCTGCCTTCGATACGGTATTCATCATTCCACATTTTATCATCAGACTTCCTTTTGTTTTTCTCCTTCTACATGAAATTACTCTGCTCTCTTCACTTTTATTTTCCTGTGAGAGTTTCACATTTCCTCATTCATGGATATCAGTTTTGATGGATCCGCATAATTCAGTACAGCACTCTTATAAATTTATATTAGGGATATATACAACAGTAGCACGTTTTTCTGTTCTGTTTAAACATTTCTCTTTCCATCTTCTTTCCAATGAGGCTACACATCTGAAAGTAGTCCTCACTGAACTGTTAAAAATCATTCAAAAGGCCCTTTCTGAAGATCATGAATCTAAAAATTAAGAATGTGGTAAAGACTTCTCTCTGTAATATACTCAGCCTTGCATTTCTTTACAATATAATATTTATTTATTTGCTCCATTTCTTCAATATGGTCTGGTATTTGATAACTAAATATGTTATAGTCTGCTATCCTTGTTGTGTCTTTGCTTATTCTCATCCAAATGCATTCATCATAAAAAAACAGGAATTTGAAATTTCCTGAAAAACGTGTCTAGGTTTGCTTTTATTTAAATTTACAGATAAGAATATTTTGAAAAGTATTGAACCTTTTTCTTTCACTTAGTTTTTCTGTGTTTATTTTTACTTCTTTGTCCAATACTTTATTAACAACAGATGAATACATCAGTGCTACCCCATGTGTGCATTATTGCTTTAGTGATAGAAATCTCTGACTCCTCCATTCTTTCAATGTGCAATTGTATTAATTTACCAGCTCCTTCTCCTCTCCATTCTAGCTTCTACTAGCCCCACTGCCTTCATCATACATTACCTCTAATTTTATGCTTGATAAGAAGCCATATTCAGTTTTCATTTTTTCCAGTGTATTTGATGTAGAATATATTGGTTGTCAGAATTCTGATCTTGGAACCCAACCTTTCCAGCCAGCATGGCTTTTTGGAGTCAGTAAGCATTAACATCAATAGAGGTAAAAGTGCATTATCTCATGTCCAGCTGAAGTCAACAGAAATCTTTGCATTAACTTCAGTGGGCACTGGACTGCTGCCCAGTTTACCTCCTGGCAGAACTTCAGTAAATCACAGAGAAAGTACTAGCTAGCATTAGGCCACAATTCAATGACAGCAGAACTCGAGTGTGCTTGCAAGGGCCTGTACAGACATTTGAGTAATTCCTGTAGATTAAGGTGTGCTAATAAATATCAAAGCCAAAACAAGCTTAGCTAGGATATCCAGCTTTGTGTTCTTGCTTTTAAGGTTTCTGACAGTGGTTGTATGTGCATAAGAATTGTCATCTGTTACCATTGCCAACTAATGGCCTAATAAATAGTCTTCAAATTGTCACTTACCGCATGTTTGTATCTTGGAAACTTTCATGTCTACACAACCCACATCTTAGGGCCTGCAGATATTAGTATGCGTAGCATCAAACCCTTCTCAAGATGCTGGCATTCTCAACTGTTCTACAGACAGGCTGAAATAGAATTAAACCCTGTAGTTGGAGTACCTACTTCAACTAAAAGGGCAGGTTTAATTAAAAAACTTTATTGTATCAAATTCCCCTGCACACTGAAAGAGAAAAATTCGAGATTCTTTCCATTACATAGAAAAACATATATATATGTATATATATGTGTGTGTGTATATATATATATATATATATGCATATATCTATGCATCTGAATTGTAAGAACTGGTCTAAATTAAAAATTGGCAAAGACTGCACTATTTCCCTCCTTCCTCTTCCATAGAGATTTCCCTCCCAAATACCATCAGCTTACAAAGAACCAAAGAAAACCCCATAACATTTATTGAACAGCAAATTCTTCAAGTTCCACCCAAAATCCAAGATTTAAGTTAAGTTCTCCAATATATTTATAGTAAAGATTGCTAAGTAATGGAACATGTAAATTTTCTATCACAGTGAGATTACCTACACTCACTGAGTGTATTACTTCACTAACACCCAAGGAGGATGCAACTGCATTTGTTTTATTTTGATTCTATCAGAACTAAAAAAATAGACTGCAACCTTTTTTTTGTGTGTGGTTCTCTTGATTCTTTTTTTAATCTTACAAAGGGTTACTCCTATAAAGATCTGAATCAGGATTTAAAACATAAAATACAAGATTTTACTTTCCATTTCTCATTCCACTCCCTCATTAGCAAGCTTTCACTGATGCTGCTTTGCATGCCGTATGTTTATTTTAGGAGATTTTATTCTTATCTTATAAAATCTAAACTCTAAGCATTGCTGGAACCATTTCTCAGATATTGAAGACTGTGATTTGGCACATGCAATATTCCAAGATATGTCCACATGTTCAAAGGCATTTAAAGCAATTGCTTTTTACATAACTTCAACAAGATTACTTTCCCAACCGAATTCATGAAATAGAACATCAGTAATCTGCTTTCCAGTTCCTAAGCAGCCCCCCCCCCCCCATGTAAATACATAGGAGCCCTTGCATTTAGGCATTTAGGAGCCCTTAAGTTTAGATGTGACTTTAGAATACAATGTCTAATAATCAATGCTACATTACACTGCTGTTTAACATGACATGTTTGTTTTTTCCTGTCATAAGGTCAGGATTCTTATCAAAGCATAGGTAAGTTGTAACATCAGGAAAATCAGATGATCTGCAAGCAAATAGCCAAATGGCACACCCAGTCATGCCTCAAGATACCCTTTAAATACTCTTTCCTGTCTAAAGCTATAAGCCACAGAGGCTGGCCTGTTCCCCAGGCAGCCCTATCTTTCTCTGACAAGAAGGCTTGCAGCTCTCCATGGCAGCTTTGCAATGGCTTGTCCCAGTTCCTTCTCTGTTACCTCAGGGCACTGCAAGCCTGCCTAGGAAGGGAACTATTATTTAAAAACAACAACAAAAAATAAATCAGTGTACTGCTTGATCAGTGGTCTGCAAGGGAAGGTTTCATTTAAAATGTACTAGCACATTCCCCTAGCACATCCCCCTTTCCAGCCCTACTTGCTCCCTTTTCCATCTCATCATGTCATCTTGGGCAGTGTCCAGTATACATCAAGGATCTGCCAGAAGGAATTAGCTTTAACTATTAAAAATATAGTAAGAAGCTGAATAAGAAATAGCAGAGATTTCTAAACCATACCAGTGCTGCCAAACATCTAATACAAACATTACTCTGTTCTGTCCAGTGTGCTTTCTTGAAACACAAACTGGCAAGAGAATTTATCCCATCACAGCATGTGAATATGTGTCTGTACTTTTTCAGTTAAAAAATAGATGCATAAATGATAACAGACTTAGCAGGAAGATATTATAAAAGGATACCTAGGCTAGAATTCAGGTATCTATTGAGATAACTAGATTCAGACACCAACAGCATACCTGAACAAGCCTTGATCCCTGTTATCACCAATAAAATATTTAGTTGACACATTCAGTGAGGCTTGAAGAACCATTCAGCACATCCTGAAGCAGACACCAGCATTAGGTCAGCTGAGTAGTTATATAGACCATAATCTGTAGATGCCTACAGTGAGCTTATTGGGCTGCATAAAGGGATGCTGTTTTCACAAATTCTCTTGCCAACTCCTACTTCACATCAAGGAAGATAGTGGGAACAGGGAAAGCAAGAGAATGATGGCTCAACTTGCTTGTAACATTTTGTTCTTTCTAGAACAAGGAAGAAGGATAAATACAATACCTCAGCCTGACATGATTATGTATTTCAGTATAATTTCTGCTATCAATTTATATAATCATCAATTAAGCCTGTAGGATCTGTGTTTCACTTCCAGTCTGCTCTACTACCTACCCTACCATCCTGAAGCCGAGTGTCCCATTTAAACAGCTGAGTGGACAGGGGAGATAAGGACACTGGCACAACTTGCAAGAAATGTCTTTGCCCAAACACCAAGTGTAGTTAGTTTCTGTAGCTGATGCGGTGTTTTCACACTTCAGCTGCAACTCATGTTTCATTGCCACTGATGAGTCAGGAACAGCAAAGCTCTGACTCTCCTTGATGCAAGGCAGTAGGGCACAAGGGAGCCCAGCAGGAACTCAGACACTTTGGGCACAAGTATCCACACAAGAAGTACCCAGGCTCACTGGTGAACCAGAAGCACAAGGAATAAGCTCAAAACCAAGGCAGCTTTGCTAACACCAGGCCAAGATCAGCTGTCTCCACTGTGAGCCTGACATGCTAAAGCATCTCTGCACACAGTGCTGAGTCCTTGCCCTGGGAGGCTGGAGGAGCCCACGTGCCCACTCCCCAGAGCCTGAGACCCCTCCAGGCTGCAGACCATGTGGAGCAGGGTGAGCGGCTGCAGCTCTGGATGGGATCCTCTCATGCCTGACATGGCCAGGCCCCAAAAAGCCAGCTCAGCTGAATCAGATCCTACATGAAAACATCAAGGTGACTTCACCCTGTGCTCTGCACTTTCTTCCACAGCACATCAAAAGTGACTACTTAAAAGAGTCTGGGAATGGAAGAGAGTGTGAGTGAGGTTTCCATGCCCAAGGAAAACACATGTAACAGCCCTGGAGCAGCCACAACCCCAAGGGTCATAGTACCTGTTCATGTGGTGCCTTCTTACATTTAATACCCTCAGTCTGAAGAGCTGAGCTGTTTCTGAAGGAGCATCCACAACCTGACCTGTCAACCTTATAATCTAAGTACAGTAACTGAGAAATCAGTGCAGATGATTAAGCTTTTCTGAGCAGTGTGTGATCTATGGAGCCCTGCATGATCCTTTCTGTCTGTGTTAGGATAGTTTCTACAGGAGATCTGGTAATACATGTGCCCACTGCAAGTATGACCTCAGCTATTTTAATTCATGGCTTCAATCTGAGGTTTGTTGAGGGCAAAAGACAGTAGCTAGAAGTTCCCATTCTGTACACATGTACAATGTGTCTGTTAACAGGCAGATGGCTGCATGCCATGCTCCCCCTGCATCCCACTGAAACCAGGGTTCTGCCTGTGTGTACAGGGAGTGTGCACTTAAATGGCACACAACACAACTGAACTGCAGCTCCCCTAAAACCCACATCTCCAGAGCCAACAGCACATGCTGAGAAACATGGATATCTAAATACTTACATGATAGCCATGAGGTTGTTGGCATAAATGTGTATTAATGAGAAACTGAAGAGTAAGAAGAACTCTTATGAGCTACTGTATCTTTATGCAGTGGTTTTCCCCGTCCTTCTACAGGACTATGAGGATGTGTTCCCTTAAAAAGCAGGTCCCAGGACTACACATGACCACTGATGTGGACCGTAACACCTCAGTACTGTTTTAGGTGATTGAAAGAGCTCAGAGGTGATTCCCTCAGCACTCCAAAGCTTTGCAGACCATCAGAAGTCAGAGCAGAGATACCGACAACCAGAAGACTATATAAATACATCAGGCATTTGTACACTACATTGTAGCACATAGTAAAAGTACCCAAGTTAACTTCTCCGGAGCTAGTTTAGCTCAGTGCTGGAGCAGTCTGGCTGCAGCAAAGAGACAATTACCATTTTGTGATAAAATTACCAAACACGCTGTTCCTCAGCACAGATTGATGCTTGTGGGCTATCTAAAGGCAGCAATGCTGTGTCTAAAGCTGACAAAGAGTGATGGACAGATGACATATAGTAACCCTCAAATCTCAGTGATACCTAATTTGCCAAGTGACAGCTCAGCGTGACATACTCTGTCTGGGCCACATTATTGGATATGTTATGAAAAATGGACAGAAGGATTTGTCCTTATACAGTGTGTGACCTGCGTTTACAGGTCTCCATTCATTCATATATGCAAGTGCTCTCATACGTCTAAGAAAACAATCTATTTTTTCTCTGATTTATTTTCCTTTGAACCTGTTCCTTAACTTAAACAGCTAATGGAAAAATAGTTTAAATATCCTGAGGGAAAATCATGTCAAACACAAAGGTAAAATATTTTTAGGCTGATTCAACTCCATAAAGACAATGAAACATCCTTTTGGTAGGTGAATGAATGTATTTTTCTGGCTTGTTCTGTACATTTGTGCTCCTTGGATGCACTCCCTCCGATCAAACAGAAGACTCAAATTCAGCTTGGAGGCTCTGTTGATTCCTCCTTTCACTGGAGCTGTACATATCTGGAGCAGTTTATAAATAACTGCAATGTTCAGGATGAATTATGGCACAACTCTTCAAAGACTATTCATTATTGTTTTGTAAGACAACTAGAACTGCATTTTTAGGCAATTCTCTCACAATCAGCCTCAGAAAGGGCGTGATTACACCAAAGGTAAACTTAGGGATAAATTTATGAACAATTTTATGGGCATCTGTGTTGACAAATTAATATATATATTTCCCAGAGATTGTTTTACTATAGTTTTGTATCCATTGTACCATAATGGATGAATTAGAAAACCCATTTGCTCTTAAAAATTGTCATCAGTCTTCAGTGAACTATTTCACTACCAGTCTAGTCACAACAACTCAGAATCACAGAATCACTAGGTTGGAAGAGACCTCCAAGATCATTGAGTTCAACCCATGCCCTGACACCTCAAATAAACCATGGCACCAAGTCCAATCTTTTTTTAAACACATCCAGGGACGGTGACTCCACCACCTCCCTGGGCAGACCATTCCAGTACTTTATCACTCTTTTGATAAAAAACTTTTTCCTAATATCCAAGCTATATTTATTTCCCTTGGCACAGCTTAAGGCTGTGTCCTTTTGTACTGTCAGTTGCTGCCTGGAGAAAGAGACCAACCCCACCTGATTGCAAACACCTTTCAGGGCGTTGTAGAGAGTGATAAAGTCACCCCTGAGTCTCCCTTTTTTACTCAGCTCCCTCAGCCATTCCTCACAGGGTTTGTGTTCCAAGCCCCTCACCAGCCTTGTTGCCTCCTCTGGATGTGCTCAAGCATCTCAATGTCCTTCCTAAACTGAGGGGACAGAACTGGACACAGCACTCAAGGTGTGACCTCACCAGAGTTGAGTCCAGAGGAAGAATGACCTCCCTGCTCCTGCTGGACACACTATTCCTGATCCAGGCCAGGATGCCATTGGCTTTCTTGGCCACCAGGGCACACTGCTGGCTCATGTTCAGTCACTGTCAATGAGTGCCCCCAGGTCTGTTTCTGCCTGGGCACTGTCCAGCCACACTGTCCCCAGCCTGTAACACTGCAGGGAGTTATTGTGGCCAAAATGCAGGACTTGGCACTTGGACTTATTAAACCTCATCCCATTGGACTCTGCCCATCCATCCAACCATTCCAGATCTCTCTGCAGAGCCCTCCTACCTTCCAACAGATCAACACATGCTCCCAGCTTAGTGTCATCTGCAAATTTACTGATGAAAGACTCAATACCACATTTATGTTGTCAATAAAAATATTGAAATAGACTGGATATATATACAACCTTGTAGCGACTGTTCAGTGTACTAAAATGAAAATGTAGGGTCTGCAAAACTCAAACCACCTCAAGTTATTCCTTTGCTACAGACATGGTTAACACTCACTGTCAGCCCTTCCAGAGAGTCTTTTCATGAAGTGTTAACCCCTATTTGTTTTACTGGTGTGTTTAGTCCCACCTGGGGTTACATGAAGTCAGTGAAGTCAGAATTTACAGTGGAAGCATTCAGCAGAAAATTGCCCAAAACATGTGAGTCAAAATTAGATAAATACAAAGCGATACCAAGTTGCTTGTGACTACCCACTGACACTGATACCTTCAGTTCCGGAGGGCACAGTGTCTCTAACACAAAAGGTAAGAGAAAGGAAAACTGTGAAGCTCAGATAAAATTTCAGGCAAAAGATTTATAAATCTGGTAATTTGCCCTCAATGATATGAAAACTGCTGCTTTAGCAATTAGCACAATTATCCCTTCACAATCTCAGAAACCCAAGCATTTATAGAACCTGAATGACAACCTTCCTATTCAACAGTTCTTACCACCAAATCAAAAGACATTAAGAATTATACTGTTCAGATTAATTCCTTCCAGCCTAAGGGCTAGAAGCTTACTTCCCTCTTAATTGAAAGGTAAAAGCCTCACACAATCTAATGACTCCAGGGGCTTCAACTATGAGGAAAACTAATTCAGAAAGAAATGTAAATCACAAGAAGTGGCAACACCAACACATTAAGCTTTTAAATTGAAAGGTACAGGACTTTCAGACCTCTTTCTAAAGCATAAAATGGTAAACGTTGAAATGTATCAAGCCCACAAAGTACTCAGAGTCAAATTCCTCTACTTCATGAAAAAAATAACTTCTACAAAGAACACAAGAAAGAAATTTATGAATCATTGATGGTCTTTACATTTTTTTCAATAATAATTTTAATATTAATTATAATAATAAAAAGGCCCAACAATGGATCACAGCCCCTACTTTGGTAAAACTCTCACTGAGTTATACTGTTATTTTGGTGTGGTTTTTGTTCAGCACAGACATTTCATTCTACAACTGATTCTCAAAATAAAGACAGACTTGTGCAAACAGCTACATCAAAGTCTGATGTGCCATGCAGCAATGAATATTTCTGTTGGAAATTTACTTGTTTTCTTTTTAAAGCAGTGGCATATCTAGGTCTTCCTGAGATTAGGAACATTAACTATTCTGGGTGTGATTCCTTTGTGACTTCATGGAATTTCTATAGTACCTGGGGAATGGAAGAAACTTAAGAGCAGTTATAGTCATATTGAACCTGAGGATTGTAAACAAAAAAAGTAAGTTAAAAACTTGGCCTGACAAACTTCAGATGGTAGTGTGTTAATGGCAAGGTGGAGAAATCACTGTATTATCTCAAACTCTCACATCTTCCTGGTTAATTCTTTCTGTTACTAAGTACCTCTAACAAAGACAGACTTTAACCTACTTTATATTCATAATGATTCATGCAAATTTATCTCCTTTTGAGGCAGGGGGTCAAGTGTTTAAATTCATTTTATAATATCTGCATAGACTTCTGATGTATAATAATGGGGCATGTTTTGCAGAGACACTAGAAATCAAGACCCACAAAAATGAGCTATTAGTGGATTAAATTCACCAGTGACATACAAGGGCTGAAAAGGATCATAAATACCCTTTCAAATTTTGTATCTACCCTCCCATAATATGCAGTCTTATTTTTTATTGTGTGGTTCAGTATTAAAGGAAAAGGATTCAATAGTTCTCACTGTATATAGACAATGGAGGCATGCACCATGAGAGCTGTGGCTGTGGCAAAGAATCTCAACATAAATTTGCACACATATATTTTTTTCCAAATGTAAGGCTTTCCTGACAGGCAGTCAATCATGCAAGAATTGCCAACACTCTGTAGACAGGGCAATTATAATTCTCTGTGCACTGCTGCTAGACCACCTGCACGTTCACATGTGATGGAAGTCAGATTTGAACCCAGCTCTCAGGAGATGAATGCCAACCCACTGCTATTTACTAACAGCCTATTTTTCATTATCTTTTATTATAATTAAGAAACACTATTTATAGCTACACCTGGCAAACAACTAAGTGTGGTTGAAGCTAGCAGATGTACCTTGTGCTATAAAACTTGGAGCTAAGATATTGCATTAATTTTGGGGGGGATTATGCAAAGCCCGTATTTTCATGTATCATGCTTTGCTTTCATCAACAGTATATTGCAGTTGGAAGTGCATAAGGATTTGTGATGACATAGAGAATGTCAAATTCTGCTTCAAGATAATGTTTCCAATATTTTTATTGGAAGTATGCCTGTAGTTTTTTCATTAATGAATTCTATTAGATTCATTAGAATAATATTTTACTTGAAAAAATATTGGAAAATGAAAATTTAATGATGTCAAATGAGTCATCATTTCTCTATCAAAAGTCTCATCAGATAATGAAGCAGAAAACATTTCTACCACTTATTTTAAAGAGCAGTTTAGACCACTAGCTGCAGTATTACTCCATCTAAACAAAGTACAGAAAATGATGAAAGAATATAACAGTTACACTAGCATGTTTCACTTAATGGAAGCTTCTGGGAAATATTTTTAATTTGTCTGCGTCTGACTGGATGATAAACAAATGACCACATACTGAAGCAATAAAAATAAATTACCCTGTCAACTTCTCTCTGAAGTGTCACCACGCAGGATGGCACATATTTCAAAAAATTAAACTTTATCTCCGTCTAGGCTCAGGACCGAGTGAATTTTACATGGAAATCAAGCATTTCATATTGGACAAACTAAATAGTGCAAAAATATTTTGATTTCCAGAGGTACACATTTGTTCACTTTACTGAAGCACTGGTGAACGACAAACTCGGGGCTTTCCTGGTTTAAAGACAGGACACTCCCTATGGCATCTTATTTCTGTGATAGTATGTACAAATTTCAAAATAGTTAGGAATTTAAAACTGATTGCCAGTATGAACCATGCTGCAAAAATGTCTCCCATGCACACTTTTGCAAACGTTATCATAATTGGATAATTTTCACACCCACAGCAGGGTAAAGGAAAATGCAAATAATTTAAAACAAAATATCACTTGAGTGAAAAACTGTCTCTCAAGGCTTCCAGAATAGTAGGCAATGGCATGAAGCTATGCCTTAAATCAATAGCAGGAAACCAGGCAAGAGAAATATCTAGACAGGAGCTCCACAGGGCAGCATGGAAACAAAGTGGGTACTAAAACAAATATTATTTTTCATATTTTCCCAGCAATTATGCCTCTCATTCAGAATCCCTAGGAAGTGACTGGGGTTTGTGTTGTACTTTCAGCACTGGCATGTAAGAGTTTTGATTCCCCTGACCTCTGAACACAAAGTCACACACTGAGGTGCCTGCCAAGCAGGCTTGTACTCTGGATCCTTCTGGGATCTCCCGCGGCAACATCCAAGCCAAGCCGGCAACTTCCCCGACAAGGAGCAGGGCACAGGTGAGCGCTGTGGGCAATGCAAGCGAGCAGAGGCTCTGCAGCCGCAAACCCGAGCAGCTCTGCACGCATTTACAGCGAGGTCAGTAACCGGGCTCAGGGCAGCTTTTGGACACAGGGAGGTCTGGCACGTACAGCAAGCACAGCTTTTCTCCAAGTAACCAATTCCTTTGGGAATGACATAAATCGGCAGGCCGGTTAGGGTAACACAGATGAAGAGCTCATTTTGTGTTGGGAAGGGAAAAAAAACCAAACCAAGCAATGAAAGAGGACATTATGTCTTTCATGCAAAATTAAAAGTTCGCTATATTATTTCATTAACAAAAGACCACGACAATATGTACTCGGGTAAAGAGAACAACTTCTGACCTTGAAATTGCGTGCTAAATAAATTACCTCAGAGCGAAAGTGATGAGTTCTCATGACAGCATCTGGAAGAGAAGCAGAAAGACACACAGGCTCCACCAGCTGCACCTCGCATTTGGCCCCGGCTAGCGGGTTTACCCCGCCGCTCGCCCTTTGGCGCACACTCCGGGACGGCTCTGGCCCTTCAGGCACAGCCGGCAGCTCCGCCCGGCATTTATATTTAATTCATCGGGAAGAAGTTCGGCATAAAGTTCTGCTGCGCTTTGACAGACCGGGGAGGGCTGGGGGGTTTCCCGGCCTCTCACCGCTCTCCCTCTAGACGAGGTTTCGTTGAGGGATGGGTGGAGACAAAGCTGCCGCAGTCCTGGGCTCGGCTTGAATTTTCTTTAAAGCCTTTTTGCCCGGCTAAACCGTGCCACGGCGGCCCTCCGCCGGCAGAAAGCTGGGGATGGGCCGGGGAGCTCCCCCGCCGCCCTCAGGGACCGGCACCGTCTCTTACCTCGGCTCCTTGAGCGACCTGAAAAGACGGATTTGATGGGATGCCTCCCTTTCTGGAGCCTGCGGTGCCAGCAGCAGAAGAATAAAATCGTGGCAATGGTCCCCAGCAGCAGCAGGAGCAAGAAGAGGGCGCACTGGATGCTGTAGGGTCTCAGCAGGACCAGGAAAGCCGCGGCAATCATGGCTCAAGCGCCCGGCTGCCCCTGTGCGTGCGCGGGTCTGCGGCGAGCGGCGAGGGGCCGGGCAGCGCCGGGCAGCCTCTCCCCCCGGCAGCGGGGCGGGCATCGCCGCCGGCACCGCGCTGCTGGAGCCGGCAGCCGGGCGGGAGGCGGCGGCGCGGGGGAGGAGGAGGAGGATGAGAAGGAGGAGGAGCGGGATGGGATTCAGGCCGTGACTCAGCAGCCGCCGCCGCGGCGATGGTTGCGGTGGGGCTGCCCCTCCGTGCCCGCGCGGCTGCCGGGAGCGGGGAGCGCGGCGGGCAGAGCCGGAGCGCCCGCGGGCATCGGCGGGCGGGGCGGGGCCGGGAGCCGCATGGCAGCCGGCGCGGGCACGGCGGGGCGGGGCGGCAGGAGGAGGAGGAGGAGGTGGTGGAGGAGAAAGAAGACGAAGGTGCCGCCGGTGACGGGAGAGAGGAAGGAGCGGTGCATCCCGCCGCCGAGGGGACTCGGCCGGTGGCATCACCGCTGGAGCTGCTGAGAGAGTCGGAAAATGGCTGCTGCGAGGTACCGGGGGACCCCCGTGGGAAAAGAGGGGCTGCGACCGAGGGGCGCGGGGTGCCGGCGGCGGCGAGCGCCCGCGCAGGTCCGTGGAGGAAGGGGGTCTGTGGCGTACCCTGGACCCCAGGAGTCGGTCGAGGCCGGCGTCGTAGCGGGGGAAGGGATGGGGAAATGCTAGAGATCCATCCTGACAAGGTGAGCAGGGCCCTCGCGCGGGGCTGCCCCGTGTCCCCGATCCGGCTTGGAGTGGGCGGGCGGGACGGGGCAGTGAGCGCTGTGCACGGCGGGGCTGCGAGAGCAGCGCCTGCAGGGACCCTCGCTGGACTGCAGGAAACCGCACCGCTGCTGTGCTGCAGCCGATGTCAGCCCCGCGACCTTCGCTCACCGCCGGGCCGCAGCTGGTGCAGCGGCTAAATCCTGCCGTGTGCAGGTCCCCGGTGCAGATGACAGCGAGAGTTCACCTCTGTTGCTGTTTCTGCCTCTGTAGTTGTTAACTGTGGTAGTTCAGACGTCCAGAGACTGTTTCAGAGGTGTTTGGAAATGCAGTTCTAAACCCCTTCACAGACACGCATTAAAAAAAAAAAAAAAACAAACCACTTGCTGAACATACAGCCAGGTACCATTTTGCAATATTGCGTTTACTCGCGTTACTGACGGAAAAGGTTCATTCAAGACAAAACTCATGTGCTTTTCATGCATCTTTGATGTCAGCACATAAAATCGAAGAACATTTCCAAAACTTACTAGAAATAATTTAAATCTCTGTGTAAATATTGGAGAAACATTGAAATGTTACTGCTTTATATGACTAACATGAAGCTGTAGAAAAACATGTTTAAATTTAATTTAAATTTAAAATATGCAAGTTGGAAAGACAGGGAGTGCAATGTCTCTGTGGTGGCTTAAATAAGAACAGGAAAAATAATCTCTATATTAGTAAAATTAATTTGTCCCTGGGCTAATAACATTGGGTTAATGGGCTAATAAGGGTACTTTACTGTACTCTTAAGGTTATGGAAGTCTGTTATCATTGAAAGATGCTCATGATATCAGGAGGTGTAAATAAAAAAGAAAAAAAATGGGGGTTTAGGTCTATAATAATTTATTCCAGGAATTTTGTGTCATTTCGTGCTGTACACCAACAGAGTGACCCAATATAGTTTGTCCTATTACTTTGCGAAATGGAAAGTTGCTACATTGCAGCCATGGATTCAAAGCTTTCCCTCACTGCCTAGAAACTGCCAAATGCTGTAAGGTTGTGTTGCATCACGTGGTGCAATATTGAAATCTTTCCTAATACCGCAGTACACTGCAGTAGAATGGTTTTGATGCAGATTACCTGGAGATTATTCAAATGGTCCACGTTACCTCACTGAAACATGAACCAAGTTGCTGTGATCCTCCTGGCATCATGCTGCAGTGCCAAGCTGCAGGATATTGTGGGAGGAAGAAACTTTTCTACCCCTTTAGCTCTGTACTGATGTATTGTTTCAGAGTGGGATGATAGAGCAAAAGTGGCACGGCAGTGACTGCACGGTAAATCACAGACAACTGAGGGGGAAGGGTTCTTTTCACATTGTTCTCGGGTAACAGTGCATAGAAATCATCTGACAGACAAATCTCTTGTGAAGGCTTTTTAGTTTAAGGTTTATAGCTTTTCCCTTCTAAGAGTTAGAGCTCACTGGTGTCTTGAGGATAATGTTTATCAAAATGATATAATAAATTTAATGACAGCTGCTTAATTTTTTTTTCAAATGCAAAAGAGAGTACAGTTTAGTACAAGAAATGCTGACATGCACGATTTTTCAGAGAGCTGCTTCTCCAGGCTTTTGAGTCAACTATCTCACATGTACACAAAATTGCTGCTCAGGCTTTCTTGATGTTCATTACTGCTCTGTGCTTGTTAAATACTGCATGGTATGGTAGTGTGATTAAAATATTACTTCATGTGAATAAAGTTTAAATTGCTGAAGTTACTACACATTAAGACTGAGCAAATTATTCGTGGGTAGATTTTTTTTCCCTAAATAGTAAGAAAGAGAATTTAAGATAAGTTTTTTATGTATCACACTTTTAATCTAAGATTCTTTACAGAATGCTTTTTAGAGGACTTTTCCAAAATCTTAAGGATGATAAACAGAGAAGACAAAAGAAATGAAGAGAGAAGGTTAAAACAAAACCTCTCATCTGAGATTTGACCTCAGAAGGGAAACCCCGGAGGTGAAGGCATTGCAGAGAAGTAAAGAAAGGTAATAAAGTCTTGAGACTAACTGTGATCACAGGGAGTGGAATGGGAGGGGAGGTCAGAAGTTGTTGAGAAGTGGAATTAAGGCAGTAATATTGATTCTGCAATAAGCAAAGGGTCCTGCTACTGTTTCAGAGTACGCATAATGTGAGTGCACTTTTGCAGTTGTGAGCAGGTGGGATGTAGGGTCCTGCAGATGCTTGCTTTGATGGGGACCACAGGCAAACAGAGCAGTGACAAAATAACTGAAGCTTTTGGTGGCAGTGAGGGAAGCAGCCTTTCACTTGAGCAATGCTGAGGGGTGAGGTGGTGATAATTATTTGGGCAGAGGGATCGAAAAGGAAAGTTCTGCTCCAGAGAACACGCAGAGAAGAGGTGACCAGCAAATGTGTGGAAGTGGAAAGGCACAGGAGGATGTTTCTCTGGTTACAGTTACTCTTGAATGCAGTTCGCCTCTTTTCCCAAGTTGCATGAGATAGGGAAATAAACATGGAAATTGTGTCAAACTCCTGTAGTTTACCCTAAGAATTGAACAGGGAACGTGCTGTAGCAGCTGCATCCCTCTTGCAGGGAGACAAGGCAGTGTTGACCTCAAATATTCTTGCAGCCAGTCTCTCATGATAGCCTGTTCTGACTTAGCAGTCTTGCCCAGCAAGGCTGAAGGAAGAGATCCTTTCTTCCCTTACCTTCGTCCTGTTTGCAGAATTGCAGCAGTCTCTGGGCTAGTGCATATTCCTTGATAATTTAAGTGATGTTCAGCCACACATTTTAAAAGAAACTGAAAATTCTAGCTGCCTGCTATAAGTTAGGTCAGGCAAAAAAAATTGCAAAAAGAAAATGTGATGGCATGTCGAGTGGAGAAACCATGTCTGCAGAGATGTGTTGACCTCTGCCAGTGTGAGCCATGGGATTCAAGGACATTCCACAGCTTGGTGAAGGAACCTCTCTGCTCCTGCAGACTGAGGCCCTTGAGCCTCATTGTGCAGCTGTAACACTCCCTGTATCAGTGAGTTGAGGGAATAAAGGTCACATGCTGGATCTGGTGATGTGACATAAGATTATGAGATTATGCATGAAATTATTTCAGAAGAGTAGCTGAGTGAGTGAGAGGGTCAGATCATCTCTTTTCACTGGTATGTAGGTATGCTTTGAGGACTGTACTGTGTTTGTACTAATTAATTATAATTGAGTAAAATATGCTGCCTAAATGACCACTTAACTGGTTAGAAGGGTTGTCTAATAATCTAATACTTTCTAACAAAATATTTGGGTTTTTCCTCATCAAACAAGAACTGAAGAAAATACAGTCAAAACCAAAGGGGCAAGCAAAGAAAATACAGAAGGCATTATAGTATCTGAGTGTTATCCAATTCTTTCGATGAAATAATTTACTTTTCCCCTTGATATTCTACTCACATGATGCCATCAGTGCTACCTAGCAGCTCAAACATAGTATAGGAAATGTTGTGAGAGTTTCTGGTAGATGATTAAACCTTATAAAATACTTTCTTCAACTGAAGGAATAACACTTTCTGGCTTGATATAGGCAACACAATGAAAAGAAATCTGTTATGTGAAATTATATATTCTAAATTCAGCAAGGTTATTACAAATCTTCTTTCTGCAAAACTTGCTAAATTGTTTATTCCATACAGAGCTTTGTATGGTTAAAAGGCACTCTAGCATTAGGTAATTCTCACAATATCTTTGAAATTAAGTAAATGTGTATTATTACTTTAGATTCATTGAAAAGGTGAACTATAAATTTAAAGACTGTATGATTTACCCAAGACCAAAGTTGTGATTCCAGTGCTACAGACTCCATGGCTGAAATATTTTGCCTTCTGCAGGTGTCATAGGTGACCACGTAAAACCAAATTCTGGTCAGCTTTATATATGAAGAGAAGCTTATTTTGTGAGTTTGTCAGCTAAAACAACATGTGTATTTAAATCCCCTCTGTTTATTAGACTGAACTTAAATCAAATGGAGAATGAGCCATACAGTTGTACACTCATGGCTTACAGTGTTTCTGGAAAAATGCTAGAAGGAATCCTATGGGCATAAATTGACTTTGCAGACAGAGAGGCTGTTCTTCAGCCTAGATGGAAATACACTGCTGAAGCTCCTATGGCACTTTTTTTTTTTTATTACAGCAGCAGTGTGCCCCTTTGTCCTTGGTTGAAATTTGCTCTGTATTCATTTTTGGCAGTGTTTAGAATAGCAGTTGTCAATCTGTATGTGGTCTTACATCCCAGAGGGAATTGCACTTCATTAGTATTTTAACTATATAATTGAAAGTTGTTTGAGGATTGTTTCAGACTGATATACAAAACTGGTTGTTCCACTATTATATTTATAAAGTTACGTTGAACTACATACAATAAAAAGGCATTTAATTTTACAGGAGGAGAAAAAATAGCTGTAGTAAGTTTTGAGGGTGTTATCCTTGCAGGGGGGATGTGTTGCTGTCAATTTTCTTAAATGCATGCAGAATTACTCTTAGTTGAAGCAATATTCCCTGAAGTAAGAGGACAATATATATATATCTCTTTTTCTAGTTCATGACCTTAATAGTAATGCAGGGTTTTTTTTCTCCTGCTACCTACCAAAATGCTGCAAAACCAGAGCAACTGGGGAAGAGCTTTGGAGTAAAAGAGCAAGCACTTTGAGTATTAATCAGGCATGATATCTCATCTATGATCATTTACCTATGACAGCCAGTAAAGACATAGAAGTAGGAACAGTAAAGATGCTGCTAAGTTATTAAATACTGACCAAAAATCAACCCTGGAACCTTCTAGTTGCTATTTCAATTCTTTGCTTTTAAGAGTTGAAGGGAGAATGCTGCCAACAGTAATGTTTTGGGGTAGAATGAAATATATAGTTTCTACCACATTATAAAAAAGAGCAAGATGCATCCTCTTATAACTTCTCATATCAGATTATCAGAGGGTTTGTTTGAATAAGTCCAGTTTGAAAGTGCATTAGTTGCATATGGAAAGTATGTCTATTTTTTCAGCCTTTTAGGAAAAGGTTATTTGACTGCTTGGGCTGTTGAGCGGGGCAAATGCACAATTACTGCACCTCAGCACGGATTTGTATGTGGTCAAGCTTTCTCTAATGATCCCATAAACATCTTTAGACAAGATAAGTGACACATGACTGTTCTTTAATGTTTATAATTTGGGAGCTGTTTAAGTGGATTGCGTTGGATTACCCAAGCCAGGTCATAATGAGCATGCCAAGTGTTTGACTTTATAGAGCCATGTTGACTGTTTCTCCTTCTAGGCTACTTATGGCTTCTAAGTGTTTGGATATATTAACCTGCATGGAAAGAGCTTTCTTGGGATTATTCAAACTCCTATAGCATAGGTATTTCATCCAGTTCAGTAAATAAGCAGATTTATTTCTTGGTCTGTGTATTAATACATTTTGTTGTGCATGGCATTTACGTACAAGCAAATTGAAGTGAGTATTAATTCTCCATCTGTCAGGTGTGAATTAGCTATTTAATAAAGATACTAATGTCATGTAGAATTAAGATAGCTTCCTCTGTTTTGCTTGGCTTACTTCACATTACCTTAATGTGAATCTTTGACTGAGATTAAAATACAGATTAATAAATGTACATGGTTTATAGGCATAGGAGATATCTAGGCTCCTACTTAAACTCGGGTAAATCATTGAGGCTCAGAGGACAATGTATTTCCTTGAATTTGTGTTTAGTGCCATTTGAAGTGCTGTGAGTTAGTAGCCACCATTGTAAGCCCAGAAGAGGATCGAAGCCCTGTGTGAAGTCTGTGCCCATCAGAAGAGGCAGCTGGAGGCCAGGCATTGTAATTTATGGTATATAAGATTGCACCATGCATTTATTTTTAGGCCACCGAATTGAACCCTACAGCAGCTGAAAAAAGCTGAACTGCTCTCCAGAAAGCTTTAACTGTGTTGAGTAGGGGCTTCACACTTATGACTGCTGGAGCTGCTCAAGGCTGAGACATCTCCAAAAGGATGACAGTTGTGATAAGAAAAAACAAAATCCTGTGGGAGATTTGTACTTCCAGAGTTGCAACTGAAGGCCAAGCAAATAACAGTGGTGTTAGACACCTGCTTAGCAAGTCAAATTGACCCCTGCATCTCCAATGATTACAGCAATAACTTAAGATACCTAGTGCACCAGTGACCCCTAAATGTAAGCATCTTAATCTAGAACTGAATACTGTACTGAAAACACAGTAATGATGCTAGCTTATCTGGGAATCCATTAAAATGAATGCCATGTTTCACTCATAGTTGAATAAATCATTGCTTAGAACAAGTTTAGTACTTTCAGACATACTAAACGTACCTGCTTAAAAAATTCATTGTTCAGCCTTTCCTATCACTTAATTTAAGAAATAAAATTAATAGTTTGATGTAAAAATCAGCGTTTTTCCAACAGATTTCTTCAAGCTTTTGATTTAAGCCACAGTCCTTCAGAGGACTTTGGCATATTTAGATATTAGTAATATTTTATAGAACTCCTAGGTTGCTAAAACGTAGGAGGAGGTTGCTGTTGCGAAAAATCAGAATGACTTCACTAATTCCTTGGGTCACTCAGTAGATTTTAGAATGTGGTACAAGGTTTGCATGAAGTTCTCTGTGTAATCCTGTGAGTTGGAAATGCTGCTGAGGCTTTAAAGTCAAGGAGGCCATCTGGGTAAATAAGGCCAGACCATGGCTTTACCATGAATAGCATCATAGAAAAGTATCTTAGGTTATTTCACAGTGAGTCACACCAGGATAGTGATCTGCAATGAGGAAGTGACCTCTTGAATATCAGGAATAAAATCGTAGAGTTTCATCCTTCCTGTAGAAGACAAGTGGGATCATTTCTGTCATAATTGTGCATTTATAGTCTTAAGAGTTGCAGTAGTGTTCTGATGCATGCTCCCCCAGATTCCCAGCTGAATTTGGAACACAGTGATACTGATAATTCTGGAATATCTGTACTGTGTATTTCTCAGCTGAGAGCAGCAGATTTGTGGTTTTGAATCATCTTTTCCCAGAAATGACTAAGATATTGCACTGTAAATCTTTTTTTGAGCAGTTACACATTTTTGTATTCTGACAGCACCTAATTCCACTGAATTAATTAGTAAATCTTATACTAGTTGCAGGTTAAAAAGATTAGAACCTACAACAGGGCATATAACTTATTTGAATATGGTTATGTTTTCCATCATACACTTGCTATCGGGAATTTTGAGACTTGAATGCAGCCCAAGTTTTCCATCAACATTGTATTTAATATTCTGACAAGTTCAGTGTAAAATGTCATCGTATAAATAACACAAACCAAATCTGTCACTACCACTTATCATGCTGAATTGGAAATAAATAGGTTTTTAGAGGTAGATGAATTTTAAGACCAGTCAAGTTTGGCTTTTGGTTTGATTATTTTTCCAAGGAAAACAGGGATAATTGAAGGCTGAACTCAGAGGGTAAATAATACAAAATATTAGTACATAATAGAATATTAGCTTTATTATATATTTATTATGTATTGCATTAAGGCTGCAGACATTTGGCCTAAAATAAATCCCCTTGCATTCCACCTGGTCCTCAGAAATCAGAGGGGTTGGGCTTAGCTTCTGTTTAGAACTGATTCAGCATTACCAGCCTCGATGAGTTCAGTAAGGAATTGCATGATCACAGACTTGCAAATAGTGCAGTTTATCAGTTCAATACTATGGATCTGAGTACAATAAAAACTTTCACAGTCCAGATTCACAAAAAGTACAGTTTGCTGAAGTAACAGGAAATCGGGTTCAGGATTGCTGCTGATAGGATTTCAGTAACTACAGTGCATCACTACAGCAGAGGATAGTAATAGAGCTCTATTAGTGATATATAGATAGAAATATAAAAATATTCACAGGTCTTTACAATGCCCTGGAGGCACAAAAGTCACCTAGAGGCATCCCTTCAGGGGAGGAGGACAGTCCATCAAATGTTCCAAATAAGCAGAGGTGTTTCCCCCTCTCTTTTTTCTTTCTTTGCCCCAAACCACCTCTTCCTTTATGTTATAGGTGTAGTTCTAATGGTTATGATCATGCATGTAAGGCGTGTTTTTATTTCTCTTCATTTGCGTTCTTAGGATGTAAAAGTTAATATGCAAATCGACGTAATGAGGGTCTTGGTTGCTTTCAGTCAGAATTTATAGTTGACACAAAAGGTAGAATAAACACTTTGGTCCTCCTCCACCTGCTGAGGTGGCAGTAAAGGCTGTCTGACCTTCACTAGAAAGTCTTTGAGTACATCCTTGTCTCTTTAAAGGACCACGTTTATAACAGGGTTGCACATTTATAGCAAGGTTGGTTACGCACAGTGGCTGGTAGAGAGGTGCAGGTTTTCTCTGGAGCTTCTCTGAGATTTCCACTTCACCCAGGTATCGTTCAGTCCTTACACCTTGCTCAAGCCGGGTATAAGATAAGCAGGGGCAGATCTCATGTCTTTTTCAATCTCATCAGTTCTTCACTGACTTTAGGCAACTCTGTAGCAAGCCTGACCATGTACCATAATTAAGGATCTGTGGGACATGGTTGTGGTACATGGTTGTGGTACAGTTCCTTGATTTGTTGAAACCAGTGTCAAAGCCCTGTTTTAAGCCAACAGAATCAGACTCTTCAAGTGGCTATGCAATTTCATGTTGTAAACTTGTAGCACTTTGCACTATGCTTACTTTAAAAAAAGAAAAATAATGATCTCAGCATGCCATCTGCCAGTTCTCTGTCTGAATGGAACAGACTGTGTCAGACAAAAGGTGAGAGATGTCTTTAAGTGACCTTTGTGGATTTTTGGCGGCTTGGGATTTCTTGCATCGTTTTGGTTTGGTTTGGTTCTGGCTTTTTGTGTTGCTTAGTAACGATATCATGTTTACAAATTTATGCCATTTGTGCAGTATGTGAGGTGTTAACATGTTTGTAAAAATTAAAAGTCCAATTAATGTTTTCTCTGCAGAACTTTAAAATTATACAGCTTCTTCCTTTTTCTTTTTTTCCCTTCTACATATGACCTAGAATAGTGAAAAATCATAAATTTGCATTTCAGTGTTACTCAAATCGGTAGTGCTTTCAAATGGAGCATATAGCAGAATTAAGTAACTTGTAAAGCATAAGTGGCTTTCAAAGTCATACAGTTGTCTCTGTGGTTAGTAGTTGCACACAGGGTAATGCCTGTGAATGATAATGTTCCCTCCAAAGGAACCACTAAACAAAGCATTCTGTGTCAGAAATCTTACTTGATGACTTGCAGAACTATGTTAGAAAGATATAAAACTGAGAACCACATACACTTTAACAGATTTCATATGCCATCCTTTTGGCTCTCTATAGCTTCTGCTGGTCTAATGGAATCTATCCTACTATTCAAAATCCATTGAAAACCATGAAAAGCTAATACAAGATGGGTTGGACCAGGCCAGCCTCTGTAAGGAGACACACAAACTCTGTAGTCACTGAGTAGTTGGTGGAGAGACTTAGACTCTCCCAGACAGTAAGTCATCTGCTGTCTTTTAGACACGTTTCATAGGGTGAGATGAATCACCTCCCTTTCTGCAGTGACTGAGCCAAATGTGGCCTCTCCCTTTTAAGGCAGTAAAAGTTTATAGGGTTATTCCTGGTCCCCAAATGATTTTGCTTGTTTTCTGATGATACATTATATTTTGCCTTTGATCTGTTTTGACAAATAAGATTTTAGAGGGAAGCATCTCCAGCAGTCCTGACTTGGACCAGGTTCACATTGATTCCTGTAGGAAGTCACTGTGAGAAAACACGGCAGGACTTCTCTTCCAGGAAGTGAAGTGTTTCACTATTTGTCTCCCTTACTAGTGACATTTTGTTCTACCTTTCCATTCCCTTTAATCACTGGCTAGAGATGGTGCCAGCAGACAGTTAGGTGTTATCCCCAGGACCCATGGATCGTCACAATAAATTCTGTGAAAAGACATAGTTTGATTAATGCCTACTGCAGGAGCTGAAGGGGTTGTGCCATAATATAAAAATACTTACAATCAACTACTACACTCTGTTCCTTTTATTTGGTGATGTAATTATTTCATCTTTTTACCCATAACACAAGCAGTTGAACTTACGTCCAGTAGAGCTGCAGCAGAGAAAAGGGGGCATGGCCAGTTGCTGTTGCTGCCCCTCAACTGCTTTCCTGCCTTGGTCCCTTCATAAACAGCAGGAACATTCCTTCTTTCAGCATGCTGAGAGAATATGGGAGCTGTTAAGGCCCTTAGTGAAATAGTTTAGCTGCTAGTACACCCTCTGACCACTGGCAAGAATCTTGTCAGCTCAGAAGAACCTTATGTATAATGTAGATAAATTGCTGAGCTCCATGTCCTGCCATGACCATGGTAAAAATTGTCCTTAGCCTAAAGTGGCAGGATGTATTTTTGTGGATCCAGGTGCTTGCCTGGTGTAAACACCATGTGAAATATTTTGTTGTCCACATTCTTCACAGTGTCTACCAGTGGCACCAGGCTGCTCTCATGGGCTCTGAACATGCAGAAATCCATGTTTTCATTGACTCCATTAAGCTGTTTAAAAATGTAGACAAGTCTGATGCCTTCCAAAAGCTGTTGGACTTGGTACTGATGTGCATGATGTTGGCACAGTGTGTACGTGACTAGCCCTAGTGCTATGGGGAATCATCACTTGCCCTGCATGCTGTGAACAGCCTGTGTGTTTAGTGTACCTCTGGAAATCCTGGGCTGGCTTGCTAACCCTGTACAAGTTCAGACCACAGGAATGTTCCATGGCTCAGAGAATATTTGTCTCAATACAAAACAAGAGACAAAAGACAAACTGTTAGAGGACTGCAGGGAAACATTAAAAATATAGAAGTCAATCAATCAGTTATTAGCACACTGGCAGCTCTAACTTTGCTGCAATTCTGTTGCTCTTATGTGGGCTTTTAGGAGGGTAGAGAAGTAGCTTACAACTGCCAAGGCCAAGGGGGTAAATATCAAGTATTGTTTGAGAAGCAAAGAACTGGGTGGTGAAGATTGCTGTACTGGGTTGATCAGAGGCAGAAGTAATATCTTTGATGAGAAATGTTAAACTGAGTGAAGTATATACTCAAAAGTATTTTGAAGAAGAAGGAAGAATACTGATGCCCAACTAACTGCATATTCCACCTGTTTCAAATCTGGTATTTTGTTGTTCAGGCAAACATGCAGTTCCAATTTGGACCTTACCTGTCCATAGTGAGGTCAGTGCTGAAACTTTGGGTTCTGTTTTGTCTATATGTTATTTATTTGAATGACCCCTGTCTGTGATATGAGGGTCCACCCACCATGGATCAGTGGCAGAATGAGGTCTCTGGCAAGACCTGCTAGGCAGAGATACTCAGGCTGCTTCCACTTCCAGATTTTGCATGGGATGGATGTTTTCTGATCTTTAAAGAAAAGTAATGTCAGTTCTGGCAAACATAGTCTCCTTTCTACAGCGAGGCAATATTTAACAATCCTACTGCTCTCACACTAAACACATTCTGCATAAAATCTTGATTTAATACTCCATTTAATGGTGATTTCTTATCTATACTGCTTGCCCCATTGTATCAGTAAACATGTTGACAAAACTGCAGCTGTCTTTTGCAAATTAACAAGTTCATCCCTGTATGGAAAGCCAACTCTGTTGGGACATAGCACAGACATGGAATAGTGGCAAACTGGGCTTCTGCAAACAAATTGATATTACTTCATAGAGCAGTGCAGCCAGATATTCTCAATTTGACATAATAAACCCATGTAATTCTCCTTTTCTAGCTCTGAGTTACCCCTTTGAAAGGCTCTTCATGAGGCACTAAATTTGCTTCTGACTGATTGAGGCCAAGTCAGTTGCAAATCACACTGTCACATAGGTGAATTCTTGAGTTTTCAGCTCTGTGAAAGTATTTCACTTTTTTGAATTGACCACATGTTTGCTGGAAAGAAGATTCAGGTTTCAAAATCAGATTTTCTCTGTATTGATTTAATAATTTTAAAGTAGAAAATATCTTATCTGAGTATAATAGCAACACTTAAAAGAACTGATTACATTTCCAGTAGAATTTATACTTTTGTGAAAGGCTGTCAGCCTAATTGGGAAAATAAAACTCAAAGTATGACTTGCTCCCTTCTCCTGGTAGAGAAATTCAGTGCTTTTTAAAAGCCCAGAATGGCATGTTGCTTTAAAAGTACTGTTTTATGAAGCAAATGATTTAACTGTATATTTGGGTTTGGGTTCTCCTTGTTGCTGTTATTCCTCATGGAGCAGCCCAGCTCTCTTCCAGTCCTTAGCCTGTCATTTCTTTTGTACGTCAAGTTTTCATTGCCAGGATGTGTCCTACCTCACCCACTCAGATGTCCTGGGTAGCTCTGGGCTGGTTTTCTGTGGCTGCAATTGTCTTCCTGCCCATGAAATGATAACCATACATCCCACTTAATAGCATGTGTAGCTTGCACTTTCCTTTATTCTAGCGAAAGTTTCTATCACATCTGTGTCTTTTAGTCAGAGGCTGCACTAAAAAATTTACGGAGACAAATGTAGTAGTAGAGATCCCAGCCATGATCCCTGAACATAGAAGTAATATGGGAGCCAGGACTCCGTGAGTGAAAGCTGCTTTCTGTGCATAGTTTTGGAGGCAAATGTCTGATGTACAGGTGTTAAACAGACCACCTCCCATCATTCAGAGGGGATACAACTCACTGCTTGGATAGAGTTTTCACTTTCTTAGGATATTTTCATACAAGGTCATTACCAATATCCAGCAAAAGGAGGGTTGTTTGGGGCTTTTTAAAGTGTTGTTGTAACACTTTCTAATGTAATGAACACTGTAATGATACAGTAACTGCTGTTTTTTCTATGATGTCCTTCAGGAAGTGTCTGTGTGACAAGAAAGCCACTTAACAATGAAAAAATTCACACTGTTTGATTTTGTAAATGATAATTCACTGCAAATTGGAGAGACTTCATGGATACAGGACCTTCCCTGTGATGACAATGAACTAGAAAGACTTGTGAAACCTAATGAGCATGTACTAGTAAACTGGCCTGTGGGAGAAAGAAAGACAGAGAAGCACCTGGTGAAGGTTGTGTACA
The DNA here is from genome assembly GCF_963662255.1 of Cinclus cinclus. Lineage (NCBI taxonomy): Eukaryota > Metazoa > Chordata > Aves > Passeriformes > Cinclidae > Cinclus > Cinclus cinclus. The sequence goes on from NC_085048.1 coordinate 24,770,636, forward strand.
TGAGTGGTGAGTGCAGTTCCAGAACATTTGTCTTATATGAAATGTGCTTTTAAGGTATATTGCCTGATTGTCTGGGCTTTGGCCTTTTTCCTTTCCATCATATCAGATGACCCCCAAGAGCTGGTGGAAATGATGCAAAAGATATTACGAGCAGATGAAATCACAAAAATACAAGTCCTTGGAAAAGGCAAGAGGAAGAGGATAGAAATGATATTCTCAGAAAGTGAGGACAGTGACCTGGATAAAGAAAAGGTGAGTTTGTGTTTATGTGCCTTATATTGTTAGGTCCATAAAAGAATGAAATAGACTGTAACTATTGATTATTCATGATACAACACACAAAAGATGTACAGTAAAGGTAGGAATACAGGCAGCCTTCACAGAGTACCTCAGCACAATAACCTGTCAGAGAAATTACTTAGACCAATGGATTTTGTCCTTTTCTGTGTCAAGACATGAGTGTTATTCAAGGCTTTGATGCTCTGTAGCTCTATTACATTTTCCCCCATAAGACAGAAATCTGACTAGTGCATAAAAAAGGGAAGGGAGCAGCTTTTCTGAGGTGTGCCTTGTGCTGAGATCTGCAGTGCTAAAATGCAGAGAAGGAAAACATAAAAGTTGACAAAGCTGCAAATACATTTTTTAAAACTATTAACGAAGATGCCAAGTGCACAGTGAATAAAAATTTATGGTATATTTTGAAATACTGTAATGAAAGGCTCTGTAGGAATGCAAAGGCACTGTTATGCACTTTTTACAGGGGAAGATTATGAAACATATAAAAAGAAAGAAATCATTGCATGCATCTGCTCCTGCCAACATCCTGAGTCAATTTGAAACATCTTTAATTAACAAACAGGTAAACATCAATTTTCAGCAATTTTAATGTATTAATCAAAAGCAGCCTGAAAGGTATTTTTGAGGAAGGCCATTGATTTTTTTGCCATAGTGAAGTTAACAGTTCTAAAAGATTCAGCTTTGTAAAATTAGTGAATACAGAACAGAGAAAAAGGTACCTAACAGTTACGTATTACACTGACCTTTCATTTTTAATTTCAATAAGAATACTAATGGCTGTGTTTGGTAACAGCTTTTATTAAGATGCACTGAGTCTGTTTATACAAGAGATTTTTTAAAATTATTTTAATATTATATATATTCTTAATATATATATATATAGAGAATAGATATTTTAATGCTAGTTTTGATGCTTTTATTTTATGTTGTTGTTGCTCTAGATATCACAGTTGTTTGGGGTTTTTTTTCAGAGAGAACCATATTCAGGAAGCAACTTTCTATATGGTGAAAATAGCAGTGATGATGAAGAGCCTTTATTTCAACTCTCCAAGGTAGAACTATGTGCCAAAATTAAAAGTCTCAAGAGGAAGCTGACAGATACCATGAGAGAAAACTGCCGCCTAAGGCAGTCCCTGGTGATGCTTCAAGGTAAAGTTGGGAGTATTTTGAGGAACAGGAAAGCCTGAAGGTCAGGAAAAGCTTGATTTTTAAGAGGCCATTTGGATGGGAATTATGGATGCTCAAGCACCTGACATGATCAAGGCCTATCATTAGCATGAAAGTCTGTGATACATGGCAGCATTTAATTCCAGCAGCACTTACTTATACAGAGGCCTTGCAATCATAGAGTTAGAAGTGAAAAAAGTGTGTAAATCCTGCCAGTTGTTCCCAAGAGAACCTTTCTGTATGCTGTATAACCATTGGCTAGGCTCAAATACTTCTCTGTCCAGTCCAACCAACCTTATTTACTAGCAGTCTTTCTTGATTAACTGATACTTCATTAATTTTGAAATTACTTAATTTCTAATTACTTTGGTGATTCCTCATTACTGATAATCTGATTTAGTTTCAGATGCACCAAATTTAATTCTTTCACAGAGATGAAATATTTTGCTCCTCTGTAATGAATCTCTTAGTGGTCATCTTTGAAGCACCTCTTGCTTGTCCCTGTCCCTTACTCTGAGGCAGCCAGAATTGAACCCAAAATTTCAAACAGTTAGTGAATAAATTAAGGTTTAAAGAGGATTTACTCCTTCCCTTGCCAGCTACACCATACCATCCCTAGACAATCTGGTATCTGTTTTATTTTTATTGTCAGATGATTTTGCAACTGTTTATGAACTGTTAAATGAAAATTCATTTCCTACCTCAGTGCATTTCTTATGTTATTCATCTTGGTTTGAATCATTCATCTCCACCTTTTAAAATATTATTTGTAAACATCTTCTTAGTGTCTGACAACTTTTCTCACACATATAAGTCAATTTACCTTGCATCCTGAACAATTACCTTAGTCTTTTAGAGTATTTTCTGTAACTTACTGAATCTGTATCTTGCTGATATGTCACCTCTTGCATCGTTTATGCTCTGCATTGATTCTTCTTAATGGATGCAATAAAAGTTTGTATTTGAAAATACTGCTTTGAGGAAAGGTTATTTAAAACATATTGTCTGTAGATTAAAAAAAGGAAAAGCCTCTGCAGTATGTGTAACTTCTTTGAAGGAAAGAAAAAATCAGGCATCACTTAGCCCATATTCAACAGCTTTATGGACTTGTACAGATTTTGAGATTGTAAAAAGAAAAAAGAGAAATAGTCTGTTTTGTGCCATGATGGGCATAAACTAATAGTTCCTCTTAGCCTTGTACTAAACTGGTCTATTCTAGAAATTGAGGCCAGATCTTCATGGCTGGGGACAGGGAAGCAGGATGGGGCAGGAAAGCATTTGAGAGAGGAAGAAAAATGTATATTGAAATGTCCTTGCTGACTACTTTGAGTCTTTCACATTATGGCAGGAAGCTAATTGCAAAAATATCCCTGCTTATTTAAGTGGAGTCTGAAAGCTTCAATTACTATTTTACCCCTAACTTTTCATTTGATTTCAGTGTTGCCACAGGCAGTCAGTCATTTTGAGGAATTGGTAGGGATGGCTGAAGCACTGCTGAAAGGGGGAGTGACAACATCTACTTCCAGTCTGCATCCACATGCTGTTTGGAAGGCATCTCACAATCCATTAGCAGCAGATTCCTATGCAGCTATGCATAGTAACTCCAGCTCACCAATAACCTTGAATGTGGAAGATGAGGAGCAACAGACTGAAAAACAGGTCAGTTAAAAGGTGATTTCAGGCATAAAACTTTCTACAGTATGCTACAGCATAATATTAAAAAATAACCATCAGTAAAATAATTTGTCATCATTGCATTGGTAACATGACTAATGAGCTCCTTTTGTGCAGAATGCTCTTAGCATGAGAAACATATGCTTTTATTCAGTGTCCTCTACACTCTCAAATGCACTTTAATTTTGGTGACTTTGCCTATCTGTGGCTAAGGGCAGAATGTGGATGCGTGAAGAAAATACCAAGATCCAGTGATAACTTCCAGTCTAATTGTTTGGATGCCGAAGGGGAATGATAGTATTTCAAAAATAATCTATGAAGAATACCAGCAGTCTGTCTGAACTGTTAATTTGTAATTGGAGGGTGCTATGTTTCTTCTCCTGTTCCAAACACTGGCCAGCAGTTAAGTAGAAATACATGTATACAGAGATACCGAGTAAAGAAATTCCCTTATTCTCTGCAGTTATAAAAGAACATGATCGAGAAATCTAAGGCACAGACGCTGTACATGAAAAAAAATGAAGGCACAACCAAAAGAATTATTCTAGCGTCTGCATTCATAATTTACATAAACATTGTTATGCATTGGGTCATGCTAATCCATGCAAATCGGAGTTCTAAAATCCAGATAAGTCTGTTAAGAATTATTGTGGTATGTTTTGACTGCATATTGCAAATCACAGAATCTGACCTAACATCTTCAAAGAAATAAAACGACCTAATTTTCTGAGCAACCTGCCTTACTTTGTAGAGGTAGCTCAAAACTGCCTATTAGGAGAGTTCAGTTTCTTAGTCTGTACCTTTGCTGCATGCAGAAGCCACTCTCAAAGCCCAGGAACCAGATGTCACAGTTCTTAGGGCATGTCTGCTCACAGGCAGGAATATTTGCTTGGGCACAGTGCCATGCTACCAAGGCAGTACAGAAATCATGCCAGAACTGGACCACAGCCAGCCTGCATAGAGTGCAAGCAGAAGGATTTTGCTATGTCTGAACATGTCCTGTCTCCACTAGTGAGTAATAAGGATCGCATGGTGAAGGCTTTGCTAGGATGCATGGGGTGCTTAGTCTACCCCACACTGCCCTCTGGAAAACAATCAAGCTGTGTATATAGCCCCAAACACTGAGCAGTATGCAAGTGTGGTGTTACCTCAAGCACTCCATTTGCAGAGACTACTATTGAAATCGTGGTATAAAACCAGAAAATGAAAGACATATTTCAGTGATAATACTATATAATATTTCTAGAAAACTGCAATAGTTATGCCTATGACCAATTTTGTTTTCCAGTTCAAGATTGAAAAGTGGCAGATTGCACTTTGTAACAAGAGCAAACCTCAAAAATTTATAAATGACTTGATGCAAGCACTTTATACACATGAATACATGGCTACACACAGCCTGACAGGTGCAAAGTCCTCCTCTTCAAAGGATAAAGCGGCAAAACCAGCTATGAATCAGAATGAAGTTCAGGAAATCATAGGTGATGACTTGTTAATGTTACTCCATGTGGCTGTGACTTGACAGGGGGCTCTCTTGGAGGGAGGGACTGTCATGCTTAACAGCTGGTCTACTCAGGTGATGAGCTGCTTCCTATTTCCTTCTTCAGCTACCTGCTTTTTTAAACCATCTGTTAAAAATACTGCTCGTGATACACTAAGTAGTAGTATTTCTATTGTGTGAATTCTGTGGCTTTTATTCAGTTGACTGCTCAGGCACAGTGATGTAAATTTTTTTAGCCCTTGCAAGGTTAACCTGCAACAGTCAAACTTAGAGAACAATGAAAACAGATAAGGGAAGGCAAAAAGAGGACACACTTGGGTTAAATTTTAAATCATGTCTGCTGTGTTCTGAAGTTTAGTGAATGTTACAAATTCTGACATTTTAAATAGTGCTAGAGGCAAAATGAGACTGTATAGAAGACAGTGATCAGAGAAGCGAACAAAATTTGATTTACACTGAGGTTTACTGCAGAAAATATATGGTGCATAGCACAGAAAATAATTTCAGATGGAAGTATCAGCTTTAAAGAAAACAGTATTTTGTGAATATATGAAGCCAAATTTTAATTGGATTCATACCTATAACTAAATACTTGAACAATATAGCTTTAATTACTGTAATTCCTCCCCCACTGCTATTCCCTTGGACTTCTGCAGTTCTCTTGGTTCCCTTCTCAGCTTAGCTCCAGTTCCTGTACCTTAGTACAGTTTTGTTGAAGTTAGACAGCAGTTTCAAAAGTTATCAGTTGCAAAAACCTTTCTTCCTTAAAAACCTTGTTAGAAATAAAGGCCGAAGGTCAAGAGAGATGAAAGGAAAGTGTGGAGGATGATAAAAGAATACATTGAGATGCAGTAAGATGAGAGAGTTTCAGAACAACTTTTCAGAAAAATGTAAAATATTTAATGGGGTGAGAAAAATGGTTGGACTCAATCATAAAGGTCTTTTTTAACCAAAATGATTTTATGATTCCAAATCCTACTAGGGCCCAGACAAAAACTGAAAAGGGAAGCAGAGAAGGTAATCAGGACATGGAATACAGAATGTTGTGGAGAATTCGGTGACAACGCCTATAAAGAAATCAAAGAATTTTGTTAAGATAGAAGAGAATACTCTGGAATTTAAACAGAAAAGTATCAACATTATATGAGCGAAAAAGAAAAATTAGAAGGAAGCTTGGGATTTCTAGGACTGTAGAAAATTACTTACTAGATCAGATTATTTAAAGAAGATGGAAATTTTAGGACTTCAAAACAAAATTAAATGGAAGGGCAGGGAAAGCAAGGGGAAGGAAGATGATGGAAAAGAAGGTAGCAGAAATCACATTGCTCGTGTTGTGTCCTGTTACTATTGCATTCAAAAACTGTAGCCAGGCAAAACAGAAGGGAAATTTTTAGAAAAATTGACATCACCTGCAAATGAAAATTAATGAGGGGAAAAAAAAGTAAGATTCAGACTCATAAGGACTGATGAGGATAGAAAAGAATAGCAGAACATAAGAACAGAGGATTAGCACACACAAATCACTCACTGCAGAAGCCTTTGTGGCCCTGGAGTTCCTTTGGAGTCTGTCAAGAGCAGGCAAAGCAATGTGGAAGGCACAAAGGAAAACAGGAGCTGGCATGTGTAAAATCTATGAAGGAGTTTATAAAGATAGTGAAGTAACTAGAGTGGAAGCTGAAGTAGCTGAAACTTTAAAAGATGAAAGAAATGTATTTTATATCACATGTCTCTTGTTTCCCTGATTTGGAGGGTCCATGTATATACCATCTCTTTATTTTTCAGGAATTACAAAACAGTTGTTTCCAAACACAGATGATGCTTTAATTAGGCGAATGATGGGACAAAAACTGAACAACTGCACCAAGAAGCCAATTTTAAGCAAAGATCTTAACTCAGGTGCTTTTCAGAAACATAGTTTTTGGTAAGTCAAATTTAAAAAATGCCTGCACTGTGTAAAATCTGCGTATTACTTCATAGTAATAAAATCTAAAACTAGTCTTAAAATTCAGATAACAATACATATATACCTATTTGGTATATGCACTACCAAGCCAGTAAATATTTCAATAGCCTTGTACAAAAAGTATGTAAAACAGAAGCAGTCCAGCTTAACATTACTGCACAAAAATAGTTATTAGTTCCAGACAAAGCAGCACAGGACTATTAAATGGCAGCAAGAGAAAACAGAAGTAAACACATGGAGTGGCTTTGCTCAATATGTCTGTTTTAGATTTGGCATTATTTACCTTTCTTACTATTCTCTGGTTCACCAAAGACCAGTCAATCCGATTTTCACATCACCTGTTGTACCCCAATTAACCCACAAGTGAATATAAGGAAAATCACACCTCTTTGGTACGTATTTATAAGAGTACTGTAGGAGAGCTAAGCTGCCAGTTATTTGCTACCAAAAGAGTCTAAATTATTGGCTCAGAGGAATTATTAAATAACATCTTGCCTATTATGGGCATTTTTGCCGTGTGAATGAAGGTAATATAAAATTGCCAAACTCATGGCTGTGCTCAGTGAAGTCAGCTATTTGCACAGTACTGTTTCCACAAATACCAGGTGTACGTGTCACAGAATGGTGGAGCTGGAAGGGACCTCTGTGGGTTGGCTGGTCCAGCCCCTGCTGCTCCAAGCAGGGTCACCCAGAGCCATGGACAGGCTGGTTGAGTAGCTGCAAAGGTGGAGACTGCACCACCTCTCTGGGCACTGTGCATCACTGCTCCACCACCCTCATGGTGTTTCCTGATCTTCAGACAGTACCTCCTGTGTTTCCATCTCTGCCCATTGCCTCTGCTTTTGCCACTGGGCCCCACTGAGAAGAGCCTTCTTCTACTTTACACTCTCCCATCAGACTTTGGTGCACATAGAAAAGATCAGCTTGAGCCTTCTTGAGGTTAAACAAGCCCAGCTGCCTCAGCCTCTCCTCAAGAACCCCATAAAAATGAGCAAGAAAAAGGACACAAGATTAAAATAGGGTGACAGGGAAAAGAGATTTGTCCTTACTTAGACTTTCTATACTGAAACAAGATTTTTCTTTTTCCTGGTTCACTTATCTCCTGCATGTTTTCAAAATCCAAATTTGCAATAAGACATTTCATAAGAAAAAAAAAAAACAACAACAAATAAGAAGCACCACAAGCTATTTGACTATGTTATGATACAGATGTTTGAAAAGTAGTAGTGCTTTGTTTCTAAAATTGCTTTCAGAGCCACCTGGTAGTACTCCATGGACCACCAGTGGTCTGTGAATTACTACCTGAGAAATACTTAGAGAATGTCTGTTAGGAAAAATCTACATTAATAAGTTTTTCGATATGGAAGCAATAAAGAAATGCACCAGCCTGCCAAAAATAAAGTTTACTATGTTAATGCTTTTCTCCTAGAGATGAGAAGACTTCATAAATCAAAGGCCCTATGTGTTTGTAACATACCATATGCAATGATTCACTGTGGTATTTTTCCTTGTCCTTAACACAGGCATGAAAAATAACATGAAAAATAACAAAAACACAGATTTTGTCTTCTTTGAAAGTATTATTATCTTAAATATGCATCAGATGGATCCATAAATTTTGCTAATTCCAAAGTCTTCTAATGTACACGGTATTCCTGAAACCTTGACAGGAAGACTTTGACTGTACTAAAACAATTCTGGGTTGTTATTTTATACTGCCTATAGACCTTCCAGTTTAAACTCAGTATTTTTAAAATGCCCATACAATATTTTAAATGCCCTTATGTCTCTTACTGATCAGTGTTTATGTAAAATCCAGCCCACCATCTATTGTAACCAATTCATATATTGTCTGAAGAGTGTCTTTGGAACTGATGCATTTATAATCGATTGCATCTGTTAAGCATTCCCTCCTTTAACTGTCAAAGCAGTTAAGCACCACATAAGTAATCAAGAAAAGTTCTTAATCTGTAAGAAAAGTAAGACAATTTAAAAGTGCTCATAATCTCACTGTTATTCCTTCAGTCCCCCTTCCAGCAATGAAGTACAGAGAGGGGTAGAGAAAATTCTGTTGTGCAGTACCTTTAGTAAATACCTATCTATACAAGTTACTAACTTTAAAAACTGCAGCTGCAGTTTTTTAAGAACTTCTGATGCTGCAGCTTTTATTTACTCCCGTACTGCTATTTCTTCCTTACCCATCTCTTCCACCTTTCCCCAGAATAGCATTATGATTCAAGAGAAAAAAGGTGGAGTCAAATCCAATGAGACAGACAAGTTTCCATCTCAAATCCGTGAAGCTGAGGTGAAACAAGGAAAAGGGCAGTGTGACAGTGAAGAAAAGTGTTTAACTAGCTAATAAGCAAATTCTGCAGCTTGGAAATTAATGACAGTACTAATTGCACATTTAATGTTAATATCTCAAACTTAGTTATAAATTCTCTCAATAGTGGTTCAACAGCTGCTCCTCAGGGCATCATCTCTTCGGCTGTTTCTCCCTGTACACAAGACCAGCAGGATGATGATTCACCAGCTGCTAATGCACAACTTCAGCAAAGTGACAGCTGCCTGACTCCTCCAGCTCCCACCCCAGAAGGTCAGCAGGAGTGTCCCAAACCCTCTTCTTCTAAGGCGGAGTCTCAACTCGCCAGCAGCTCACCAGCGCCCTCTCCCAACCAGCATTGTGGACAGGATCTCAGGAATTCAGAAAAGGAATAACAGAACATGTTTCATTCCAGCTCACGTGCTCAATGGAGATTAAGAGGCGGTATAAAACAAAAAATAAATAATATCTAAATTGTACTAGATATATGGTAGTGTCCAACAGTGGACAGAGATAGAAGCCTGAGAACTTTTTTTCTCAAACAAATGAAAATCCCATAGTCTAGAAAAAAATGAAGGCATATTAATATCTTTGGATTTAAGATGTTATAAGATATATGCATGTTATGCAGTAACTAAAACTTGTAAGGAAGAATACGAGTAGAGCTCCCCTTAGTTAGAAAAAAATATATATTTAAAGTATTACCAAAAGAATATATATGAGGAACCATAATTTCCCTTGCTTTCATCTGGACAGCTGAGTGAAAACTGCTTAACAGAAAGCTATTGTATATTAATGTAAAAAAGATACAGTGATATGGAGAGAAAATAGAAAGATCTCCCAGTGAAATGAAGACTGTGCCCAGCGCAGGAGTAGAAAGCACAGGGCCACATGAGCAGAGAAGAAGAAATAAAATAGATGTTTAAGGCTGCTGTTAACTTAGAAAACAAAAAAACTTTCTTAGGGCAATGAAACTACAACTTTCAAGATATGCACAAGAAAGAACCTCTCAGAGTAGGAAAGTCAATAGAAGAAGCCATGTTCCTTTGTAGCTCAGGGAAGAGTCCTCCAGGAGAGCCTGTTTAGTTATAGAAGCCATTCTCTTACAGGGATTCTGCTGCAGGTGCTCTGCTTGTTCAGCAGCTCTTACTCTCTCTTCTTCCCTGACCATGAGATCCATAGGATAAGTGTGCTGGCCCCTTCAGTTGGGAATTAGAAGACACTTCAGCAGAAGCAATGAGTAAAGGGCAGAGGTGACAGCTTCTATTCCCTGTGTTTTGATTTTCTTATGCTACCCCTTGCTTAGAGAAAGGGTGGGCATACAGAATATTCCTCATGGGACTGCAACCTGAAAAATCCCAGCATCTGGGCAGTTCCCCGTGTGATCTGATGCCAGTTCTTCCAGGAAGCAGCTGGCAGTCATACAAACCCTACAAGAGCATAAGGAGGAGGAGTGGAAGGTACAGGTTCCCCAGGACAGTGGTCACAGCACCAAGCCTGGCAGAGTTCAGGAAGTGTTTTGACAACTCTCTCGGGCACATGCAGGTGACTCTTGAGGTGTCCTGTGCAGGGCCAGGAATTGGACTCGATGATCCCAATGGGTCCCTTCCAGCTCAGCATATTCTATGGTTCTATGATTATTTTTTTTCCTTGCTGACTGATTTCAGGTTTACAGTGTGCTGCCATGGGAAGGAGAGAACGCTTGGGACTATAGCTTTCCTGTTTGAGTGTACTTCTCCCAGAACTGAGAGTACTATTAGCTGAATCTATTTCAAACATGGCAAACAAGCAACTAATGAATCAGATTGGAGAAATTAAATGACATTAAGTTGAAGAAATCCAGCTTGATTTTATGAGGATTTCAGGATATCTGAGTTACAGAAATAAATTAGAAATAATATTAGAATGAACACTAAAAAAATATCTGAAGATAAGGTTATCAGCCAAATACTGCTGAAGGGAAGTGCTGCAAATCTGACTGTTCTAGAGCAAGGCACTAATAGAATGCACTGTGGAGAAGATTTTTTTTGTGGGCTGGGGTACAAATTAAGTGATTTGCTATCCTTTTTCATCTCTCACCCTATAATTCCTTGTAGATCAGATCAGGATGAAAGCAGGTATGAAATACCTTAGTTCTATCTCATGCTATTAACTACCATCTATAAAATGTAACAGAAGGATGTTTGCTATTATGTAAATTTTGTATATGTAATTGTATGTACAGCATATATAATAATGTATATAGTTAATCATATTTTTGAAGCAACTTTCTATCAAATAAAATGAAACACTACTATGTCTTATTACTGTTTTATTGTGCTCACTGTCTAATGGGCCTTTTCTTACATCAGCTTCTGTGGAGTACTCTAACATACCAGGTTAGGGGTTTTTTTCTCACTCATTTTTTGGGTTATCTTTCTCTTTAATAACTGTTCTGAAGCCAGCTTCTGTAAAGCTTGTCATTTTACCTAGGGATGGAGTTGGCCCACCTTACAAGGGCACACTAACCTTAAAGCTGTCGCAGCTGATGTTGCACAGCTGCAGCTGTTCTGCCCTTTGGCAGGTGTCCAAGCCCTCGGGCAGGTACATGGAACCCAACATGAGCAGCTGCTCTCCCTGGGGCTGGTGCAGCGCTGCAGACCCCTTTGCACTTTGTGTTTTTTCTATTCTGCTGGACTGGTAATTGTCCAAGGAAAACCAGTGGGGCTGGCAGCTCACCACAATAAGTATAGGAGGTGTTTCATGGTAGGGTGGAGGGCCTGCTCCCAGGCATGGGCCAGGGAGATAGGTGGGTGTTCTGGAAAAAAGGAACAACAAATGGAAGGAGGTATTTTAATGTTTTAACAAAGGATAAAAAGTGAGAGAGCTTCAAACAGACCATTCCTTTCTCTTCCTATACTAAAGTATAGAAACAATGTCATCCCACTGGAAGAAAGCAGATAAATAGCTGTTACACGGATACACCATTAACAAAATGGCCATATCTCTTGCAGTATGAAAAGTACCATAAAGGCACCAAATATAACTGTTTTTTTACAAAATTACCCTGGCAAACTCTGAGAACACAAAATTGAAGACTAGATAATCACAGATTAGAAACTTCAGAAGTAATAGAAAGGGACATCAGATCAACATAGTGCTGCTTCTCCCAAAATCTGTATTAAAATAAAAATTAATTGGTTACAGGTAAATGTGTGGTCTTCCAAATTGTAAAATTCTGATATGAGCAACAGAGAGCATGTTATTTGCAGTACTCAGAAAGGGAGAAGAATGATGGCTGCTGCAGAAGCTGTAGTGGCATTAGACTGTATAGCATTTAGTAACTGGACATTTACTATTGAAAAGGTAAGCAATACTAAAACTAATGATTTGTACTATTTACTTATATTACTGCATATTAGATTTAACTTGAAGGTCACAATGGAAAAAGAAAAATTGTTTTAAACTGTTTATCATGAAGTGTTCAGAAGAGTACTAGTTTTTTAAGGTGGGAAGAATATTGAGATATGTGAAGAATACGATAAAAACTTAAACTATAAAATACTTAATGAAAAAGTATACTGTTGAATAAATCAGGGAGTTTAATGCATGTCAAGTTCATGTCCTCTGTTATTAGGGTATATAGAGAGGAGTAAAAAAACCCAAACCATCAGATACCTAAATTTTCTAGATCAAGAGTAAGTGACAGTATGACATGTTGATACAAGAGGGAAATCAATGGTTATGAAGGCAATCAGTGTTTCACTTAAGGGAGCAGGAAGAGAAGCAAGAATGTTGGAATATGTTTGAATTAGAATCATAGAATTGTTCAAATTGGAAGGGACCTTAAAGATCGTTTAGTTCCAATCCCCCTGTTGTGGGCAGAGACAACTTCCATTGTATTGGGCTGCTGAAAGCCCCATCCAATCTGACTTTGAACACTTCCAGGGATAGGACATCCACAACTTTTCTGGGCAACCTGTTCCAGTGCTTTACCACCCTCACAGTAAGGAATTTTTTCCTAATGTTATTTAATCTAAACCTACTCTATAATTAAAGGCACATAGTGAAAATGTGGAATTGGTTACTAGAGAGCATTACTGAGTTTATAAAGATCATCTCTGAAACAGCTTCCACATCCTCTGTGATATCTAGACTTCATTTGAGTTTTGAATTTGGTGATCTCATGAAGATTTCACAAAAAGCCCTGCTTTTCCTTACCTCATCTCCCCTCCCAACAAGTTCTGCATAATAACATTCCTAAGATGACCCAAAGCCTTTACACAGGAGTTCAATGAAATACACAAATTTTGGAATTCAGAGTTTTCTTAGCATCTGTCTTGGTTTGAAAAGTCAGGTGTGTGCTAGGGAAGAGCAGGGCTTTTCAAAATTGAGCTAATAAACCCCTCCCTCTGAATTAGTATAATTTTGAAATTAAGGGGCTCTCAGGCAAAGATATGGGGGTAGGAATAACAATTCTTCACTAGTGTATCTAACAAGACACATAAAACACCAACTGTGAAATTAATACCAAACAGAGCAGTAACCCAGTCCCAGTCCTTCTCGGCCACAGGCAGCCTTCCCCCTTCCCTTCCCCCTTCCTTATGCTGCAGGTGCCACTGCTGGGCAGGGGCAGGTCCCGCTGGGAGCTGCAGGAGGGCTGGGGGTGATGGCAGCGGTGTCCCAGGTGGGAAAGGGATGGAGGAGGGACTTTTGTTCACAGTGTTGGTCCCGATGCTCCATCAGGATGCTTGGAGATAGCAGGCTGAATCGAGAAGAAAGCAGTGTAGGGTCCAACAGCAGAAAAGGTGGCTCCTGGCATTGGGATGGTAGGGGTGGGAAGAGCAGCAGCGACAGTACTTCTCTAATTCCACGGGCAAACGGGGCGAGCAAATGCCTCTCCTTTTCCTTTTTTTTTGCTTTCTATCTCACGGTTTTTCTCTTCCTTTCCCCCCTTTCTCTCTGTCACTAGCCGTCCCTGCTAGGGCCTAGCCATCAGTACCTCTCAGCATATCAATGGAGAAAATTCCGAAGAGAGGAAAGGGGAAAAAAACAACTCCCAACATTAGCATATTGGAAATTATTGCATGGCAATTCCCTTACTCTTTTTTTTTTTCTTAACTGTATTGTTTACTTACAAGGAGAAAATTTGGACCGGTCACTGCAAGAGTAAACATTAAGAGTTTACACGAATTACTGAAAAAATCATATTTAAATGGAAATCATTTGCATAGGGTCTCAGAGTCTGGAAAAATAATGCCACCATGCTGCCCTAGTAACTTTTTACTACAGGCCCTCATATTACCTATTCTCAAGAATCAAAAGTTATCAAGTGAAAATGCAAGCTACAGAATGACTGCTATTAACATTCTATTAGCAAATTCATGTTACAAATGCAAATATTAAAGTTTAGGCAGCAACAATGACTTTCCAAGTGGCAGTCAGGTTTCCATTATTTTAATAATGAAATAAAACTGGACAAATGAGTGTTTATACACTCCAACAAAAGTGATTAAGTAGTACAGCTGTTAATGAGTGCATAACTAGACCATACAACTAGCAGCTCAGTATGTCTATCTTCTGTCATAAAGCTGTTCTTATATTCATATGGGAAGAGGCTTAAAAGTAACAGTAGTAACTCTGTGTTTTCAAGAAAAATAAGTGCACTCATTAATCCCTACAGTATGTGATATGATATTGCTGATAGTTGTTTTCATGCTGATAGATGTTCTTGCATAACACCAGAATTTAACATGCAACCTTGAATTCTTTCTCTCCTGTGTTTACAGGATTTGGTAAGCACACACCAGTGCTTTGCAGGTGTGCAAGCAGCTCTTATTCTGACACGCAACTCACAGGTGACATTTACACTGTTCAGCTTGATGCTCAAAGCCAATGCATTGAGTAAAGATGATTCATACTGACTTTTACTTTGGGTGGTAAAAAGTAACTATATGAAGAAGCAGGAGAGCAGTAGCAGATAAACAGCAAGAATCAAGGGCGTAGGGGTCTGAGTGATGTTTTCTCAATCCTGGCAGTGAGAGGGCACTGATAGGACAAGTCAATACTTGGCAGAACCTGTGTTGGTGACAAGGATTTGAGTTGTATGACCATGGGACTCTGCTTGCAAATCACGTACTGCTTGACAGAGATGAGATCCACCTCACTAAGCAGGGCAAAGCTATTTTTACCAGTAGGATCACTAACCGCATAAGCAGACATTTAAACTAAGAATTGAGAGAGTAACCAGCAGTCTTGTAAGGGATTGATGGACACAGAAAAAAAGCAAAGGGCATAAGATAAGATGATGTGGCAGGAACAGAACAGAAAATCAAGAAGATGCGGCTTAGGAGAGGTCACTTTCAGCACTTGCATGTAAGCAAAGAAATGTCCATGAGACATCATAATGGAGAAATCTCCCAGTCCCTTTCTAGGTAGGAGCAGCCTTGTGTTTGTGGGACTCAACCATTCAGATATTTGCTGGAGGGACAATACAGCAGGACATAAGCAACCCAGGAGGTTTCTGGAGTGCAGTGGTAACTTCTTGCAAGTCATAAAGGAGTCAACAAGGACCAATAATGAGCAGTGCTTTGTTGTACCTGTACCCATGAAGGGACTGTAGGCAACGTAAAGCTCAAGGCAACCTTGGCCACAGTGAGCATGAGATGGTGAAGCTCCAGATTCTGAGGGGAGGGTGGAGTATAAAAAGCAGGCTTACCACCCTGGAGAGTTAATTTTGGTGTTTTCAAAGATCTGCATGGAAAAGCCCCATGGGATATAGCCTGGAGGCAAGAGGGGCCCAAGAAAGCTGGTTAATATTTAAGGATCACTTCCTCCAAGCTCAGGAACAGCTCATCCCTGTGGATAGGAAATTAGGCAAAAATGCCACAAGGCCTGTGTAAATGAGCAAGGAATTCCTGGTCAAACTCTAACACAAGCAGGAAGCATACACAGTGTGAAAGCAAGGATGGCTTACCTCAGAGTAATACAGAAACATTGTTCAAGCATACAGTGATGAAGTTAGGAAAACTAAAGCATGACTGGAATTGGATCTAGCTAGGGATGTCAAAGACAATGAGAACAGCTTCTCTAGGTACATAGGTGACAAAAGGAAGACTAAGGAAAATGTAGGCCCATTGCTAAATGAGATAGATGGCATAGTGACACAGTACATGCCTCAGTCTTCACTACCAAGACAAGCCTTCAGGAATTCAGGTTCAAAAAATCAAGGGAAAAGGCTGGACAAGGAAGACATACCCTTGGTGGGAGAGGATCCAGCCAGGGAATATATTAGCAAACTGGGCATATGCATGCTATGTCTATGGGCTCTGACAGGATGCACCAATGTACTGAGAGTCCTGGCAGGGTGAGATCACTCTCTAGTCTCTTTCATGGATCATAGTGCCTGGAACTGGTGCCTGAGGCTGAAGGAAAGTAAATGCCACCTCCATCTTCAAGAAGGGCAGGAAGGAGGAAGGCAGAAGAATCACAGGCCAGTCAGCCTCACCGTGATCCCTGGGAAAGTAATGAAGCAGCCAATCCCAATAACTATTCCATGCCTCTCAATGGCAAGAAAATCCCTGAGTTGTCAGTGTGGCTTTACCAAGGGGAAATCAAGCTTGACCATACTGACAAACTTCCACGGTAAACTGATTGCCCAGGTAGATGAGTGAAGCAACAACCATTGTGTATCTGGACTTCACCGCTGCCCTCGGCAACGCCTCCTTCATTAAGGACCTTTGCAGATGCCTGGGCTGGACAGAACACCGTGTGAGGCGGCTGAGCACCGGCCACCTGAGCACGCACAGGGACCCGGCCCAGCCCGGAGCACCGATTTTGCCACCGTCCCTCCCCCCGGCTGCCAGCTCCAACAGCCGCCTTTCCTCCTCCCCCGGAAGCGGCGTGCGGATTTCCCCCCTCGAGCCGGAATTCGATGCAGCCCAACTGAAGGCGGACGAGGGGAGGCCGGAGGAAGGAGAGAGTCCAAACGAAGGAGAGAGCCCGGAGCGCCGGCCGAGAGGCCGCGCCATGGTGCTGCCGCGGTAGCGCCGGCACCTGCCATGGAGAACGCGGGCTGCAGCGGCATCACCTCCCGATCCCGGCGAGCAGTGCCGTGCCCTCTCCCCGCCCCCGGGCCGCAGAGGAAGCGTGGACACAGCGGGCTCGGGGCGTTGCTGGCCGCAGGGCCCGGCGGTGGGTGAGCCGGGGCCGGGCGGTTGGCGCTTGCGGGGCCCGGCGAGCCGGTGCGGGGCCTGCCCGGCGTGCGGGGCCTGCCCGGCGTGCGGAGCCGTGTGCCGCGGCGCCGTTCCTGCGGCACGGGGACGTGAGTCAGCACCACAGCTCCCGCCGTTGTTTTGGAGCAGTGAGCTCAGCCCTCTGCCGCGGTCCTAGAGCGACCCGAAGGAGCCACAGCAGCCGGAGCTGCTAAAAACGCCCGAGCTCGCCCGCAGCTGTTACGGGCCGGCCTCGGCTCGTCGGTGGCTGAGCGCCGCTAGGCTGGAGCTCGGGTCTCGGCTCTTGCTGGGGTTTCAGGCTCAGGCATGTCCATTGGCTGCTACCCTGTAGCTATGGCTGCTGGAGGAGTGTAGGTATTGGCATGCTTTGGAGATAAAACCACGTGTTACACGTTTGGAAAAATCAGTAGTGTGATTGGAGTCGGAGTCGTTTATCACTTACTGTGGTGTCACTGATAATTTAGTGTGAATGATAGAGACTTGTTGAATACAGATAGAATGCAAAGCCAAAGAAGGTGTAAAATGGAAAATGCTGTATAGTTAAATGAAACTTACCAAGTGAAATTATATAGCATGTTTTGTTCCTGTTTAGATAATGGAGTCTCATAGCTCTGACAGCCCTCGCAAGAGTAACCCACCAACTTCTGAAAGTGAAGATGAGATTGAGTTTGTTGGAGTAAGTAGACTTTGTACTGGAAATACACTGCTTGTTGTAAAAATACACTTTCAGTAGTCCAGTAAACAGGAGAGGGGTCTTCCTTGACTCTCTTGATGATTGTCATATTTAGATGTAAAACATTACTCTTGAATATAAAGAAAATTTCATTTGTGAGTGTTTGTGGCAGATAACAACTCAGTCTTAAAGGTTTATGTGCCTTTTCTTGGAAGGGTATAAGATGATGTCATTTGGTCCTGTAGAGAAAATGTGGTCTTGAGTATCCGAGCAGATGAGGGGCGTATTACAGTGATTAGTGAGGTATATGAGAAGGGACTGTAGATAATTTTCCTAGTAACATTATTACATAACATTTTGCTTTATGAGTAGTCCCTCTAAAATTAATTGAATAAATCACTGCTCATTCTGCAAATCAATGCTGAAGTCACTGTACTCAATTTAGAAGAAGGAAATAATGGATTAAGGGCCTTAAACAATCCTCTCAAATTGTGAGGCACTCTTTACTGTACAACACCTAGGATAATGCTGGCATGCTTTATGTTAAGGTAACTTTAAGACCCTTGTATCTGTTGGATGTCCAAGAGAAGCGGAATGTTTTTAATGCTGTCTGTGTTCTGGGCTCAGTCTGTCATCAGCAAAGTGGTGCTGGATGGCAGGATTACATAGAATCATAGAATTGTTTAGGTTGGAAGACCATTAACATCATTGAATCCAGCTATTAACCCAGTACTAAACCATGTCCCTGGGAGCCACATCTACACATCTAAAGATGTTTTTCTTTAAGGAAAAGGTTATGTTACTGAGGTCAAGTGATTCCATGATGCCATTATTTTTAGTGGCTTTTTTTTTGGATGTGTCTCATTTTTGAACAGTATACTGAATAATTACTAGATTTCCGCCCCCCCCCTCCATTTTGTATGGTGTTTGATTACAGTAGAAGTTTAACATACAGACTTTTTCTGCAGGTTCTCTAGTAAGGAGGACAGGTCTTTTTTGCAAAAATAATGAGTAGTTGGTTATCTCTGAGACATCTTAATATTTTGGTTGATTTGGGCAAAATTGATTGGGTTCAAAGTTCATTATATACACACAAGTATTCATGTGCATCTGCAGAGAAGGACTTGGGATTTTTGGTGAATGAGCTGGCAAAGTGTGTTTGCAGCCCAGAAGTTCCAGTGTGTCCTGGGCTGCACCAAAAGCAGTGTGGGACCAGGGCCAGGATGGGGATCCTGCCCCTCTGCTCTGCTCTGCTCTGGTGAGACCCTACCTGCAGTGCTGTATCCAGCTCTGGGGTCCACAGCACAGGAAGGACACGGAGCTGTTGGAGTGAGTACAGAGGACGGGCACCAAGATGATTAGAGGGATGGAGCACCTCTCCTGTGAGGAAAGACTAAGAGAATTTGGATTGTACAGCCTGGAAAAGAGAAGGCTTCAGGGTGACCTGATTGCAGCCTTCCAGCACCTGGAGGGAGCCCACAGAGAAGATGGAGAGGGGCTTTTAACAAGAGCATATAGTGAGAGGTCAAGGAGGAATGGCTTCAGACTAAGAGTGTGTTTAGATTAGATATTAGGAAGAAATTATTTTCTGTGAGGGTGGTGAGGCACTGGAACAGGTTCTCCAGGTAAGTTGTTGATGCCCCCCACTCCTGGGAGTGTTCAAGGTCAGGGTTGAGGGAGCTTTGAGCAGCCTGGTCTAGTGGAAGATATCCCTGCCCTTCCTTGGCAAGGGGGTTGGGATGAGATGGTCTTTCCAACCCATACCATTCTGTGATTCTGAGATTATGACTGAATAAACTTCATTTTCTTCAAACTGGGCAATGAACAAGGAAACTAGTATAGCTTGGAAAGTGTAAGGATTGAAGGGCTGATGGAGCACCAAGAGCAGTAACTGAAAGAAAACTGAAACAAAAGAACTAAAATCAACACTTCTGACTACCTTTTATTTTTTTCCCCTTTGCTTTCCCTGTGGATAATAGGGATCCTTTGTGGTTTCAGTGACTACTGATTCCAAGAGAGGCTGCTATATATAGGAAGATGATTCTGCTCAAATTCTGTGCAGGATTTAGATCCTGGAGGAGCTTGCTATTGTAATTGATGAATATGAGGGGAAAGGTGTGTGACCCTGGCCATCACCTAATATCAGCAGTCTGGCTTCAGATCTCATTTACTGCTCTGAGTGAAGGTGACTTTGGACTTTGCAAAAGGATTTCTAGACTGCTTGGCTAGCTTTAGATCATCATCTCCATATAATAATGTGTATGACTGGAAACTTACAGTCTTCGTTAATGTTATGGATGGATGCCTCCTTCCTGCATGTCCTAAAGACTCAGTGCACAAGATGGTACTGTAAAAATCGAATTAGAGAAGCTACTGGGGTATCCCAACCTGTGCTCATTTTGATAAATAACATGTTACTGTAGGCCATATGATCTGTGTTTTTCTTCCTTTTTCTCTTTTATTTTTTGTTTCCTTAACAGTCAGATGTGGCTTCAGTGTGTTTTTTTTTTTCTTTGATCAGTTTTTCTTAGTGATTTTGGGTTTTCTACTTAATTCACCTGTACCTAGGGTGTTTGAATGCATATTGTAGGACTATGTTTTTTCTCCATCAAATAAGGACTTTTTGTCAATCTGCTGCTGCTAGAGATTTTCAGCTTTTGTAGTCCAATTCACCCTCATTCAAGAAACTTAAAACTATTCTTCCATATTTTTCCACCTTTTAATTCTTCATTAAAACATATTTTGTCCATTTAAAATTATTACAGTTTAAGTTTTCCATGCCACCAGAGAAATATGATTTAATCTACAGTGCAGGCTGTTACTCCTGTGTTCTTAACATAGGATGGTCTTGCCTCCATTTTGCTTACTTGGGAAGGATGAGGCAAGAGTGAAGAAATTCACAATTGTCATGCCCTGTGAACAAATGGATAGATAATTGGCAGTTGACAGTTGGCACCAAAAGCATCAGATTTAGAGGAGAGTTAGTTAATATACCAAATCAAGTAATGCATTAAAACGTAGTAGCTACTAATTAAAGGTTTTGCTTCCTTTACCTCTGTGGTGTTAAATATTAGACATTCAGAATGAAGTATTTGTCTCTCTGGGTTTTAGTTGCATCACAGTAGGAACTGAATAAAATGGTAGTGGTGTTAGGAAGCAGCTCTTATTTCTGCACCCATCCCAAGCCAGCCAGGGACTTGAATTTTTGCATTTGCTAGGTTATAGTGTCAAAACTTTTTAAGTGCACATTGTTTCGCCATGTTGGTCAATTCTTAGTCTTAAAAGTTGGAAGTCTGCTGGGACAAAGATTTAGAGTACAAATAATAAAACTTGTGTCAATTTTTAAAAATTTATTTTAATGTGAACTTGTTCTGTGGTAGTAAGTATGTTTACATATGTATACACAGTTATGCTCACATAATTATTTGTCAAGGATAAGTTTGTGGTCACATACATGAAAGCTAGATTTGTGTTTTCTGTATGCTAGAGTGTGTATAATTATGCAGAAGTTTAATTGTGCTGTTTAAGTAAACTGGGCATTTGGTCTGAATGCACATAAAGCTAAACCAACAAACAAAACACCTTGCATGGTGTGTCAGTGGACAAGGTGTCTGTTAGCTAGGCCAGATCACCCAAAGATAGAGTGAAATGAGGAAGAGCATGAAAGAGAGACCACTATTTAGGGCTTTCAGAGAAAACCTCAGGAATAAAAATGAGCTTCGCAGAACTCCTTGAGAAGAAACTCTCCTTGGAGATGAATATGAGGCTTCATCTTCAGCCAGTCACCAGTTAAATAAAATGTGGTTGTATTAACAGCTAATTGGTATTTTGCATAGCATAGTGAAAATACAGTTCCTTTGATGCTTCCAGGCAAAGCTGTGAATAACAGCAGAGATGCCACAGCTGTCTGGAGAATTAAAAACCTAGAAATTCTTCTCACGGAAGTAGTGGTGATTTTTGTTTGTTGCTCAGTGGCATGGCTGTTGGTTTGTGAGAAGAACGGCTTTTAAAGATTTAGGGAAGTAATTTAGAAGCGGATCGTGTTGGGGGTTTGTTTTGTTGTTGGTGATTTTTTTTCGTTTTGTTTTGGTTTTTTTCCCTTTTTTTTCTTTGAATGTGGAGGATCTTTGAAATATAAGATATGAAGAGTGAGCCTATCTTTGTGCTAGTACATCTGAATAGTTTCATGTCTTTCTGGGTGCCAAGTATGCCAGTATAGTCAGAGGGGCCCCAGCTTTCAGCTGTTCAGAGAGCTTGTCCAGGTTGTTTTTTTGAAATCTCAGACTCTCTGTGCCAAGTATTCACACCCCCACTCATCCAGTGGGAAGTAGCAACAGGTAGGATGAAGCTCTCTGATCTTCAGCTTCTTAACTCTCTTATAGTGATGGAATCCTCAGGGTTGGCACTATCTTTGCATTACTATGTAGTTGAACCATCTGGAAAATAAAGTGAATAAAACTCCCATAACTTTAAGTTTGGGGCTTGTGTGGAGGTAAACAGTACACAAAAATTGCATGGAAAAAGGCACAGATTTTGAAAGGAAAAAGAGCATTTATGTGTGCAGAAAACATTTAAACAAGTGTAATATTACTTGTGTTAAATTTATTTAATCACTTGGAATTCTAGGCTTGAAAGCAAATTACTCTGTATTTCAGCTGTCAATTTTGTAAGTTTTGATTAGTTGTTGAGCTCTGAAAGTAAACACAAATAATAAAAGTCTCTGCCCTTGAAGAAGTTGTTATGATCAGAGCTGAGCATTTCAAAACACTTTATTGAACTGATTGGACAGTCAGGTGGTCGGAATGTGTCTTGGAGCTCTTACTTGCTAAAACCTGTTTAATAAAGGTTTAATTTCTTAAGAGTTGCAGAGCCTCTTGGTTTGTACAGAAGCAAATCTGTTTCTGTGGATTTTTTTTTTTAAATATTTCATTTAGAAAACTATGTTATTTTTATTTAATCATAAAGAGTTACTCTTTGGGGGTATTTGGAGGCTGGCAGCTTGATTCATAGAAGCTTTTGTCATCTGTCCAATTTCATTCCTCTTGTCCCCTGTGAGACAGAGGACTATTCACGCCTGGCCAGCTGAACAGCTTTACTGCCTTGAAAGGTGGAAGAATGTTAAGAATGAGATGCATTAAGAGCAGCAGAGAGGATTCCATGCTGCTTTTCTCTCTGCTATTCATCATGAGGCAGTAGGTGTTCCTAGCCTGCCCTATGCAGTTGTTTGTTAATATCTTGAAGGAACTGACGATATATACCAGAGATGGTACATTTTATCTCTGAGAAAGAGATACTTAATGCTTTTGTGTGTGCATTTTAAACGCTTTTCCAGGAAGGACCTTTAAGGCCTGTCCTTGAATGCATTGATCTTGTCAGCAGTGAGGATGAAGAGCCTAACAGCAGTTCTTATTTTCATGTGAGTATGTTGTAATGTTGGTTGAATAAAATAATTGGTCTTCTGTATTTTTTCCTAGCCATTATTCTTCACACAAGCCTTGTTAGTTGTATTTCAACGAGTAATAAATAACCAGTATTGAATTATTTGGATTGTTCTACTTGCTGTTGAGTGAAAAGCAAGAATAGCAGCAAGAATAGTTCATTTTTTTCCAGAGCCATTTTTTCCACCTTGAAAGGACTTGGAACTTTTGTCTTTCAGTCATCTTAACAAGTGTGGGGAAGTGTCACTTTACATGCAGCCTCAGAATCTGGGATGTCCAATTTCTAGCCTGAAAACATACCTGGTATACTACAAGGCCCTTTCTTTCTAAAATAACTTTTTGGAAGCAATGTATGGGTTGACCTAATTGCAGTGACAGTCTGATTTTAGCTCAGCCTAATCCTTCATAATCCATTCTAAGAATATATAAGTCAGAAGCAGGCTCATCAGTTTATCCATCCCCCAACCTTATTCTGCCTGCTCTGCAAGGCCTGTGAAAGGGACAGTGATGGACTCTACTGCATTTGGTTTTGGCAGCAGTGACTATCTTTTGACTTTTGTTTTCCTGTGTTGCAGCAGAGGATGTTTGTAATAAACCTGATTCTTAAAGAAAGGTGGATCTTCTGTACATGCACAGGCTGACATTCCAGGGATGATTACTAGAGCTGACTGCAAGAAGGGGAAACTACAGTGTATGGCCTATTCCTTAGACTAGAAAAAGCTCATGATCTGCCTTTTTGAAGATAATGGGCAGTGTTAGAGCAAGAATAATAGCAGTTTTCAGGTTTTTTTTAGATGGGCTGCATGTTGGCTTTGAAGTCAGGAGGGATTTTGTTTATTTCGAAGAACTTAATTAATTCTTCACTACACTGAGCACAATTGTGCTTGTTCCTCCACTGCAAGGTGAGGCTAATGGTTGTTTTCCTGTGTTTTTGAACAGAAGTTACAGATGCTGTTAAAATGGAAGAAAAAGGTACACAGTAGCTCATGGAACTTAGGAAAAGAGTATCTTTCCTGAACTATGTGATCATGCTTGGGCATTACTTTTTACTATATTAGTGTCTGTTACATAACCATCACCAAATAAGAGTTTGACTTCCCAATTGTAGAGAAATACTGGGCGTAAGGATCACATTGACTATCAGAAGGAACGAGTTGCATCAACCCTGGATCGTCTGGCTCGCCATGTTGAAGTAGAGAAACAGCAAAAAGAAGAGAAAAACAAAGCCTTTAAGGTATTGTATGTGTTTTATTTTGGAAGAAATGAATAATAAAGGCCTTGTAGTCACAAGTGTCTTTGTTTACACTACTAAGTAAATAAAAAAATTGGTGAGGCATACCTGGAATTCTCTTTCTGGGGTGTTGCATGAAATTCAACATGGACATTGTCTTTTAGTGGCTTTTAACTGATCATTTTCTAGTCTTATTGCAGTACCTAAGGAGGGAATAATTAAATTAATGAAAACCAGTGACTAAAACTTGTTTTCTTGTTTGTGTATGTAGCAGAGGAACCTTAGTATCAATTATTCTGGTATTCTAATGTTTCAATTAATTGAAAAATAACAGTTACCACAAACCACCATGCAGCAAGCCTTGTTATTTACCTGCTTTTGTCTGAGATTTTTGGGAAGCTGTTTGCCACATTAAATCTGTATCAGATAGTATTTCATAATGGGATAAAATTTTCAGTGTTTAAGGCATAATTTTAAAGTTAAATCCTATTAGTTGCACTTTGCAGCCATTTGCAAAGAATGTACTTTTTACTTTTATTGCAAACTGGGAGGTACAGTCTGTGGGTTTAGTGGTAGGACTGCTCAGTGGGAGCTGGACATCTTCAAAGAATGAATTGCAAGAACTTAATGGAATTGAACAGGGACAAATGTAAATCCAGAGTTGGCAAATGTGCTGACTTCCCAGCGTGGTTTTCTCAACAGTGTTCATGGCCTTTAAAATCACATAATTCTGGTCTATTAATATCTTGTTATGGTCTATGGTGGGCTATGCAACTGTAGTACAACAGAGTAAAAGGCTAGATTAGATATAGTCCAAGGTAGCCTTGGAGTCTGGAGGCCTACATCCCCCTTCTCTCTCTTCTACTTTGAATTTGGCCACCTGTTTATGTCTCCACATACAGTTTTTCAGCTGTAAAGTGGAGTTAGAGATAACTGTGTAGCTTTTGAAGCAGCTTGAAGGCTAAAATGAAGGCTAAAAGATGAAGGCTAATGAAGGCTAAAAGATCCTCTTGTTAAAGATAAATATTTTCCTCTTGCCTGGGTCTTTGCTCTTCATCAGGTAATGCAAACTGCAGACTTAAATTTAGTCTTCAAAGTGAAAACACCTTTTTCTTTTTTTTTTTCTATTATGTTCCATTTTTATTGTATTAAACAGAAGTCAGTTGAGTTTGTAAGTTTTTTTTTTTTCCCTCACTTAGGTTTTTGTGGGTGTTTTTTTTTAGGAACCCATATATAAGTTTTGAGATACATACTTAATCTTTTCTCTTTTTCTTACTTTTGTTAAAATCACAATGATCACAACATTGTCTGGTATGTTTTTTCCCTTAGGAGAAAGTTGATTCCCAATATGCTCATGGGTTGCAAGAATTAGAATTTATTCGGGAACACAGTGATACAGAAGCAGCAAGGTTATGTGTGGATCAGTGGTTAAAAATGCCAGGTAAGAATAGAAAACTAAGTCTGAGTGATGGTTTCTAAGTCTTGTGTTGCAAAGTAGAACGTGTGAAAATTGTGTTAAGCTTTCAGGTGCCTTGTGCATAACCAAATCCTACAATATATAATGCTGCTAAAGCATATAATTTGAAAAGTTCCTAAACATTTATTTCCATGAAAGCAATTCTTGCAATGCTTTGCTACTTAGAAAACTTCTAAAAGCCACTAAGGCAATATTAATTATTTTTATAAACAAAGTTACTAGGAAGAAAAAAATATTACTGTTGAACTGCTTCTTGGGAAAGTGTAAGTAAATGTGACTTCACAATGTTTAATGGATTTAAAATACTACCTGGAGGAAGGGTGTCAAACTGTTTGAAAAGTTACACTGCTGGGAATTGAAGAGACAGTGAAAGAGCAGACTTACTGTAGTAGGATTGAAGGACAGTGAGTGGATTGTTAGTTCACTTCTGAGAATCACTACAATTTGATTCTGGAATGTTTTAGGGTTTGTGTATTACTTGTTTTCTTAAGCCTCTGATTAAGAAATTCAGCTTCTGGTTAAGTACTTTGTTTTGGAACACAGGTCTGAAACCAGGCTCTGTTAAGGGTGGAAGAAGGAGTGTTAATAAGAGTATGGGTCAGACTCAAGTCAGTAGCACTCCCAAATATTGTCCTGTGATGCATTGCAACAGACGGTTTGATAATGTACATCTTCTTCTGGGTCACCTTCAAAGGTAAGGAGATCCTTGCACTGAACTCTTGCAAAGTAATAATAAAAAATAAAAGAATATGCTCTAACTTAGGACATCAGCATGAAGTCTGCTTTAAACTGGCTGTACTGACAAAGCCCCATTTTGAGAGCCAATTTAAATCTTAACATTTATATAAATGAGCTTTGTGGGGGGTTTTTTTGTTGGTTTCTTTCTTTTTTATTAACTTGATGCATGTGCTTTTTTTTATTCAGAATTCATGTCTTCCTCATGTTGACCATTTTTTAAATATCTGAGTTTTTTTGAGGAGTAAGATTTGTGTACTCCAGTTTAGTTGTAGCTTCATCCAAACTTGAAATAAACCAAAAGGCTGATTTATGCAAGTTGTTGGTAAGATGAAAAGCCCCCAATGCAGAGAAAAAGGAGCAAAAGCTATAGGCTGTGTGTTCATAACTGATCTTGCTACTCAGTACTCAGTGTGTTCAGTTCCAGCAGGCACAGCCTTTTAACTGGTGACTGTGTCCATAGGCAAGATGGTGAGAAGTTGAGGAGGGTGTCATGGGTTAATCCCCATAGCAGCTCAGCCCCACACAGCTGTTGACTCACCTAGTGGGATGTAGGGTAAATGTGAGAAAACTCTGGGCTGAGGTAAAACCCGTTTAATCAGTAAAGCAAAAGCTGCATGCTAATGCACAGCTAAATAAGGAATTGAGAAGCAGAGCTCTATCACAAGTGATGGTCACTTGGAGTGATGGCATTTTTCTTCCCCCCTATCTCCCCTTCCTCCTCTACCCGACTTTTATTGCTGAGCACAATGTCTTATGTTGTGGGATATCTGTTTGGCCATTTGAGGTCAGCTGTCCCAGCTGTGTCTCCCAACACCTTGCTGGTGGGACAGTCTGAAAAAACAGAGAAGACCTTGACACTGTGCAAGCATTACTCGGCAATAACTAGAACTTCTCTGTGCTATCAGCACTGTTGTTCATAAATCCAAAACACAACAACCATACAAGCTGCTACAAAAAATTAACTCCATTCCAACCAGAACTAGTACAGGGAGGTAAAAATAAATAAATTATAAAAATGTCTGTGTAGGAAATTGGTGCTTTGTAAGTTCTCGTAAAAGCAGTTTGATTTCTCGCCAGAGTGGCCATTTTAACAGGTAAGTTGCAGGGAGAATCATCTCTGTACAGGACACTTCAACTGATACATTTCATGATGGGGAAGTAAGGAATTTTTATAGTTTAGGTTGGTTAGATAGGGCATTTTTGTCTGTTAGCTTCAAAGGACAGATTTTTTCCCATTAAATAAAAGCTATTTGACTCTTTGCAGGGGACTAGTTTGATAATTATTTCTTCTTCTCCAGGTTTGATCATTCTCCTTGTGACCCAACAGTCACATTACATGGACCCCCACATAATGCTGTTGCTTGTGTGATATGCTGCGCAAGATTTTCAACCTCTCAGCAGTACAGTGATCATCTTTTATCTAAGGCAAGAGAATATAGTAGAGGGTTTAAGACTTAAAATTATGCATTGATTTTTGGTGGGTTTTTGTTTTGTTTTTTCTTTAACCCTCTTTCTGTCTCTTCTCTTCTACTCTTCAAGATAGTTTTCGCTGATTCTTCTCTGTTTTAAACACCTGGTGTAGCCTGACAGAATTCCCTTTAGATGTGACCATTAGGTTGTACTTTTTGGTAAGCTTTCAAGAGGACCATAGTTTTGTCTTGAACCTCTTATCCATCTATTGGTGTTGTTGATAGGTATTCTCTCTTTTTATGCATTTCCAAAACTATGAAATGTAAAGGCAGGAAGTTAGGGTGAAATAAGTGACAGCAAAGAAAGGCAGCAGAAAGGAGATGGGGGTTTTATTTAGGTAGTCTGGTGTTGAATTGAATAATGGATAGCGTTTTCAAAACTGGGTAGTACTATAACAAATATTCTCACCTAGTCTCCAGAAGCTGCATTAAATTTGGGGAAGTTTTAGAATTTCTGAAAATCAGACTAAATGTTGCTTGTAGTAATAATTCTTGATATGTTGTCATACCTGACAAGCTGAAAGATTGCATTATAGTGTGGCCCTAGATTTTTTCCGTTGCTTCAAAGTTGTGTGCCTCTGATGTGTCCAGGGACATTAGCAGATGTAGCAGCCAAGGTGGGGGAAGGGCAGTGAGTGTTTCTTGCAGACAGCGAGATGGGATTACTTTGATGTGTAAGGATGGGGAGATAATCCTAGTCAAAGCTCTGAGCATATTCTTTGAGTGCTGTAGGAAGAAGCAAGCAAAAATATCAAGCAGAACTGAAGGATTTTTGCCCTGAAGGCAGAGCTCTGAAGTTGACATAGAAGGCAGAGTGGGTAGAAGTTCACTTCTACAAAAGTTACAGACCTTTTGGGCTACTCTGAGGAGCAGCATTTTTGGGGAGTTACAGGTTAGCAAGATTAGGGAAGAACTGACGTGAGGTATAACAGCTGCTTTATTGACAGATGGAGCTTTTCCTGAGAGCCTGGGTAAAGGGAATGTCTAAGAATTGCTGGAGCCCATAGTCCTTGGGAAGGTGCTTGCTCCCAGTGGTGCAAGATGGAGAAGTTGGGTGTAGCAAGGGTGGATGCGTAGCTGGGTTTGACAGTGGTACTTTGGCCAGTTCCTTGTGTCTTGTGAGCTGAAATGCGGAGGGGTAGACTGTATATAAATACAGATGTGGTAGCTGAAAATCTAAAAGTGAAAATATTACCACAGAAATGAGAGAGAAGTGGGAGGACGCGAGAACTGGGCCTGGTTTCTTGACTTAATTTTTTTCCTAAATAGATAATTTTCTCTTCCAGCTAAAGGAAAATGATGGGCATAAAAAAGGTATTCCTCCACAGCCTATTCAGTGTTTTGCATGCCCAAACTGCTTCCTCCTTTTTGCCAAAAGAGATGAGTGTTTGCAGCATATGTCGAAAGAGAACCATGTCCTCCAGGTTTCTGAGCCAAGTGGTACGTTGCTACTAAGTGTGCTGCTTATAATATTTTTTGAAAATTCATCCTTAAGATAGGAAGTGACTTATATTTTTCTGCTGCATAAAAAAGCTTAAGGTTTTAAAGTTTGTTATTAATAATTCTTATTTTTCTTTTAAGATCTTAAATGTGATGCTTTGAAATTCATATTTTTGTGTAGAAATGATTCCTCTACCAGACTTGCTGTAATGAGATACTGTTGAATCTTTCATATAAGCTTCACATCCTTCAGTGACTCCATGCAACTACTTTGCTGAATATTTTTATATTTGGCATGTTCATAGAGACTCAGAGCAAAACACATAAATTTCTTTTTCAATTCCAGTCAGAGTGGCTGCTGAGTTCCTTCCCCTTACTCTACAGTCTATGCTTGGAGGAGTGCTTGGAGGCTATTTTTCTTGTCCTGGTGGCAAAGACTTGTGAAAATACCTTCTCCATAGAATTGCAAATTTAGAGTGCTTAGCTGGAGCATTGCTGCCAGTCTGATGTCTTGCACACACTACATGGCTGCTGAAGACTGACATACTGGTTATGTTATGAGCTGGCAACATCCTGAACCATGCTTAATAAAGTCCAGAGGAAAGATCTGTCTGATCAAGGTGTTGCAAAGAGGGTGGTTAATGACTAACATAGCTGTACTAACTTTTTATTTTTGACTTAAGCAACAGGCATTAAAGCATTTACTTCAATGCTAGCTAGACTGCTAAGCGGCCATATTTTAGACATTGTAACTCTTTGGACAAGGCTACATGGCCAAAAGGATTCATGCAGTTATTTCTCATCTTCATAAGTGTATCTTCATCTTCTGCCCTCCCCTAGAGTGGCTGCAGGAAATGTACAGAAAAGGCAGGCTTTGAAGGAATCCCCTGCAGGTGGAGTCAGTACTGCTGCCTTCATGTAGTGAAGTGACAATCAGTTGCGTGGCTATACTTAGGCAATACTATGCAATGTCACTCTAATGTACTTCTTTTCTCAAATAGGTTATTATTTCTGAATGTGATGACTGCAGATGCTTTTAAATTTAGGTCATAGGTTTCAAAAAAGATTACTGGTGAGCTATTGCTTTGAAAAGATTAAAAGCACAAGTTAGTGTTTTCTTCTTGTGAGATGGAAGGTGCTTAACTCAGAAGAAAAAATTGAGTACTCCTTTTCTTGTGTTGCATTAGTAAGGCTTCATAATTAATAATTATCATCATGGTCTGAGATCTACCAGTGAAGTTAGCTGAAAGGCATAACCTCAAATTACTGCCTGCTGATCATCGCATCTTACTAAAACAGAAAAATTAAAGAGAATTTGCCTGCTAAGGTGCAGAACACGAACAATATACAACCTTAAACCATTTTCCATTCTCTTTTCAATAGAATTTTCTTACTCTGCTGGTACTGGAAGTTATCTGTAGAGTATATACTCAGAACAACAGAAAGTGCTGCATCTAAAAATTTAAGAATTAATATTAAGGATGAGAAAGAGATGGTCAGAGTATGTTGGAACTTGTTAAATAAATTGCATTGTTTTTTTAAAATAAATATGACTTAAAACAAAATTTTATGTAGTAAAAGTAGGTAGTTGATAATAGGTGGAGGAGAAGAAGGTAAGAACCTTCCTAAGAGAGATACTGACCTAGGTATTGTAGAAGGAGGAAAAGGGAAGTAAAGTCAGTCACCAAGTATGAAAAAGCAAGATGCAAACAGATTCAAATATAAAATAGTTACAGAAGTTTAAAAAATTCAGGATTTAGTTACAGCTTCCATTGCACAGTTACTGTAGCTCAGCTGACTTTTGTTAACTTGCTTCCTTAAACCTGTGGCAAATTACAATAGTAATTATGTCGTCAGAGAGAGCTGAAATTCTATGGAAAAACTCTAATTTTCTGCTGTTCTGTTTTATAGATGCAGTGAAGTCTGGCTCTCCGCTACCTTTTCCATCCTTTGCAAAGAACC
The DNA here is from genome assembly GCF_963662255.1 of Cinclus cinclus. Taxonomy (NCBI): domain Eukaryota; kingdom Metazoa; phylum Chordata; class Aves; order Passeriformes; family Cinclidae; genus Cinclus; species Cinclus cinclus. Next base: position 24,802,202 of record NC_085048.1, read on the forward strand.
TCTTGATATCTCTGTGCAAAGAGGTCTCCTTCCAAGTGAAGTGTATGTCCTGCTTCAAGATACTGCGCTCACATATGGAATTAACAGCTCATTTCAGGTTTGTGAAAGGTGGATGTCTTTATAATGTGAACATCCATAGATCAATGGCAGGTATGCAAATGTGCTTTTAGTGGTACTAGTGGATTTCAGGGCAGCTAGGACCATCTGAATGTTGACTTCCCGAATAAACAATCAAAAGCCTGCCCCCTTCACTTAACCCAACACTGCAGAAAGCTGATCAATATCAGGATCCTTCTTTTACTTTCTGTAACAGAACAACAAAAGTTATTCTCTGTTCCACTATTTCTAATTTGACAGTGTTTGATTTTGAAAATGTACAGTCAAAAACATTAGCATCCATCTACATGCTAGCTTTGGAAATTAGTGCCTAATTAAAAGTTCAGAGACTAAATATGCATTGCATGGTTTTGTTGCCAAGCTAGTAGGTGGGTTAAAGTACATAGAGGACACTATTTCCATGCACTTACTGCTGTATATCGAGTACATCTGAAAGTTTAAAAATGTTTCAGGTTTTGATATAACCTCTTTATGTTTTTAATCCATTCTAGAACACGTTGTTATAATTCTGGGCCTGTGGCAGTGTCAAAGAAAAGCATCTCCCAAGTTGCAGAGATATTTAAAATTAAAGGTCACTGTGGGAACTGTGATGAACTGTTTGCTGATAAGTATCAGATGACCCAACACAAACAAACCACTCAGCATAACATTAGAATTTTTACTACACTGGAGGAGTCCATCTTGATGTTCTGCCATGTCAATGGAAAACATAAAAATCAGTCTCATTTGTGCTACATCATGGAACGGTCAAGACCACTGCTTAAAAGACATCGGAGTCCGGATGAGTCCTCCAGTGAAATGGGGTCTACGCCTTCAAAACAGAAGAGTAATTTAAAAGATAAAAGTGAAGATAAAGTTGCAAACCAAAGTCAGGGTAGTGCTTGCAAAGTAAAAGCCTGGTTTTGTGAATGCCTTCAAAAGTTTTTTACAGAAGAGTCAGTAGAAAAGCACATTTTATCATCAAATAGGATCTGTCACAAGTGTGCTGTGTGTGGAAAGCTGGCTGAAAATTCAAGCATTATCCGCCTGCATATGAGTCGATTCCATGGAGGAGCACACTTGACTAATTTTCTTCTCTGGTGCAGAGCATGCTCTGTAGATCTTAGAGAAGAGGATATTATGGGACACATAACTGAATTTCATGGTGGACATAGTTACTACTATGAGCAAGAAGCTGTAGAAGATGAACCTATGCCATCTGCTTCCGATGCAGTGAGCATTTCTGCAGGTGGAGATAAAGACTGCATTTCCAGCCCTATGGAGCTCTCCCCTGAAAGTGGTCCTGTTGTGGGAAAATGGCAGTGCTGCATTTGTGAGGAGATGTTTGAGTCTGAAGAGAGTGTTAAACAACATTGCATGTCCTTAGAAAGCCATGCATTTCACAGGTACTCGTGTGGCTTATGTAGAAATCATTTTCGGAAAGTAGGAACACTGCAGCGGCACTTCCAAGAGCATCATGATCAGGAGATGCAGATGCAATACTTCTGTGGCCTTTGTGGTAATCTCTTCTTCAACACAGAGGAGGAGTTTCTAATCCATTACAAGGAGCTTCATAGCATGGACTATACATTTGTGCCTGAGCAGATGGAACTATCCATAAAAAAAGATGAGGACTTCCTCCCAGTCGAACAAGGAGACCATTTAAACTGTGGTTGCCGGACAACTTACGTCTCCAAAATAAACAGGAGGAATGATTATGAGAATTGTCAGAAAGCCATGCTGCAGAAAGGAAACTTATGGTTTCGATGCTGCTTATGTTCTGCAACAGCACAGAATATTGCTGATTTGAACAGTCATCTCGAGAGTCACCCGTCAGTAAAGTCTACGGGAGAGATGTATGTTGTTAGATGTGCTGCCTGCAGCAAAAACTTTGATGATCTTCAAAGTGCGCATCAGCACTATCACATGAAACACTGCTTCTTGCAGAAACCTGATATATCAAGCCTTGCATCAGAATCAGAAGACACAGTATTCAAGTTTTCAGCAAGTGGGGCTTGTGTGGTCAGAAGACCTCTCAGGCAACAATTTCAAGCATCTCCATCCAAAACTCAGGACAGACCACAGTTTTCTCCTCTGCAGGACCCAGCAGAAGGAAAGAAAATAAAAAATGAAGACTTAGAAGACGGGCTTAGTGAAAGTATGTAGAAAATTTTTTTTGACATTAGTAAAGTATTGCTGTCCTTAACACGCTGTTTCATTGTCGGTACATGTCACATACCATTGGGTTACATCCAGTCTGTAAATGAGCTCAGAACTTAGTACTTGTTGTTTCTCAAATACTGAATTCTCAGTACTTGAATTTCCAAAACTCAGATTCTGCAATTTTTTTGTTATATGCCATATGTATGAAGTTTTGGAAAAAAAAAAAAAAAAAAACAAAAAGGCAGAGAGACTGAAACGTTTGATTTTCAAATCAGTTTGGAGCATAATTTGGTGTTAAAAGGAAGATGACCATCAAGGATACGCCAATTAGGGATCTAATGCCTAGAAGTGCAAATGATCTTATCATGCACATTCAAAAGAAACTTGCCTTCTTTATATGTGTAAATATTTATGAGCCTGTTAGTGCTTTCTGTGTGGGCCAATGCTGTTATACCACCATAATCTCAGCTTTCTTAGCTTGCCAAAAAGCAGTATTAGCTGAGAATTTATATTCCCAGTATGTATTGTTTTTTTTTTCCCCCAAGCATGCAATTTTTTTTCAAGTTCATTATCACTTCTAAGAATGACATTGAGAATGCTGAATGTGTACCTTGTGTTCAGAAATTGGAAGTGTTTCTTGGTTACTAGTGGTATCACAGTGCTTTTAAGAGGTTGACTTTTATGTTAGAAGTACAGCAAAAAGTACATATCTAAACATTTTATATGCTTTTATGCATGCAAGCAATTGAAAGTCACAGAGACTTGCCATAGTCAGGGATACACAGCTGGATATTAAATGAGTTATTAAAATGTCTTCGTGCAGGATGGCAGCTTTCTATGCTTACCACAAAACTATCCAGAAATACACCATCATATAGCCAGATTCTACTCTACTCTACTCTCTAATTTGTGCATTATTTAGTGCTAATTCAGTTATTTTAAAATCTATGCAGTCACCAAATAACATCATGTTTTGTAACTTTTCACTTGCATATGTGACTACATGAATTTTCAAAAGCAAGTTGTTTGACCAGAAAGTCACATGAATTTTAAATGTGTCCTTTTTATCCCATTGAAGATGGTGAACTTCCTGATCTTGACTATCTGAGCACCATGACTCACATTGTGTTGGTGGATCTGGACAACTGGGGAAGCTTTTTCACACAGCTGCCAGCTAACCTGAACCAAGGGACATTTATCTGGGGTTTTCAAGGTAAAAAATGCTTGAAGTAAATTAAAATGTAAGACTAACAAGTCTACACATGTACTTGAGCAGAGATTCCTTGAATCTGAGAGAATGAAGAACAGAAGCAAGTAGGCACTAGGCTTCTAAAGTTGCAGTGTCACAAGCACCATGTAACAGAAATGTTCTTGAACTTTTCAAACTCCGACTAAATCTCCACTCCTCTTACTATTCCTTGTAGAATAGTTCCAGAATTGTGGAACTGTTTAGGAGTCTTTCTGGCTTCTCTCATGAACTTACTGAAGCTGTATCATATTTTCATAATTATCAAGACAGCCATAATACTCAGAGAATATATTAACTCCTAAGTTCTCATAAAGCTGGCATTTTTTATTTTGGTTTGGATTTTTAGTTCCAGAAGGCACGATTTTGCACCCTTAGACTTTTAATTTTGTTCTGTCTCTGGCTTGTTCCGTTGGGGTGGTCCTGGTCATTCTGTGCAACAATAGTTGTATGTTCCATCTTGAAGATACCAGTGAATTATGGAACTCACATTGTCATGGATTTCATAGACTGATAGAATGGTTTGGGTTGAAAGGGACCTTAAAGGTCATACCATTTTGCAAAGTCTGTCAGTAGCATCCCTTTAACTTGATACTTCTGCTTATCTGACTGTTTTTGAAACAACTGCTTGTCCACATTGCGCTTTTTCTACAGGTTTTCTCTGTATCTACAATTATTTTGTCTGTGGTACATTGATTTCTTCAGTAAAGTGTAGAATAGGGTTAGTTTCAAAATAGTTATGGCCTGAAACACAGGTGTCATCTTACCAGATTTGTAGGTCAGGTATGTTTTACACTTGGTAAATGCTGTTGCACTCCACTTCCTTGCTAAGAGTTTTTTATTATCTCTTCCCATAAATGACAATCAAGGATATTCTGAAAGCTGAGAGTTGTCATGCTGCTCAGGTTGAACAGAGAGGCGTGTTGGTGCCTGGGTTACTTTTTCTTTCATCTTAGAAACACATTTTCCAATTAGCTGATGAAGGTAGAGCAAGTATAGCTGTTAATGTAAAGTGGTAGAGATTCAAACAGTCATCTGTGCTCCTGAAATTGTGATCTGGTATCTGCTTCTTAGGAGTTTTGGGGATGAGTCCTCTGATCTTCCTTGTTAAAGCAGGTTATTCTCCTGAGTTTTGTGGTGTACTTTAGCATTACTTCTGTGTCACTACCTGTATTGTTATTACCTTTGGCCTTCCTATAACAGCATTCCTGTACACATGCAAGCCACAGCAAATAATGATTTTGAGGTTTTAAGTCATGGAATGTTAAGAGATTGGAATGGATCTTAGAGATCATCATCCCAACCCCCTCTGCTGTGGGCAGGGATACCTCCCACTAGACCAGGTTTCTCAAGGCCTTATCCAGCCTGGCTGTGTAATGCTTCTGGGGTTGAAGCATCCAAGACCTCCATGAGAATGTGTTCCAGTGTCCAACCACCCTCACAGTAAAAACTTTCCTTCTAATATCTAACCTGAATTCCTTCTCTTTCAGTTTGTGCCCATTACTCCTTGTGCAGTCCTCCTACAGTTCCTGACAGAGTCCCTCTCTGGCTTCCCTTAGGCTACTTGAGATACTGGAAGCTTGCTGTGAGGTCTCCATGCAACCTTCTCTTCCCCAACTTTCTCAGCCTGCCTTCATAGGGCTGGTGCTCTTACCAGCTGTCTTCTTATTAACTTCCTGACCCTCCCCTGGACTTACTGGAACAGTTCCTTGTCCTTCTTATACTGAGGACACCAGAATTGGATAGAAGTAGTCCAGGTTGGGTCTCACAAGATAAATAAAAGATATCTCATGCTTTCTGTATTATACCTATCGGTCCTAAGTTTCTATTTCATCCGTGTTGCTTGGCTGCTTCATTTATGTACATTTTCTTTTCTGTGTGGCTGAGCAACATGTTTGTTCTTACTGTCTTTTGTGAGGCTTTGCCCAGCTTGAACATCTGGGCAGATTCCACTTCACGTGTGCACTCATTGAATTCTATTGTGATTTGGGGTTCGGTTGTAGTTTTTAATTGCTGAAGGCTTGTTTATTTCTACAGTTATTCAATCTACTTGGCCTTGGAAAAACTTTGTCTTGGTAAAAATAAGAAACTATTTGGAATCTATATTCTGGCTTCTCTGTCTGGGCTTTATAAATAATTATTTAGTAAAGAAGAATTCCCCCACATGAATTCAGACACTGACCTTCACCCATACTTCATTATCCTATCTAATTTACTCAAAACTGATTTGTTATTAGTTGACTTAAATTGTTTGCTGTGACAAAGTCTTTTGTACTGTTACTGTTTTCCAAGGTTGAAACATGGTTTTGATGCATTAAGAAAAAAATGGTTGCAGCTGGGGATGTCTGAGCTGTATTGTCAGAAATTTCTGTTTTCTGACTTACTACGATTATTTCTTTTCCGTATAACCATAGTGTTACTAGTCTACCAGTAGGAACCCCTACTAATGCAGTACTCTTACCCAAAGGTACATTTGTGCTATTTACGACTCTGTGCCCAGAGATGTTCCAAACACAGGTGCCTGATGGCACAGCACAGCCCATATCAGCACCACTCAATTCCTTATTTCATAATGGGTTTACTGCATGCAGATTGCCTCGTGGGAATGGCCCCTGAAGCACGAGAACTAAAAAAACATGCTAAAGAGTTACTTGTGAATAAAATGGGCCATATTCATGTTAAAGGAAAATTAACCAGTTTTAGTGTCAACTCTATTGGTTTTGAGCCTGGGGACACTAGGGCTCCCAGGCATGTATGGATCTATTTTTGTAGGTACCTTCTCATAATAATGGTTTGTACAGTTACTTGAGGCATGCTATTCTTGTTTGTTTAATCTGTGAAAATACAGCAATGTTTTTTTCCTGTATTTCCCAAACAACATTTCTGAATTTTTAATTATTATTTTTATAATATATATCTGCATTATTTCTATTATTCCTGTTTCTAGTATAGCATTATCTTTGCTTTATATTGTCTGGACTCTGTATTGTTTCTGCCTTCAGATACTCAGTTGTCTTTCATCCATTTGTGGGCTAACAAACAAAATAAATACAGGTCTGTCATTGTTTTCAGCTGCCCTGGTCAAATGTGTATGTAGTATATTTATGCAGCCAGAAGACAGAGCTGGTGATTACAAGTCTTTCCCTAATAGCAGTGACTGAGGGCTGTCACAGCAGACAAGAGGAATTTCAACAGAGCATGTTTTTTCTTATGGACAGGTTCCACTAAATCATTTCTGTGTAGACTCTTAATCTTTGTGATCATTTTTTATATAATCTTTTTGCCACTAGGCTGAAAAGGCAGGGGAGGAAACAGGAGAAATCTACTGAGGAATGCTTTTCCTTGTCAGACTGTGTGTGTACACATTGGCATAAACCATCCTCTGCAGCCTGTTTACTTGAGCATTGGTTTCCCATGTGCTCGTGTGAAGTGCCATCAATGGCTGCTTTCATTTTCCATTCAAAATCCTTTCTTACATCTAGCCCCTCTATCATCTAGCAGATAAAGCAACGTTTTTTCCTCCTGTGCTTCAGACTAATTTCTTAGCCATTGGAATGTTACAAAATTCTTAGTCACTCTGGTCAAACTGTCCTTCTGTTTGCTTGCCTTTTTATGGTGTCATATGTAATTTTATGGTGCAAGCTCCTCTGTTTTTTTCTCTCTGAGAGACTTCTTGCTTCTTTCCCTTGCAGCTTGTTTCAGTCTGGTACTAGTTTTGTCTGTATCAGGCACTTTATTCAGCTTATCTTTATTATCCACCTATTTTCTCAGCCTGTAACTGCATGCTTGGCATACTGTTTAGAAATTTCCTGCACTTTTTCCCAGTTGTAACCTCATTTTGGTCATCTTTGACTGCATCCATGGGTTTGTCAGGACTCTAGCATTTCTGTTATCTGTTGCTCCAGTTCTTGGATCCTCTTTTTAATGAGTTCTGACATGGGATGCATCAGGCAGTTTTAGTGCATGTTGAGTCTGTAATTCCTGTCGTGCAGGTTTCCCTAAGAGAAGCAATTCTGTTACTTGTACTATGTTTCCAGAGCTCTTCTGATTCTGCACATTAACTGTGCTTGAAACTGGAGGAAAATACACCCTCATACCATTGTGTCTAAAAGCACATGATACCTAGAAGATAAGTTTTTCAGGATTTGAAGAAAAAAATTGTACAAAATTGATAGAGTAGCTACCTTTTTTTGCCTTCTATCTAAAGAGCAAGAGGGCCAAGGGGATTTGGGTTACATGTTTTTCTTAGCTTTCACATTGGTCAAATCAAATTCTGTCTTTAAAGGCAGTTTTATATTTGCTTTTGTCTTGCATTCTTAATTCATAGAGGTGTTTCTGCCCAAACCCATGGTTTGTTTTTCATGTTTGGTTTTTATTATTATTAATATTATTCTTCTTCACTGTATAGGAGGATACAGCAAGTGGAAGCCTCCAGTGCATTGCAAAATTTACAATTATCTTAAAAGGATTGGATGTTTCTTTCTTCATCCACGTTGCAGTACCAGAAGAGAAGCAGCAGACTTTGCTCTCTGTGTCCATGTAAGTTAGGGCACGCTTGCTTTATTGTGTCCTGTACCCAGAGAAGGGTGGCAGATAGTATCTTCTGTTGATGTTAAGTACTAATTGCAGATGACATTTTTAGATTCTTTCCATAAGACTTCTGTGTCCCCTATAAAGAATGATAAACCAGGATTGAGTGGAGCCAGGTGGTCAAGAAGTGTCTTAAAAATCAGCCTGACTAGGTCAGCAGTCTGTTGTGGAGGGGAAGGGAGCCTTGTCAGGGAATGAAGAGTAAAAAACTGCACTTCTTAAAGTCTCTGTTTAAGAGTGATATGTAATTCCTTTCTCTCTCTTCAAATAGCCCACATCTCAAGCCATCTTTACAATGGATTTGGATGGGTGCCGGTTTCACGGACCCTGTTGAGCTGACAAAGAGCAGTGCCTTTATTGAGTAGACTTTGGGGTTTGGCAGGGTTGGGGTATGCAGGTAAGGGACAAGAATCTGGGATGCCATGGAGGCTTATGTTCCTAATAGAGAATCATAGATTTTAAGGTTAGAAAAGACCTTCTAGATCAGCAAATTCAGCCATCAACCCAGCACTACCACTGTCATTAAGCCATGTCCTCAAGTGCCATATCCACATGATTTTTGAACACTTTTAGGGATACTGACTCCGCTGCTTCTCTTGGCAGCCTATTCCAATGCTTGGCAACCTTTTCAGTGAACATCTTAATCTCCTCTGGTGCAGCTTGAGGCCATATAGTCATTTTCAGTTAGATATATTGCTACCTATCTAACTGTATAAGCACATTTTTGCAAAAGTGGTTTTATTTTTCGTCGTGCTTTGTATGTTACTCTTAAAATGCTCTGCAGAGATGACTTGTTGTATGTGGTGACATTTCTAAAATGCTGCTTTTTGGGAATTTGTTCCATACTCCATCTGCACTGTTCTGGTAGCCTTCACCAGTATCTATTGTACATAGAAAACCAATGAGCATCAGACTTTTGAAATAGCACCTTTCACAGTGGGGTTATGTGGCTGGAATCATAAAGGCAGGAATAAATTGCTATAGAAGACTTTCCAATGAAGACCTGTCTTGCACAAAGCTAGCCAAATGCCATGAGATAAAAGCATGATCTCTGTTCAGCTTTTGTCATTTGTTTTGTATAGGCCGGTCGTCTGGATGAGCACCTGCCCAAGCAAATTCCTTTCACTGTTCTTTCTGGAGACAAAAGCTTCTTGGAACTGGAAAACCAATTTAAAATGACCCAGCGGTCAGCTCGCATCCTGAATCCTCACCACATTGAAGGAGACATGATGTGTGCCTTGCTAAACAGCATTTCAGATACCACAAAAGGTAGAAAGTAAACATTAAATACATTTTTTCCTGATTCAACTGATAGTTCATTCCAATAAAAAAATGGAACGCTTATACTGGTAACATATACTGTTGCTTGGTGCTTCTTGTATTATATTGGTATTTCAATGAATAATAGATCAGAAAATCATTATGCTTGGGCATGTTTTGAAAACAGACTTAATAAGGCATTTTTATTCAATATAACAAACTCTGTCATCCCTGTTTTCTTTATTATAGCAGGAGACAAAACTGATGCTTGAGTCTGAAAACTCCTTTCTAGTTAAAGAGAAACTGTTTAAAGCACTCTGTGTGCATAGTTATCAATTTGTACTCAGATCTGTTTGGCTTGATTTATGCTGTGTCTGTGACCCTGCTAAAACATCATTATTTCTCAAAATTCATCTGTCTATTTTAACTCTGACCTCCTGGCTACTTTCTGTCATTTGATAATTATCTTCACTGGCACATGACTGACACATCCATTTGGAGAAAAAAATCTCAGTGGAAGGTTTTAAGTTCTCTAAAGTGCCAGATTCTAATGGCATGCTAAAATGATCACATTGGTTTTACACTGGATAATCAAAGAGGATTGAGCCAGCTCATTTTCATGCAAAGGGTACCAGAGCTGAGATGAGTTTAAATACTTACAAGCATTTTAAGGTATTTTGTTGTTTTTCTAGAAGACCTGACATTTCTCTGTAGACATTTTTGCTTTTTTCTGGGTTCTTGTGGTTTTGGGGGGTTGTAAATTGAGGGCATATTTACAGAAAGCTGTTTCTGAATTAGCCCAAAACTGTTTTCTGAAAAATCACACTGCTAGTCTTGATACAGGTTTATGAGAGCTGTGGTACTGCTGTTCCACCGAGAGGATTAAAGTGGAGTGCTAGCTCCAAATGATGAATTGGCACTGATCAACTGAAGGGGGAAAAAATAGGATAATTAAGTAGTTTTCTGGAGGAAAATAAGTGTGGTGATCTAAGTGTTTTTGATACAGAAAAGGTGCTTACAGAGTTTTCTGGCCACCCCAGGCATTAGAAATTTCTTAATTTAACACTTCTTTCAATGTCCTTTACTTCATCAATATTTGCTGTTATGGTAATTGACCCTACCTGGAGACTGCAAACCTTAACTTGCTGGCTGGCTGCTCATTGTGTGTTCCACTTAAGTTACACATACAGTAATTATAAAAAAAAATATCCTTGAACAGCAAATTGATGGAATGACACATGATTCCTTTGGCTCTTGGCATTCCTTAGAAAACTTGTAAGGAACAGAATTGTCCCTTTTTTTAGTCAGTGTCAGCAGTGGGGGGACTCAGAAAGCAAGAGCTGCCTTTGTCTCTCTGTCCTGTATTAAAACAGAATATTAGAAAAATTCACTGTTGGTAATAGGTCTGTGCTGCATTGTGGGATGATGTTTGTAAGAGTTATAAAGTTTTTCTTTAAAAAGATAAAGCCACCTCACAGTACACACATATTGTGTGGCTCAGCATGACTGCAAGTCTTAATGTGGCAAAACCAGTATTGGAGGGTTGAGATGGAAAGCTGTGCAGTGCATCATAGGCTGGTATAACTTGTTGACCTGTTACAGAAAAGCAGCTGAGTATAAGGAAATGCGAACAAGAATTGCTTGCTTTGTGACTTTCTCAAACCTATGGCTATTATTATGGAGAGAGAAGTAAGTGAGGAAACAAGACAGAGAATCATGTTGAAAAATATCTGACGGTTGTTGGTATTGGATGAGCTGCAAAAGGAAAAATCACTTTCCCTAAATCACCTTCACAGAGCTATCATTAACTTCTGAGCACCTGGATTGTGTTTGGATGTGGCAATCTGACAGGTAAATCTTGTGAACCATTTTGCCAGCACAGCTGCTGTGGGAGCTGTAGTACTGCATTCATTTTAAAATAAATTAATAAAAATAAAATTTTCTGCCTATGTTGCAATATGATGCCAACTGTATATTACTCTAGGAAACTCTTGGCCGGAGGAGATGCTTGAACTTCCTTTTGAGGTATGAAGAGAGTAGGCATTCTTGTTCTCTGCTGCTGCTAAGCCTGAGTTCATAAATGAAGGTTTTTGTTTTTATGCTGAAGCCCCAACATATGTGACAAGGGCTTCATGCGTGCTAACTGAGTGGTTTGGGAAGGGCAGAAGAGAGAGGAGTTTTCAATGTCTTCCTTTATAACAAAATAATTGCAGTGTGCAGAAAAATATCATTATTCCATTGTCTATGACTTGATATCCTGTGTGTTGAAAGTACACTTTTAATGAGTGCTGGACAATGTTGAGGGCAAAGCTGATGGTAGATTGTGATCATCATATCCATCTGGACACTGATGGGAATGCCACAACTTTTTGGTTGACAGTTTATTTTTGTGTAAATTGATGTATTTAGCTTAATTGTATTTCTCCTGGTTATGTTCAAATAAGATCCTTCAGTGACTGAGCTCTTATGTAAAAGAGACTCTTTTAAATAATAAAAGCAAATTTTTTGTAGTGTTCCTTTTACTTTCTTTTGAAGAGCCAGTCTGTCTCATGAGCCTGTCAGAGTCAGTGAAAACTACTGAATGTAGTGTTGTCTGCCAAGTAGCCACCGTACCTCTTTCACTGACCCATTTAGTACATTCCACTGTGCTCAAATGCAGTTACCAGCCTGCATCTTCAATCTGCTGCTCATGCCTGAAGTGCTTAAATACCACCAAATGCAACATCCTTGAGAGTTTTTATGTCTGGAATAGCAGGATTTCAGTTCATTTTAATGAATGCTTCTAAGCTTCCTAGCTCCCAGTATGCCCAAAAGCTTTTGTTTTACATACAGCAAACAAAAGAATTTGAGAGGACAGTAGAACAGATTTATAGAGGACATGAAGAATGGTTGCTTTACTTCTCCATTGTGAAGATTTTCATGGGTAAAAGTCCATGCGTGGTCCATTTTGAGGTCCAGTGTGAATGATACATCTGTCCTGTCTCTGCTTTTTACAAACCTTCAGTTAACACAGATTGCAAATGACTGAAGTTAGGTCACAGCCCCCAGCCACCGCTTCCCTGAATGTGAAACGGAATGTGAAGGGCATGAGCATCTGCAGAGTGATGCACCATGAATGAATCATAGTTTCTGTAGTAATATATTCCTTTATTATAGCAGCCATAGCTTATTGCAGTAGTGAGTGATAAGAAAATCACACTTCAGTTGTAACCTTGTGTTTAGCTACAGCAGGAAATTATTACGGGGTTTGGAATGTCAGTGGCATCTCATGTATATATGTGCCTTAGGGAGAAAGCAGTGTATTGAGACCTAAGATAATGAGCCTTAACAATAGTTGTAGGCCAGTGGATGAACTAGGAAGACCTCATCAATCAGATCATACAAAAAAAAAAATTCTTGAGGTTTAGCTTAAATCTGGCTTTGAATTTGAGAGTGGAGTCTAAGATAAAGGTTAGATGAAAGTCTAAGTGACCATCATTATATTGACCACAGTTTCCAAGAAATCCAGTTGGAAGAGAGTGGCAGCTTGAGAGCTTTATTTGTATTTGTCTTACACTTGAATTGGCAACTGTAGGCAGAGATACATAGAGTGAAGCTTGCTTTGCATGGAGGAGAGAGGTCTTGTATGGTGGTGCAAGTAGCAAGTTGCATTTACAGATGATATTATCTTAATATGAAGGCAGATTAGAGCAGAAGATACTGGGGAAGAGTATGTGGGAAGGATTCTCCAGGACCATATGAAAAAAGGAATAAAAGAAAATGTTCTAGAAGCCAAGGGAACAGTATTTTAAAGGCAGCATGGCCACATGTACCAAATGGGATTGCTAGCCAAGGTCAAGGTGGGGTACTGATCTAAAGATTTTGGCTAAGTAATTCCTATGATCTTGAATGAGTTAACAAATGTTATCCATAAGGTACCACTAAAACTCCAGACATCAGCTGTAAAAGGAGAAGGGTCAGTGGCTGGAGAGAGATAGTGTGATATGTCTCTGTACATTGGAATGGGAAAGAGACAGGTAAGATTGGGAGTCACTGAAAAGACTAGGAGGAGTATTTTAGGAGAGAAGTGGAGGGGGGGGTGTGTGACTAGATAGTAGACAAGAGGTGTGTTGTGTGGTAAGGGAGCAGGAGGAAGACTGGGGAAGGGAAATTGAGGCTCTGGTGGTAAACCTAATGGAAATTACGAAAGGGTTGGTGGTAACTGGGGAGGTTGCAAAAGAAGATGATCAGATAGTGGGGGGATCTTACCCTGAGCTGTGTGGGCAGCTAATCCAAATTCAAGCTGTGGTGCTTTGATGATAGGACAGTGGGTGGCGCTTACCTTCTGTGAAAGTTACCAGTCTCTTCCCAGAACAGGTTTCTGAGAGACACATGAAACATCAGAAAATCACTCTGAGCTCTAAATTAATCCAGAGTTTGCTTTCCTGTTTTTTCAATCTTCCAGCAGGAATATGTCAGTATATGAGGACAATAGTGAGCAGCAGGATTTCTTTTGAAACAGGTACAGTCAGAGGTTTGTAGCTGATGTATATTTGACAAAATGTACTAGAGAATAGTACAAGAAATCTTTAGCTCTCTTGCCTCTGAAACTGGGCAGCTGCTTTTCCTCTGACTCCAAAGGAGTTGTGAGCTATAGCATGTGCTGAGCATTTTAACAAGAGGGCTAGGATGTGCCTGATTTCTCAAAATTAAACATTCTTCATTAGATGATGCCAGCAGTATCAGGAGTGTATGCTGACGAAGTGTGGGCTGGATGAGAAAACGGAGTTGGATTGAAAACTGGCTGAACAGCAAGAGCTGGAAGATGGTGATCAGTGGCATGAAGTTCAGATGGGGGTCAGGAACCAGCTGAGTCCCAGTACTGGGACTGATCCTATTTAATGTCTGTTAATGACCTAGATGATGGGACAGAGTATACCTACAGCAAGTGTGTTGATGAAAAAAATGGGAGTGGCAGTTCGTACACGACAGGAGCTGTGCTGCCATCCAGAGGAACCTTGACAGGGGACTAGTTGGGGCTGACAGTGAACCTCATGAAGGTCAACACAGGAAAGTGCAGAGTTCTGCATCTGGGTAGAAACAGCCCCAAGCATCAATATATGCTGACTAGGAGTCAACAAGCTGGGAAATGGCTTTGTAGGGAAGGACCTGGTGGTCCTGGTGGACACCAAGTTGACTATGAGTTAATGTGTGTTCTGGTGGCTAAGAGGTCCAACAGAATTCTGGGCTGCATTAGGAAGATTGTTGCCAGCTGGTTGAGGAAGGTGATCATTTCACTTTATTCAGTAAGGTTGTATCTAACAAGTTTGGAGATCCCCACTACATTGTCTTTTCAGTAGTACTCAAAAGCTATCTGGACAGAGTCCTGGGCAGTAGATGATTCTGTTTGAGCTGGCAGGCTGGACAGTATGACTTCCAGAGGTCCCTTCCAATCTCCACCATTCTGTGACATTGCCTGACCAGTCTGGTGGCCCTTTATCATGGAGCAGCTGCAATGGTTGACAAGGGAAGGCTGTGATATGATCTGCCTGGACTTCTTAAGGCCTTGACAGTGTCCCACGTGACATCCTTATTACCAAATTGGAGAGATGTGGATTTGATGGATGGGTTTGGTGGTAGATAGGGAATTGGGTGGATGGACATAGCCAGAGAGCTGTAGCTCCATGTGGCTCCATGTCAAAATGAAGGCTGGTGACAGATGGTGACCCCCCAGGGTGCTCTTCAGTCTCCTTAGTAGTGACACAGACAGTGGAATCAAGGGCACCCTCAGTAGGTTTGCAGATGACACACTGAAGGATGGCATGTCATCCAGGAAGACCTGGACAAACTTGGGAAGTGTGCCCATGAGCACCTCATGAAGTTCAACAAGGCCAAGTGCAAGGTGCTGTAGCTGGGTTGGGGTAATTCCAGACCTGAGTACAGCCTGGGAGAACTGCATGTGAACAGACCAGTGGAGGACTTGGGGGTCCTCATGGATGAAAGCTGGACATGAACCAACAGTGTGTGGTCAGAGCCCAGAAGGCCAACTGCATCCTGGGCTGCATCAAAAGAGGAGTCGCAGGGAGCAGGTCAAGGGAGGGGATTTTACCCCTCTACTCTGCCCTCATGAGACCCACCAGGAGTGCTGTGTCCAGTTCTTGGGTCCTCAGCACAAGAAAGACATGGATCTGTTTGGGTCCAGAGGAGACCACAAGGATGGTCGGAGAACTGGAAAGAAAGGCTGAGATTGTTGTGCTTGTTAAGCCTGGAGAACAGAAGGCTCTGAGGAGACCACATTGTGGCCTTCCAGTATTTAAAGGGGGCTTATAAAAAAGAGGGACTTTTTATGTGGGCAGATAGTGGCGAGACAAGGGGGAATGGTTTTATGCTAAAAGGGATTAGATGAGGAAGAAATTATTTGCTTGGAGGGTAGTGAGGCAGTTGCCCAGAAAAGCTGTGGATGCCCCATCCCTGAAGTGTTTTCTATGTAATGTGTACTTGGGCCAAGAATTGAGATAGGGATTGCTTCAACTGTTCCATCTCTAACAGGTATAAAACTTCTTTGAGCGGTCTGACATGTCTTCTAGGCAGGAAGATTAAAAGGATAGTTAATAAGGGAGAAGCTGCTTGCAAAAAGCCTTTTCTTTGCACTTTTTCCTCCCTTTCATTAGTAATTGTAGTGACTGCTTTTGGGCAAAGAGGGGCTGTGGATTTTTCTTTCCTTTTCTTTGCTTTGGAAAATGATGTAAAAATTAGTATCTCTTCTGCTCAGAAATAGTAGGCAGCTCCAAAAAGAGTTCACAGTCAGTCTGCTAAGTGAGTGGAGAGCTACCATTTTCGTTGCAGTGTATATCTGTTTCTGGCATCTCTTTGGGCTGCTGATCATTGTTTGACACCAGCTGTTGGAATTTTTATTCCTGGAATTGGGAAAGTCAGCAAGGTTCTGCTCCAACAGGTTGTGTGTCAGAGATTTGAAAACACATTTTAGGAAGCGTACCTGACAATTTGAATTGCTAAGTTGGGTAATTCAAAATGCCAGAGGTCACACAGTTAGTAAATTAGATGGCCATATCGGAAGGTGCTGGTTAATATAACAGAAGTGCATTGATGTATTAATAAATGTGATGACTTTAAGGAGAGTGCTTCTGTTGGTATGACTGTAGCAGACCTTGTTGATTGCTAATACTGTAAGACCTCATTACAGAGACCGTCTCCAAGAATAGCAATAGCCTGTAGCAGGAGGAGAATGAATGCATTACATGACTCATTGGCTTGGTTTTTAACCCGTACTTTACTGCGCCTCTGTTTAATGGGAGAAAAATCAACCAGCAAAAAACTAAACCAAACAAACAAACACTACACCACTTTAGGTACACAAATCCCTACTAGACACTTCAAAATAAAGCCATCCTTCTGAAGCTGGAAACAGGCCTTGTGACAAGTGTTATTAAAAAAAAAGGAAAGGTTGTGGAGTTTTGACTGGGCTAGGTTGTGATGAATTAACAGATTAAACTAAATCTATCCACTTTCTGCTCATATGAGACTTGAACAGCAACATCTGCTGAATTGCACTGCTCTGTTGAGTTTCAGCACTCCGTTGTTCAAGTGAAGTCTTTGGGCAATAAAATACAGCTGCAGTCGTGTGTAGACAGAGACATTGTAAGGCGCTTCTTCTAATTAAATCCTTGATACATTTTATAGAAAGTGAGTAATTTATAGAAAATGAGTAATTTTTAATAACTGAAGATTACCAAAAAAACCCACAAATGCAGTAGACACAGTAGCTTGTGCACCTACTATTTCATGTTACTGCTTTAACATGATAAAAAATGGAAGCAATCTGCCTCTAGATATTATGGGGAGAAGGGGAAGAAGGTAGCTGAAAACTGTCTCTTGAGTTGCTGTCTTAAACTACCACTGGAATGTATTTTTAGAGAATAACAAGTCTTCAAATCAGTTGGTGTTACAGTAAGAGAAATGCAAGAGAGCTGTTAATATCTTTATTAGAAGCAATGTGTAATTTATTTAATTTGTGCATTTAAGGTTTGGAGAGTGAAGAGGATGAAGAAGATATGAAAGAAACAGTGAAGCGGAGCTTAGAAGAAATCCACAAACAGGAAGGTCTGTCAGTTTTTACTTTTCTGTGTTCAAGAGCTCTATTAGTTATGGAAGATACAGAAACTAAACTTAAAATCAGTTTTACAGCAAGTGACCTCTTAGGAATACTCTCTAAACTATGCTGGGCAGTCTTGAGTAGTGAAGAATGCTGTGATGAGTTAAAAATTAAAAAAAAATTCCTAACCTGAAAAGTATGCCAGCAGACTAAAAATCTGTTTCATTGGACACCACAGGGTACCAATGAATTAAAGACTTGACTGAGTTCACTTTGTACCAGTTTAATATGACTATGTTCTCTCAGAGCAGAGCTGTTGACTAAATAGTTGAACTTCTGAATAAATAATTCAAGATTAGGTATCATTTCACAATGAAGCATTCTGGTCTCCTGAAAGAGCTGTAGAGCTATGCACAAGGTTCAATCAGCATCACATCTGTCTGTTCACATCCTATCTTACATTATTTGGAATTGTTTTCATCCTTTTGCTGTTGAGCTTACTGGTGGTGTTCAATGTAGTCATGCATTTTTTATGACAGATCACAGTGTACTTTGAAAATAATTTATTGTTGAAAGGCTTGCTTCTGCCCCTCCACTTGACGGAAATAAAACAAAGTAAAAAAACCCAAAAAAGTTGAATAAGCTCAGTGGTAAAACTGATTACTGACTCATATGTTCCCAGAATTTCTTTGGTTTTAAGCTTACCAGGTATTACTAAATACTGTTGTTCAGTGTTCATCATGCATCTCCAGCACTGAAAGTCTGGTGCATTCAGGCCCCCTTAGTACTGGGACAGCAGTGGCATTTGGTGCATGCAGGAGGTCCCACTTGTGATGCTGCAGTGCAGAGGCATCTGACCTTATGAAGCAGCCTGGCTTCAGATGAGTCACAGCTTGGACCTTATTCTGGATTTTTGCACAGGCTTAGTGGCTAAATAACATATTTTAATGCAAGCAGTTGTCTGCACATGGTTTTCTCTCTTTGTTTGTTTTTGTTTGTTTCTGTGACCATGTAATATTTTTCGTTAAGCAACTCTCTTTTGTCAATAGTTCTGGATAATACAGGAAAGTCCAGATGCATGAGAGAGCAGTCAGTGATATGATCTCTCAAAACTCAACCTTGCATAAAAAAGCCCAACAATTATTAAAGTTTTAAAATTCTATTTCCTTTTTCATAAGAATAGACAGATCTTTCTTTTTAATAGGATGTGCTTGTGTCCTCCTAAAGCAGAAGATTAATAATTCATGAATGACAGTGTGTCTGAAAGCTGCTTTAATTTTTCCAGCTATATTATTGATATTAATATTTACTGTATGTACAAACCTTGTCAAATTTGTGGTATTTGATCACTAACACCAAGCAATCACCAGCCAAAACAACCTAAATGTAATGTAAAACCAGAGTTTCTTTTTTGAGTACTATGAGAGCTGTTTGAGATTGTTAAGAAGTCAGATGAGTGCAATGCTATTTTTCTCCCCACCATCAAAATTGTTACAGCCCTGATCTAGACTATTCTTACTGCTGATAATGACTTTATCTACTTGTCTGGCCTACCTAGTAAAAGTGACAACACTGGTGCCAAGTCAGAATGTAGGTATGGGCATATCTCTGGATTAGGAACTGTAATTAAAATACTCGATTCTGCTTGTTGTGTGTGATTTTTTTGTTTTAATACTTCATTTATTTTTCTTGGTGTATACATATGCTGGTATTTTGACCAGTAAATACATAGTTGCATCGTCTCAAACTAATAATCATTGGGCTGCCTCTGGTTAATACAGTGAAACATTGTAGAAGTGTTTTCCATATTTTGTAGTGTTGAAAAGATAGTATAAAACTGAAGGACAGAAAATACTTTCATCTGTTTCTTAGGGGTTTTTTGCAGTCTACTGATGTTGTCCACAGAAGTAAGTTCATGCTTTATGTAGTAATATTAAGGTAGTTGTGTTTATGGCTAATTAACAATTGCGGTTTGAGATTACAGTCTTTTTTTATTTATGTAGACCTGCAAGATGCAGAACTGCAAGAAGCTATCAAAAGGAGCCTTGAGGAAATGTGAATGAAGATGCTTCAGTACACTAACACCACGCCATCAGAACTGCTCACAAAAATGGAAGCTTGTTCATTTATTTACAAGAGTTCAGAAGTGCCACTTCTAAAATGTCTGTAGTTGTTAGATTAATAATCTGATGTCCTCTGTCATACTGATGAACAGCTGGAGTTTATTCATATTCATGGCAATGTTTTATGTTTGATAAAAATAAATTTTCAAGCCTTTTCATATTTGTTTTAAGGGATGATGACTAAGTCTCTCTAATTTAGCTGTTTAAAATTGTTGCCTAATTAGTAGGCTGGTCTTATTAGGTTATTGGGGTTCCTGGTTGTTCAGTTTTTTTTTCTTAGATTGGTTATTGTATTTAATTTTTTGTCACAAAATGTCATTGTCTTTATTTACTTTTTCATATGGTCTTTGCAACAGATAAAAATAGTAAACTCCAGTTATCTCAGATTTGCATGGCTAATCTTGTTATAAAGAGAAGCTTAGATCCCAGGGTTGTTGGACATATGGCCTAACTCTTGCCTGTGGCTGGTCTCACTTCATAGGCCATAGTTTTGTCTCTGTCCTTTTTGTTGTAAAGGTCAGAATCAGGACCACAGGCTGTACAGTTAGTTTACCAGTTTTGTTTTTATAAATGTGTTTGTTTTTTCAGTAGTGGTTGAGTATTTGGATTTGATGACCTAAAGTTTGATGACTTCATTGCCTCTCCCTTACCTGGGGCAGGAACAACTTCTAAGGGAACAGAATCTAAATAATCTTAAGAGTTTCTGTTTGGAATACATGTGAGAAGATTTAAACTGTAATATTTCTGTATACTATGGTCTTTGCTCTCTTCTGTTCATGAAGAGGTGGCACTGGATAAATGAATGTAAATGTGCTAATTATTTTTGTACTGTCCTTTTTTAAGTGAAATTATTTGTGTTTAAAATTATCTGTCATCTTTCTCAGTTTTGTTTAAAAATACCTATGCAAACTGTCCAGCTTTACCAGACTGTTGTCCTTCAGTTAATGATTGTTGTCACTAAGAAATCTCAATGTAATAAAATTCCAGCTTAATTCTTTTTTATGATGCACTCACCTTTTGAGTTTGCTTCTACCTGCTGTATCCTTAAATACTTATTAGGCACGTAGATACTTTTTGTGGAGAATAACATGTGGGGAAGACTGGATTTTTCTCACTATTCCAAAAAGTCAGCATAACTACAGCGGTTTGTCATCATGGTTAGAAAGCTGGAAGACTGACACTGGTTTATTTCTCACAACTCTGATGTAATCATCATCTCTGAAGCAAGTAGAATGAATGAAGAATCTTGTGAGGTATCTCGACACTCATTAGCAATTGTACAGCTTGAAGAAACTGTTCAAATGCAAGAAAATAGTTTGAGCACTTAACAGTGCATTTGAGTGTGACTCCCAAGTGTTACAGGGTGAACAGGACCTCTTAGTGGTTTTCCCTTGTGCCTACTGCTGGTTTTCCTACTGCTAGTCTTGGATTAATTGTACTCCTGGTAAAATTCAGGTGTGTAGTTCACACTGCTGCTGAGAAAGCCTTATTCTGGGAGATTTTGAGTTGTCTTTAGCTACTGACTCAAGTTAAAATCAGTTCCAGAATTTTTCCCTCCCAGTGCTTTTGTTAAAAGGTGAAATGAAACAGAAGACAATTTTCATCCTCAAAAGCATCTCCATCCAAGTTATAGAACGTTTTGGGCAGGTTTGTTTGGTTTTGATTTTTTCCTATGTAGATCCTCAAGTTTCAAGTTCCTTTCACCTGAAAAGATGTTTCATTCTGATAAAGTTCTTTGGCTCAACGGTGTTTAAAACCTGGGTGGATGGTCTTCTCCAGAGTCTGCTGTGTTAGAATTTGATTGTATGCTTTATTTCTCATAACATTTTATTCTGTCATACATGTACAGTTTGCTTGTACCTGATAGGCCATGACTTAATTGGTTGCATAAAAAAAAAAAAGTCCTGTGTGCATACATATTCTGTACGCTTGAAGTTCCACTTATTAAACTCATTGTATTGGCCTTGTCATTTGCTTACTAAAACAAGTGGCAAATCCCAGGAATTGCTGCTTTGTCTTTATAAAACAATGAAATAGAATTCTAGTTTATGATAAAAGTAGTCTTTAAGAACTAGCAACATCTTGAAATTTGGACTCGTTTTGAAGAAAACTTTGGTCTCGCTGAGGTTCTCTGTTAACTCAAATTATTCTTTGTCAAATACTCTGCCATCACAGGCTTGTGATACTTCTGTTTCCAAAAGAACAGAGAAAATTGGATTCTTAAAACACTGCATGTACAGACATGTGACTTGTTACTCACCAGCGTCTTGTGGTTGAACACCTTCAACTGGAAAAGTTGTCTTGTAAATGTGTTTCAGAATTTAATGGTTTTGTCTGCTGAGTCTTGTTTAACTGGCTGAAATTTTTGAGTCCTGCATATCTGAGAAATCTGCCTGCATTTACAAGCACAACCTGTCTGTTAAAAGGGGCTTTCCCAGTACTTTTACAGTAGAAGTGACTTGTCATGCCCTTTTCAAGAGCATTTACTTTTGTGGTGGTGTTTGAGTTCATCCTTTGTTAGCCTAAAGTAATTCACTAATGCTTTTTTGTATTTATCTTTAATGAGGAAAACGTCTAATCTCCACCTGATTACCACCAGCTGTTCATTTTAATGCTCTTAATTTCTGTATGGTGCATGTGTTAAATTTTACAAAACTGTGAAACCGTGACAACTTGAGATTGGTATAAGGCTCTTAATTCTTTGGTGCTTTGTGTGCCGCATTCTTATGAAACGAAACCCCTTTTTGGTCATATTCAGAGACAAGGTGAGATGCCAAATAAGTCAGTGCAACTGTTAATGAAAGTCACTGGAGTGCTGAAGTGTTATATCTGCCTGTTTACTTCTGCTATTTAATAATACACAGTTCCTGTAGTGGTCATGGAATGCAAACCTTCATGAAATCTTTACCAAATATAGTGAAGTTTATAGAGGTATGAAGTTACACCATTGTCGTTTTTTAAAAGGAAAGTGTTCTATCATCTGCTTGCAGTGTCCTGGCTATGTTTACAGAGACTGCTGTAAATTGGAAGGAGGTGAGGAGGATGAGTGATGAATTGTTTCAAAATTAATTCATAAAAATTGGCTGACATTAGCACAAAGATACTTTCTGGCAATTCTTTCCAGCTAAGCAGCTTTATAAAAGTCTGCATCTGCATTTTTCTTTGGTCCTTCTAAACTCCTTCAAGTTTCCTGTAGAAATTCTTAATTCAAGTGGTTTGGTGCTCAGTAGTAACAATCTGGGTTAAATAATACGGCCTGAGATATTCTAAAAGTGTATGTAAACAAGTCAGAAAATTTATGGTAAATGGCAAGAACATACCAAGTGTGTACTTGAACAGCAAAGCACTGTGTGCATGGAAATTTAATGTAAAGTTCCCTTTGTAAATCTGTGCAAATTGGCTTTCACTGACTGCAGTATCCTAATTTCTGATAGTCCTTCTCTTTCCTTTTTTGCTCAGAGCTCCACTGTCAGTCGACCAAGTATCTGCAGCTTTACAGAATGCACTGGCTCATTTAATCCTCGACTTTGCTCCAGTGAGAATGAACTGCTGCATGCCCCAAAATGGTCATAGCAGCTCTCAGATTGCTCCTGGGACAGAGGGCTTCATTCAGACTTCTAACAGGCCTGGGACCTCGGGGCTTGCCTACACAGTAAAACAACTGCGGCGTGTGGAGGCAAACCCAGGGCTAGTTTTAATTAGCATTGGCAACAACAGCAGTAAAGACACAGCAGCACAGGTTCAGCAGGTGCGAAGTGAGGGGGCAGACCACTGTGATAGCACACATGTATTTTGATTGAAAACACCCTGAAAAATCAGGTTGGCCCATCTTACTGTTACTGTTACGGTGCTGGGGAGACCTCAGACTGGTTTTGGTTGGCTGGCCTGAGCCATGGATATGTCCTTCAGCCATGTCTGGGAAATGTTTCCAGAATACCTGTGCACAAGGAAGGTTCTTAACCACAGAATGGTTTGTGTTGGAAGAGACCTTAAAAATCATCTAGTTCCAGCATGCCTGCTGTAGGGAGGGACACTTCCCACTAGACCAGGTTGGTCAGAGCCCCTTCCAACCTGGTCTTGAACACTTCCAGGGATGGAGCATCCATAGGTTCTCTAGACAGCCTGTTCCAATGCCTTACCACCCTCACAGAAAATAATTTCTTCCTAGTATCTAACCTAAATTTCCCTTCTTTCAGCTTGAAAATACTAAGTTCCTGTAGGTGAAAGCAGGAAAATAATCCTTCATGGCATTTCTTGGGTGTGGACTTTCTCTTTGATCCTGTTCCATGACAGCTCATGTGTAAGTGTTAGGGTATGTGACAAGGTATATATACATCAGGGTCAGGAATTAGGCAAAGCTGGAACTAAGGTGCTATTTAGTAGTGTTACAATTTGCAGTGCTTTTGGTGTAGGTCATCTCCCCTGCTCTGGGACTTCTGTGGATGCATCAGATGTCTGAGACCTGGGAAAGCTGCTTTTTCTGCTGTCTCAAGGGACTTGATGTGTATGAATTGAGACTCATGTTCATTGCTCTGTTTTGCAATCAGCACCCATCTTTTACAACGCTGTAGTTAAAACAAGAGACAGCCAGTGTTTTCACTGCTGTGATGGGAATGTGGGAACAATGGGATACTCACCCTCTCCTCATGTTTTTCTGGTGCCCATAGTCAGAGCAGGGCTATGCAATCCACATGACCACAGATGTGGGGGCATGGGAGAAGACAGGGATGTTAGCATGGGATCACCAGCAGTCCTGATCATGCTTCACCACTGATGGCAAGAAGGATGAAGTGTGTGCTTTGTTTCAGGTGTAGGGGCCCCGAAGGACCCAATTCCTGCCTCTTGTGTCCCCAGAATTCCCCCAACTCAGCTGTCAACCACTTTCCTTCCTGCAAAGATGGACTCCAATCTTTCTAGACCAACCAGCTGTTATTTTGGAAAAGTGATGCCAATTGTCTCTTTACATACTTCAGCAAAAATAGAGGGGGTGGGAGCAATCTACTCTAGAAAGCAGGAAAAGCAGTTTTCAATGTCCTTCCAAGTCTCTGAAAGGGAAAATACCCCAGTTTTCACAAGCAGTAATTTCAAGACTTGTCCTGGAAGATCATTTTTGCTTTTAAATTTGCATTTTGTTTCTCCAGTTGCTATTCTTCCTTCTAGTTTAAAGTGTCCTTTTGCTGTTAAAGAGGGTAAGCCAAGTGTGATACATTTGGACACTTAGGGCTGCTCTGCATCTCCGATTCAGCTGTTGTAACTTCTACCTGTGTGTAATTAAACCCTTGTTCATCTGTTGAGGAACAAAATGTTCAGAGCTATTCAGCTACTTTGATTTCTGCTTTTTTAAACCAAATCTAATTGATGCTTAATAAAATGGTACGGGAAGAACAGAAGGATCCCAGGAAACAAATGGTAGCAAACTATGTGTCATGGCTACAAATGGTTTCTGTTTGGGGTGGGAAATGGTTTTGAATTATCTTCTATAGAGGCTGTAGAGAGATGGATGGAACAATTGTGCAAATGAAGTTATTTCCATGAGCTCGCAGGCAATGAGCCTTGCTTATCCAACCATGTAAAACAAAGAAAACTCAGGCAATTAATTTAACGAGAGTACTTGGGACATGATATCATTCTGAATGGACGAGCCTGAGAAAACAGCTATTTTGAACCACAGCAGGATAAGCATACAAAACAGTATCCCTGTGCAACAAAATCCCTCTTAGCTGGGTGCCAAAAATTGGTCTGTTAGAGCCATGGGGTATTTGTCCAAACTTCGACTTTTGGGATAAACAAATTCCTTTTTAAATACTCACAGTAGTGGCAAGTAAAACTTACGTGTGACTTGAGTTGCTGGTATTTGTGAGAGAGAAGGTGCCGTTTCATAGAGGCAAATTAAATATGTTCTTGGGACAAGTCATTACTAGAGACAGATCCACTGCCTTGGCTACCATGAAATAGATGTATCTTTTCTTTCTGGCATAGAAAGAGAACATAAACCACTTTTCTTTCCAGTAAGCTTTTTTGTAAAACCTTACAATAACAGTTGGTGAAACGGCTTATTTTCCGCAAGTAGCAGGGGGTTCTTACAGTTGGCAGGAGAAAGATGCACTATGAGCAGCCATATCTATAGTACTTTGTTTGTTTGTTTGTTTGTTTGTTTGTTCGTTCGTTTAGGAATTCTGTTCAGGTTCTGCTTGCAGTAAGGGCTGTCTCTGATTTGACTTTTCTCTCCTTTCAAGCTTCTGGATTTTTAAAGCCCTTTATTTTTAATCCTCCTGTTTCTTGCACTGTTTTCAGTTTTGTAGTTTACTGTTTAATTAGCCTTAGATAAAAATAACAGTTGGGTGGTTGTGAGTTCCTTGTTTTCTTTAATGAAAGAGCAAACCAATGAACCAACCATACAGACCAGTTCTGGAACACAACCACTCATACCCACAGCTCCCATCTCACACAAAGTTAATATAGATACTGAAAACGTCATTATTCCTCCCGTAGCTTCTACTTGAACTACAGCAGAGCTGATGATGCTTTTGGCTGGTCCAGGTTTTGTTGCTTTTGTCGCAAAGGGGAGTGGAGACAGGAGCAGGGCAGAGAAGAGCACAGTCTTTCTGTGCCCCAGACGGTGACAGCGAGGAGCAGAGGCGCCTCTCGGGGTGGTGCCGTGTGTCGGGGGGTGCGGTGGCCGGGCACCCGCGTGGGGCAGGTGCGGGTGACACTGCGGGGTCGGTCACAGAAGGATCGCTCCAGTGCTGCGGTCTCAGCCCCATCGTCCCCAGCTCGCCGGTGAGCTCAGCCGGCCCCCAGCGCTGTGCGCGGAGAGCGGGCAGAGACAGGACATAGAGGGAGCTCCTGGAGCAGGGACCTTAACCAAGGAATGGCCGGAGGGAGCTGGGACTGCTCAGCCTCGAGAAGGGGTGACTGAGAGGGGACCTCATCAATGCGATCACCTACCTAAAGGATGGGCGTCAAGAAGATGGACCAGCCTCTTCTCCGTGGTGCCAAGTAATAGGACAAGAGACAATGGGCAGAAACTGATGCACAGGAACTTCCACCTGAATACGAAGAACTTTTTACTGTCGAGGTGGCCGGGCACCGGAA
The DNA here is from genome assembly GCF_963662255.1 of Cinclus cinclus. Taxonomy (NCBI): domain Eukaryota; kingdom Metazoa; phylum Chordata; class Aves; order Passeriformes; family Cinclidae; genus Cinclus; species Cinclus cinclus. The sequence goes on from NC_085048.1 coordinate 24,828,867, forward strand.
CAGATTGCCCGGGGAGGTTGTGGAACCTCCGTCTCTCGAGGGGGGGCAGGGAGGTTGGACCGGACGACCCAGTGCGGTCCCCCCCAGCCTGGCCCGTCCGGTGATTCTGTCGCCCCGGGCCGAGGCGAGGCGGCCCCGCCGCGCTGCGTGAGGCGGCGCCCGCGGGCCCGGCGCGGGGGCGGGGTGGCCGCGGGGGCCGGCGGCGGGGCGGCTCCTTCTTTGGCCATGAGCGAGGTGCCGGCATTCGGCCGCCGCCGCCGCCTGCGGGACGCGGGGAGGGAGCGGCCGCAGCGAGGTTCCGCCGGCGGCAGCGGCGGGTGGGATGGCCCAGGCCAGGATCAGCGCCAAGGCCAGCGAGGGGGCGCAGCAGCAGCAGCCGCAGCAGCAGCAGTCGGGCGGGCAGCTCCGCGGCCGCTTCTACCGCTCCACCTCCATGGCCGACCGCTCCAGCCGCCTGCTCGAGAACCTGGACCAGCTGGAGCTCAGGTGGGGCCCGGGGCCGGGCGCTGGGAGGGGCCGGGGCCCGGCCTGGCCCCGAGCCGCTGGCTCCGCACCGCGGGCCGGAGCTCTGCCCCGGCTGGGGGGAGGGGGCGGCGTGAGGCTTCTCGAGGGGATCGAGGGGAAAAGGGTTCTCCTTATGGGGGCGAAGTTTAAAAATGGGAACTGCTGCTCTGAGGTGTGTTAGCGTGACCTGGAAATGCGCGAAAGTAGGAATATGTATACAAATGTATAAAAGCAGACTTTTTTCAGAGAAAGCGCGAAGGGCTCCTTCGGATTTGTTACCCTTCAGGTCGCGGGGAGCCTTGAGCAGCCGGGGATGAGCGCTGCGAGCCGTGACACGGCGGTACGAGCCCGCCGTGCATCGTGTCTGGCCTCCCACCCTGTCCCCCCATCCCGCATCTGCCGGCAGGTGTTTTGTAAGAAGATGCAGGAAATCCGAGGATAAAACGTGGTGTCATTCGGGCTCTCGGGAGTCTCTGGCAAGCCTTTAAGCTGCAGTGCTGAATGCTGGCGTGTGGCTTCTTGTCTTCCAAACCTCCCTTTGCACTTACTAGTTCAGCTATGGATGTTCTTGTGTATGTGTCCACCTCATCTCTGAGGTGTATTAAAACGTCTCACTATAAAATGTGAGCAGTATTGCATTCTGCAGCTGAGGTGTGTTTTTCCAAAGTTACTGTAAATGCCGTGTGAATTTCATCGTTGTGCCAAGACATGTCCCGACTTTTCCTGCTACTTGACGTTCCCTAAATAATACCATTCGACTTTTTTCCCAGTTTGGCCTCATGAGAGATGATACCTTGCCTTTAATCATCTTCCCTGTCCTCTCAGCTCTGCTAAATTACATAGTGTCCTTTCTGAGGTGGATGGATGTGCAGGATGCCACTGATTCACCTCCTCTGGTACTGTTTCAACACACCCTTTCCTTCATTACAGCTGCATATTGATCAGCAGCTTTCACAGAACCACCCAGAATGTTTCTAGGACTTTCCTGTAATTAAAAGAGCTCTGTGGGATGCGGGAGTTTTATTTCCCCTTTCTGCCTGCATTACTTTGCATTATTCAGGAGTGGACTCGATGTGCTGTTATATTAGCCTTTCACTAAGCTTGATTAAATCTCCTTGAAGTCCTTTGCAGACTTCTCTGAATTTGACTAAACAAAATCACTGTCTGCAAACAAGTCTCACTGCTTACATCCAGGTCTGGGCATATGATGAATATACAATCCAAAAATTAGCATGAGAATATGCAAAAATGTGTTTTAGATTTGCTGAGTGACTCTGAAACAAAGCAGACAGTTTGGTTAGCCAGCAATTAAACCCTCAATTAACCTTCCCAGTTTGCTGTGGTTCTTTCAGACAGCCATAATTCTAAATGTGGAATAGTCATGAGGAAAAAAAAAAGTCTAATTTGATAAAAGTCACTCAAGTCTTACATATTTTTTCTATTCACAGCTAATCAAAATGCTTCATTTCAAATTTATTTGAATAACAGGAGGAAAAAACTTCCAAACTTTCTCCTTCTCCAGCTGGTTTGGTTTTGCTATAGACCCTCAAGATGTTGCTTATAGATAGAATAAGTGAAAATTTGTCAAACTGAACTATAGCCTTTAATTAAAACCCTCAACAATCCTCAGTTCTCAAGTTGCTTAAGGTCAATTGAACTCTGAAGCAAGCCTCATCCCTCTGGAAATCACAGGATCACAGAATGGTTAGGGTTAGGGTTAAGGAGAGTCCTTAAAGGGCACCTAGTTCCAGCTCCCTGACATGGGCAGGGGCACCATTTCAGTAGACCAGGTGGCTCAAAGCCCCATCCAGCCTGGCCTTCAACACCTCCAAGGATGGAGAGTCCACAACCTCTCTGGGCAACCTGTTCCAGTGTCTCACCATCGCCATAGTGAAGAATTTCTTCCTAATACCTAATCTAAGTCTACCCTCTTTCAGTTTAAAGCCATTGTAAAATGCTTCAGTTTGAACAGCCTTCCTTTTCCTCCCTTTCTTTCCACTGTGAGAGCTTGTTTTCCAATACTAATGGGGTATTTTTGTACCTCCCTGATAGGTGTTTGCAGAGGGGCTTTCTTCTGTATGGAAAGTGAGCAGGGAAGGAGAATTCATTTGGTTGCCAGGGAGCATGTGCCCGAGGCAGAGGTGGCAAGGGGGGCAGGTGCCACGTTTGCCCCTTGTAAGGGCTTGGACCTTCACATTGTGGTGACTGCCAAGATATCTCAGGAGCAGCTGGAAGCAAGGCCAGAGGCTCTGTTTATGAGTCACTGCGTTCTGCTGGTTAAGTGAAAACACAGTTTTAGGTGTGATGATAGATGAGGTAAGTCAGATTCTTGCTGGGTATTTTTTATCTTGTTCTTTGGATCAGCCATATTCCCCACCATTCATTTCAGTGTTCCCAGGACTGCTCACCTGGGAGTAGACACTCAGCTGAAGGGAGTTGAGGATGCTAGGGTGAAACCCCCTGTTTTGTCTCCCTCTAGTTTGCATGATTAGCTCAATTTCAAGAAAAAAGCTGCTCCATGCTCAGATGTTTATTTCCTTTGAAAAACTTATCTGAGCCTCCAGCACGTGGGCTTTAATGGTGGGCTGTTTGAGTCAGTCACTGGTTTAAAGGACAGAGTTGCTGCAGCTGTCCTAAGAAAGCTGGTGTCAAGTTTCTCATCTGGGAAACAAAAGCACAGCCTGGTCCACCTGTTTCTCAGGGGAATGCTCTGCTCATGTAAATGGTATGTAGCAAAGAAAGGCATTGCTCAGCTAATTGCTCACAAACAGTGAAAATCAGAAGTAAGGAATGTCTTTTCCAGTGTTAGGTAATAGATGGAATATTTAGTTGATATTCAAAGCAACAAATTCAATCCAAGTAAAAATGTGATCTTTTAATCTCTGAGGAAAAAAAGACCATACTGCTGCATCAAAATAATTGATAACTGGGCATAAATATGAGCATTTTGTAAGTATTTTGTATATTCTTTTTTCTTTGCCTTTTGCTCTTTGGTTGGTTTTTTGACACTTGGATTGTGTTTCCACCCCTTCCCACATCAGTCACCTCTGTTAGAAGTTTAAATCTTCCAACTTTTTTTTTTTTGGGGTGGGGGGTTCCCCACACAATGAAAGGAAAGATTTCCAGAAACCTGTGAAGTTAAGAAACCATGCATTTTAGGAAGGAAGTTGTGAGAACTGACTGCGTGGTGTGATCCTGACACATTATTTTCCTGAAGTTAGTGTGACTGGTTTCCATTTTTTTGGTTTTCTTTTTTTCCCCACTAGAGCACTGTTCTGAAATGACCCTGTCCCATTCTTGTGTGGCACTCTATATTGCAGTTAAGGAAATGGTAAAAATAATTCTGAAGAAGCAATTATTGCAAATAAAAAAGTTCTTAAGATTTGGTTATATTACCTTTAGTAAATTAATGTCAATCAAAGCTTTAGTTGGTGAACTGTGGTTTTTCTTTTTTTGCAGCATGCAACATTAGTTCTGACAGTTTGGCTTTTAGGTCCTACCTCACATACCAAGGTGGCCTTTGGAAGCAGGGATATTACAGGCATTCTCTTTAGAACTATACCAATTCAGGATACAGCTCTGCAATACAGCTTTTCCACATTCTTCTTAGGACCCAGCAAGGCCTATGGAAATCATGGACTGATCTACCTACTGAAAGCAGAACTTTAGTCTTTGCGTCAGTACAATGATATACAGAATATGATTTAAAAACTCTATCAAAACTGAAATTCTGCACTTCAAAATTTTAATTTAACACTTTCCAACAACCACAATGCATTCTTTAAATTGTAAAAATACTAGTTTTTTAAAAAAGGCATGGTAAGGCATTTTGAAAATATTGCTAGACTTCCTAAATTATAAAGTGGAGACATATGAAGCATGAAATGACTCCACCTATCTCACTGCTTTTACTAACCAGTCCAAAATAATAATTAAAAGTATTTGCTCTTGGCATGAATTTGCATTGCATTAACTTTTCCCACTCCTCCTCAGAACAAACATTAAAGGCAAAGCCCAAAGCCTGTGCTTTCACTCACTAAATTAGGTTAAATATTTTGTAAAACAGAATAAGTGACTATATCCTCAAATGCTCCTGTTCTTCTGCTTTCACCCTCTTTTCTCTTACTGCTGTTTTCTTGAGGTTACCTGCCTTCAGCCAGCCTGTGAGGAAGGAGCAGCAGCTCCGTTCCTGTCTCAGGAAATGCATCCTTATCTGCAGAGACAGCAGCTGCTGTCTCAGGGCAGTGCCCAGGAATGTTGGAGTGTAGAGCATCTAAGAGACTTAACAATGTTTTGGTTTGTTTCCCCTTTTCTGGCCAGGTTTCATAAACATTTCAGCATAGATGGATGGATTCTCGTGATGCAGCTACACCTCCTGAGCTGTGCATTGCAAGCATCTCAAACCATCAGCCAGGTTCACATGATACTCTCACTTTTCTGTGCGGCCTGTGAATGCAGAGTTGATGGTTTTGGTGCAACTCTTGCAGCCAGTTCCAGCTTGGAAAGTCCTCTGCAATTCCCTACCCTCAAGTCTCAGAGAAAAGCCAAGAGAGTAGATATTTCCCTCTTTTGTATTAGTTCTTCAAAGTGTTGCATTAGAGTTCGCCAGTCTTCTTTTCCATATTATGCATCTGAATGCAAAAACCTCCTCTTTAAAACCATGGTGGGGAATAAGACATGAATTAAGAAACTGGACTTGGATTTCTTGTGTGGCATTTTCACATTGCCCACGGTGAGCTGAGTCTGTACGTCATGCCACGAGCAGGGCAGGCTGTGGGCACAATAGTAGACAGCAATTTCTGATGGACTTACCCTTTGGCCTCACTGCATTACATGTGAGTTTCAGCACAGTAGTGGGACTGGGGTAGGGGTCTGGGTTCAGGAGTTTTGTGCTTCCTCGCAAGCCCAGAAATTGGAGGTGCTCCCACAGAAGCTTCTTCCCTGTGTGAATCACAGTGAGCATCATTCCATGGGAAGCCCCAGTGACAGTGGGGGCAGGCAGTCCAGCATCTTTTCCCAGTGACCAAAGCACATCACTTGTGTTGGGGAAACCCTTTTCATGTTAATAAAAGTGTCTGAGCTTTGTCCCACTCACAGGGTTTTCTCCTTTGTGAAAGGGGTTGTTTGGCACGTTGCAGTTTTCTCGAGTGTTTGTTGCTTTGCAGGTGGATAAGGGTTCTGCTGGCCTGGAGCCAGCACAGGGAGCCAGGGCTCATTGCTGCCTCCATCTCTGCAGCTGCCACCCTCACTGCCAAATTCCCTGATGGGGACTCAGTCCCTTTCTCTGCTAGTTAGGCAGCTGAAAATAATTGTCAGTTTGCTACAGGACTTATAGCAGTCAGTAAAATAAAATTTAAGTTTGATTGAATTGTTGTTGTTTTCATTTCCCCCTCCATTTGTTTGGGTTTTTTTTAATTATATTGAGTCTTGAAAAGTGACATTAAGATGAAGAAAGTAATGAAATCAGTCTGTCTCATGGATAACTAAGAACTGACCGTACTTACTCTAAACTCTGAACTTCAGACCAACAGTTCTTTGCGGCTATACAGCTGAACAGCTATTTTATTATTTAAACATTTTGTTTTGTTCAACCATGTACAGGGTAGAGGCTTTCCGTGATGCAGCATCTGCTATGGAGCAAGAGAAAGAAATTCTGCTCGAAATGATCCACAATATACAGAACAGCCAGGATATGAGGCACATCAGTGAAGGTGAGAAGCTGCTTTCCTGTACCTTCCAACTGACCCAAAGTCTAATCAGCCCATCTTTTAGGGAGCAGCTTGCTGTGAGCAGGTCTCTTTGCTGCTGGTAAAGGTGCAGCATTGGCACCAGCTGAGGTTGTTGAAGTATCACCCATTATCCTGAGATCTCTTCTTGACTAAATTAATGCTGTTCAGGTGGATGCACTACCATGAATGTGACTACTGTTTATGTGAAAGCCTATACTCAGTTCACTGATACATTTTCAAAATCTAGATTAATATTGCTCTGCTGGGGGTGAGACATTGATGATGATGACATAGCTAAAAATGATTTTGACTACTGGACAGGCACGAGTGTTACTTTCAGAAAACAGAAAACCATTTTTTTCGTGGCCTCTTATTATATGTAGTTTTCTCTTTATGGCCTTCTGGGGTATTGTCTAAATCTCTCCCTCAGAATGGCACAGAAATCCATAATGAGCCAGTTCTGCTACTGAAAGTTTCCTAGTAATATTGTATGCTTTGCTTTAAAGTGACACATTGTGTCAGCAGTGGGAAAACATTGCTTACAATCGTAGCAGACTTTAATGCCTCATTTCAAATCAGACACTGGCTTCTATGAAATGAGTATGACTTGGGCAAATGCAGAAAGCTCATTTCTGGCTTCTGGAAATCTTGTTAATTGTCACTTACTTAAAAAAAGTTGTTTACTGCTAAGTTATAGCAGTTTGAGAGTCTTGATGATGCCATTTGTACAGGAAACTATTTCCCTGTAACCACAAATATTTTCTTGTTCTCAACTGAGGTGAGAGAGAGGAACTTAATTTGACTGCCAATCGCTTGATGGGCCGAACCCTCACTGTGGAGGTTTCCGTAGAAACCATCCGCAATGCGCAGCAGCAGGAATCCCTTCTGCATGCCACCAAGATGATTGATGAGATCGTCAATAAACTCCTCGATGATTTGGAAGACGCCAAAATGCGCTTAATGTCACTTTACGGTGCGTGCACGTCCGACGTGCCAGCAGGACCCATCGATCAGAAATTTCAGTCTGTGGTCATTGGATGTGCCATTGAGGATCAGAAGAAAATCAAAAGGCGCCTAGAGACTCTGCTCAGAAACTTGGAAAATTCTGAAAAGTCCATCACATTGTTGGAGCATCAGAAATCATCTGTTCGGCAGTCTTGTAACAGCAAACAGGATTAATATGTCCTTCTGGCAAACCACAGGATGAGCAAGTGCCCATAAAAAGCTCACAGAAGTCAAGAAAAGAATTCTCTGTATGAGCACACACGTATATACACATCCACACGCACCAAAGTATCTTTGATTGCGAGGTGCAAGCACTTAATGGGTTTTCGTAGCATTGGCATTTTCTTTTGGCAATAAGGAATGCTATCAGTTCTTCTGTAGAGTCAATACTGCTCTATTGCAAATTGTAATTGTGCTTCTGCTGAACTGACAGAAACTGAAAATCTAGCCTTTCCTCCATTCTCCTGTTTTTTTTTTTCTAAACTAAAGTTTTGTTCTATCATGAGATTTCAGCTTTTCTCTGTTGTATATGTAGTGTGTGCGAACCAGACTTTTGGGGACAAAAGACAAATCATGGCAATAAATCAAAACAATTAATAAACTGTTTATGGTATTTTCATAAACAACACAGTGTCCTACTCATTACCATTTATAATTTTGCAGTTAATATTTTGAATAAACCTATCACAATACTTTTCTAGAGATAGACAGCTACCTCCAGTTTGTAACTGAGGAAGTGAAAAGCAACACCTGTATCCCAGGGATCAGGAGCCAGGCTAGAAAGGATCTGACTCTCAAAATCCCCCCTCCATGCCTGGTGAACCATTCTGCCCCCACAAGCTCATTGTAGCTTTGAGATGGCTGCATGTTCGTTTTTAAAAGATAATAGGGGAATTGCACATCAGCTACTACTCCACTTCAGCATCATCTATGAAGCCACAGAACAAAACATTCTGACTTCTCACTTGGCAAACACCGTATTTGTATCTTGTGTAGGATGGTACTTTGTCCATCCACCATTGCTCACACCTTTGTGGTAGTGGTTTTTGGTTTTTTTTATCTTCCACCCTGCCACTCACAGTAACTGCTGTGCATCATCACTGAGCTCTGTGGCTGTGGGTCAAAAGTTGCACATTTTAGGATGTGGCTGGAGTTTTGTAAACTCCTGTGGCCTGGCCAGTCTTGGAGTACTTCACCCAAGGGTGGCAGTACCCTGAGGGGAGCAGGGGGTCTGTGGCTCAGCCAGCAGTGTGCTTGTCTCAGGTAAAAGCTCAGCTGAAGGAAGCCCAAAGGGTCTGAGTGGTGCCACCAACCACAGCTCCCTTGGTGGCAGTGCCTAGGGTGTTACAGTTAGAATGTCACACCTGGATGCTCTGAGGCCACCAGCCCACGCTGAGAGTCCTGCATGTCAGGCTCCTGCACAACCAACAGTCAGCAGCCCTGTGGTTTTAAATGCCTTGGATGGGCTCAGCTGCTCTGCAGGAAAATTCAAGAGCTGTGCTTCTTGGAAACCTCAGCTGCCATGAGCTCATCCTAACTGCATTTGATTTGCAGAAATAGCACTTCGGGTGGGTGCTTCAAATGCAGTCCTGGTTTCAGCTTTTAAATTGTGAGAAGCTTCTAAGACTTGGTGACATTAAGTCTGTAATTCCACTTTCAAAAATCTTCCAGCTATTCAAACAGTATTAAAAACCTTTACTGTAATACACGGCCTGGATTGTTTTCAGAACTCATGTTGTGCAACACTTAAGCTGTGCTCAGATTCTGTTGCTTAGAATATTCCTTCAATATTTGGGTTTTTTTTTTAAGGCCATTGTAGGGTTATTTAGGCTAAAAGTTTTTATGTTTTCTTTCTTAGATCCTCTTAATTCTACTGATACCTAAAAGAATTTTTATTTCTTATAGCACTTACAGAATTGCAGAAGAGGTGGGCTGGAAGGGACCAATGCCTCTGTAATGAGCCTAAAACACTGCCAGTTAATCCTTATCAGGGTGTTAAGCAAACACATTGATCTTTTGTGTTCAAAACTGCATACAAGAGGAAGCAGGAGTATGTTACTTCTGATATTCTTCAGATACCTGTGGAGGAGTTTTGGGCCAGTGAGGCCGCGGAGACCTTGCTTTGCAGTGTTGGGATAAATTGGGCTATTTTAGTGCTAGCAAAGGCATGCTGACCTTGGACTGAGAATAAGAGATAAACAGGTGGCAAGAGTGAGAAAGCAAGCCAGGATGTGCTAATCACAAGAGCAAGAAAGAACATAAACCTAAAATGCTGTAACCAATTAGTAGGGTAGTCGCGGCAGGTGAACAGTTACTTGTAGCCAATAAATGTTAGTATTAGGTGCAGGAGTGCATGCACGTATGTCAGAACTTTATAAAGGACAACAGCTTGTATAATGAAGTGGAGCATTCACCATAACTCTGAGTGTTACGTGCCTGACTCTGGTTGCTCCTCGCAACAGATACCTGGGTAAAGATGCCGAGTTGTGTTTTACTAAAAAAAAAATAAATAAAAATACTAAAACAATACAAAACCCCCAACCAACAATCACTAGTGACTATCTTCCTGTTTATTTTCAGGAAATGTACCAGGCATCTTTCATATATTAATAATACTTTAATGCCACTTCCACTGTCTACAATCTTGGACTTAAACCTTGTCACTGTATTGGCCAGATCAATCATGAAAAGCAAAATGACGAGAAAGAGCAGAAAAGAGCCCCTATTTTGTATTTCAACCACAGGGTAAAGAAATCAGAGGCAAGAGCTAAGAAACACCATTTCTATTTGACTGGGGCCTCCATACTTGTTCCTTTCAGTGCTCTCATGTGCTGCCTTAGGTCCCAGCTGTTGGCAGCACACACACAAGAATCAAGCACACGTTTCTCAATCAGTTGAGGTTGCACAGATTGTAGTTACAGCAATTTTTGAAATTTAATATACTGACAATTTAATATAACCACAAAAGCAGTGACTTATATCAGACCCAACAATAAACAAATGTTTTAAGTTGCATGATGCAACTCGTGTCACTTACAAGAGAACAGCAGAATTAGTTTGTAGGGATTTTACAGCATACACAAGATACTCAGTTTTAAACACTGATTCTTCTGCTTGAGGATTTCTGGTATGTTGACTTTTTTTTTTTCCTACCAGTCTGTTACATTTACTTGAGATCAGGATGGTGATAAAACCAGTTATGTACATGTCCTCTTTTAGCCAGTTACATTTAAGTCATTCACAGCAAGGCATCTTAATCCTCACAATGAAAGTGGCGTTTCTCGTGGTCCACAGTAAATTGTAATTTTTCTTATCAACTTTAGTGAGTTTGGCAGAACTGACAAAATATCTATCAGTATTATCCTTCTACTAGAAGCCTGAGAATGAGCCTAGTTCAGTAGTAGGACTCACCTGGCTTTTAGATGACTCATATAGAACATTTCGACATGGAACAGTAGCAGGTTTCTTTTATTCCATTACAGCACCTTTTATCTTAAATTTAAGCATTGCTGTGTCTTTCATTCTATAATTTTGATTACCTGCTTGGATACCATATTTAACAGAGAATTATTCTCTCAATACTATTTGTGCATTAGAAAGAAGATAATGCACTTTTGCTTCCTCTAAAAAGATGGCAAGGTCATTTTAATGAACTGGAGACTGCTGCACCATCCTTGCACTAATTTTGATACAATTAGTGTTCAGGTACTGCAACTTGAACTGAAGGTCTATGACTACACTTGGAAAAGCAGCAGGGGCTCAGGTAATGTCACGGGAGTGGGAGCAGCATGGGTGTTGTCTTGCTGTATGACCAACTCCCACAGAGGAGAAGGGCAGATCATTCACCCTGTTAACACCTGGTGCATGAACAGCTTCAAGTGCAGGCTTGTTGAGTCTCATGCATGAACCCCTCATAACCCCCCAGAGTGCTGTGGGTTCAGCTGCTCAATGCTCTTTGGGTTATCCCACCTCTACAGAAATGATGCAAAGGAAAACTTCATGTCAGATGTGCTGCAGCCCAATAATGAAGAAAATAAGAAGTTATATTTTACTGAAGCATAAAAATTAAACAGGAAATCTGACTGACAGTGTGGTAATTTAGGCATTTTGACTGCAAAAATGTTGCCTTAAGAAACACTGAAAATAAGAAAGCTTCAAAATTGTCTTAAGTGGAGTATTTAATTTTTTTTAAATTAACCACACACACAAGCACAAAAATTTGTGTAATCAGTCATACAACTTTGAGATTTGCTATTTCCAGTTGGAAATACATCCCTAGCATTACTGCTTTGCATCTAATGATGCCCCATGTACTGGGAGAAAACCCATTCATTGAATGGATATAACAAAGAACTGACAAAGCTGTAGTGTCCTACACGTTAGTGAATCCCTATTCCACTAAGGCATTAACAATCACTAAAGTTTCCTGTTAGTGGTCGCTTGATCACCCAAGGGCAAAGAATTGTGGCAAGATCCAGATAATAGAGCCAATGAGCTAGTCAAGAGGTATAAAAAAAATTTACAGGAGTGCAATGAATTTTGTGTCCTGTGGCACGAGCATCTCTTGCTCCAAATCCAGGGTACCATGGGCATAACAGAGCTACATCCTCATCCACTGTGGAGTCCCAGGGATGCAAAGAGAAAAGCATTTTTAGTACCAGCCCTGCACCTGTAGGTTTTGCTAAGTGAAACATATGATATTTTAATGAGTACACTTTGAGTGGAGAATGAAGTAATGTTTGTAATAAAAATTATTCATGAAGGACAACATAAGTGCTAAAACATTTAGGCATGTCTCTTCTTCCAAAAGGCAAAAATTAGTGCCACTGAACAGTGATGTGAATACCTAAGGGTTCCTGCAATATGCAGATCACCTGGTTTACATTTACACAGTAACCCCAGTAGAATAAAGAATCAAAATTTTCAAGCAGGGTACATGCAGGGCACTTCCCAGAAAGATGCTAATTTTGGCAGTTTCCATCTCAGTCATACTGGAGAACAAGCATTGCAAGCACTGCCCTTTCTTTAATTCTCAATAAAGAAAGATCCAGTTTAGATTTATGATGAGAATAAAATGAAAACTCACTGTTATCCAATGCTGCAAATAACTATTCCTATATTAAAGTATATGCACTACATTGCAACATATCTTAAATTTATCAAGTCTGTCAAGTCTCCACCCATGAAAATTTCTGCTGGGTCATTAAAAACAGTAGTTTATAGTGCCATACTTTAAATACAAATGGCCTATATTATTTGTGTACAATGTGCTACAGCATAACATAAAATAGTACCAATTGTCGTAGTATGTAATGAAGACTTACTTTTCAGTACACTGTACAAAGTCAAGGCAAAAAAAATATTTCAAACACTTTGTGGTTTCATTTGTTTTTCATGAAAAGTTAATAAAACCCCATTAAACTTACAGACACACAATGAAATGTAAAAGTTTTCATATTAAAAACAGCTGTCAAAATTCTTGATGCATACACTTTACCCAAAGTTGTGAGGTGGACCCATGATGTTCAATCATCTTATCCCAAGTACCTTACCTCTTAAACTGCTAAGACAGATAACACTTGACTCCATTTATACATACAGTGATTAAATGCACTTGTTAAGAAATAGAGGCCTTTCCAAGAGAAAATACAGGCAGCATTACAGTGAAGAACACACAGTTTTGCTGCAATAGCAGAAGGGATGGAGTGCCCCCCTTCTTGCCAGCAACAGGAGACCTCTAGCAACTTGTCAAAGAAACTATGGTACTTGGTAGAAAGTCTAATACAGTAAACACAAATACAGGGTTCAGAGATCTTTTTAGTGTTTGTGAATAACTTGCCACTCACTTTTCTCCCTGCAGACAGTGGGAATAAGAATACATTTCAGTTTCCATACTCATTGACTTAGAAACAAAGTCAGTCAAGCTTCCTACATGAATTCACATAGTGAAAAGTCCTTCCTTCAAAAATATACAGGATCACTCAACCAATTTTAATTCTCATACGTCATTTATAAAACTATTAAAACTCTGATTTTTTTAAGCAGCAGATTTTGCATTTGTCACTGGCAGACTTGTAGAAATCTTAGAAAGTTAAAATTATATAATACCATACAAAAACATGTAAACAAAATGGATAGTTTTTAAAAGGCATGCATGCTCTTGGAGAGGATTATAAAGTGTTCATTTTTGCTAAATAAAAGGTATCTTGCTTAGCATTTTTAAAAGCACCTTAGTGATTTAGGAGCCTTAGCCCAGATAATCTTGAAGTTAGATTTGGGCTCCTAAACATCTAAATCAGTTCAGTAAAATTACTGAAGTACTCTGAAATTTTTTTGCCACAACTCTCATCTTGCAGAATTAGATTTGCTTAACTTTAGTAAATCTGAGACAATGCTCAAGAATGTCTCCCTGATATAATCAGCCGCAATTTCTTGGATCCCTGTAACTTAGCTATGTATGGTATCTATGCAAAAATTTCAAATAAGATAAATACTTTGTAACACTTTGAAAACGCCTTTTTCATAAGACAACACAGGATAAAACAATCAAATTTGAACAAGGATATGATTGTATGTTCCTTCTGAATACCTATTAGTGTTATTTGTTCAACCTGTTAAGACTGAGAAAAACAAACTTACAAACTTACTTATCTGTAGCATAGCATTAGGTAAAAAGGAGCATTTTTGGCACCATACATTTTTTAAATCTAAGCTTTTAGGCCCGAACTATAGCAAGTTAAACATACACAGTGGCAGCTTGGAAAGCTTCATCTGAAATGCAACATTTTTAAAGGACAATTGGAAGATGCTATCTGATGTTCATTAGCTGATCTCCAAGTAACATATACATTGGAACCAAGCCTAGATATTCATCCCAAATGTTTACATATATATCTTAGCACACATATATATAATACAAGGATCTTGCACCCATAGGAATGCCAGAATCCATATTAATATGGTCAGGCATAAAATGAAGTAGTGTTTTTTTGCTCTTTATTTATCTTAGTAGTGTCCTGACTAACCAATTCTAGTATTTTCTTTGCAATTTAGTTGCAAGGTTGCTACATTACCTTGGGCCATGAGTTACAGTCCGTACCTATACTGCTAAATATTATCCTTACATTAAATGTGCTCTGCAATAGTTCATAGCTGTGTAAGTAATTCCTTGAAAAAGGAAAAGCTGACCTAATCTGTACAAAGTGCACGAGGCAGCCACGGTTCTGTGTGTTGCCACCAGGTGTCTCACGCCACACAACAAACCCATGGCATCAGCAAATTCATCTAAATCCACTCTCTCTCAAGGAGGCACAAGATTTGCTAAAGCACCGGTAAAAATACCTCTACAGCTGGCTTTATTCTGTATTCAATTGCACAACTTCATCCAAATCTCTGAGTTACTTAATTTCCTCCAAAAGTGGTCTAAGGTATACTGCAGTTGCTGAAAGGACTTCTGTTTTTCTTGGTCCTCTGTTTGTTGGGTTTAAGGTTGATGACATCTCCACCATTAAGTGTGCTAGAATTTTGGTTGGAGTGACTTCCACCAGCTGTATTAAAAACACCTACAGAATTCAGACAACAGAGGTATTTTTATTTGTTTACTGCTTACAGCATAATACATTAACAACACTTCAGACACAACACCTGTTAAGGCATAGTAGAGCCCCTCAAAAGTATACACTTAAGTTTTTAAATCTATTTTGGGTCCTTCCAACTAAACTGGAAGTAGAGGCAGTTGCAATTACTAGCCATGCAGTATTTAAAGCTGGTATGCATCTTTGTAATTGAAGGGCAGCATATGCACTCATCTGTGTATGTGTATGTTACTAACCGCACAAAGTTGTGGTTAGCTGAGTAACATAATAGAAGAAAAACATGGCAATTGAAAATTCAGAAACTCTGTTGATATAAAGTAAAAGGCCTTAATAAAAAGGGAGTGCTTTAAGGAAAATAAATTACCTGACTCAGAAATGCATTAAAGAAGAACTAAAAATGCTTTAAAGAAGTTCAGTGTTTTCTTACAGAAGGCAACTTACAAACACTTTCTGATTACATGCCAGATTCTTTCCCCATGAGTCCTGTAAGTCCACACCAACATGAGCAATGCTATGTAATGCTAATTACATTAAAAAAAAAACCCAACAAGCATCCTTCTCAAATCCTTGCACAATCTTGTTTAAATTAATTTGGTAAAAGGGCACTTGCCAAGCATTACATTGAAACTTTTGTACATCAGTTTGACTATCTTGTCAATGGTCAATCAGTTTGACCATCTTAAAAAGTCACAAAGCTATTTTACAGAAAGAGATGATATCCTAAGATAGGGAGGTAATAATTAAACCCTGATTCACCTTGTATTAATCTACAAGGAAACAGACGAGACCATAAGCTCTGATGGCACAAAATACTGTTTCTAGTGATTTTTTTATTATAGTATACATACCAATCTTGTTACTGCTTGTATGCACTAGTTCTGAATCTTCTGCTGTTTGTTGCTTGAGCTTTTGAAGATATTTATCAGCCAAATACTTAAAAACTGGAAAGTTAAACAGAAAAAAGGTGCATCACAGAATGCTTAAAATTAATCATCATCATCATCATAATGCCATTACATCAAAATTCTGCATGGTGACAAAAGTGCATTTCACACTCAGGTTAGCACAACCTGGTGACTGATTCTGGGCAAGCCTGTGTGCCTGGGCAGAATCCATGTCACTCCAGTGTCTGTCCAGCTCTTACAGTTTGCAATACTGAAGCCTTGCACAGAAGTATCTCACTGCTCTTATAAAAAACCTGGTGCACACATATTGCCAAATGTTTCAATTAATGCAAGTTGGAACTTTTTACAGTTACGTAGGAATTTAATATATATATTTTTTGCAAGAAGTCTTAGAAGATAGTAGCAATGTAAAGTAAGTCTATTAATTAAAACTTGGTAACAGCCTTTTTCTAATTAACTAATATACCCTCATTTCCATTGGTGTATAAAAAGCTGACCTAGGAATCTAAAAAAATATACAACTAAAGCAGAATTTTCAGAACCTAGATGTGTTATAATTATTTACGTTTGTAATTCAACTTATTTAAAGATGATACAAAAGAGTTTTACATTTTCTCTTACAGGTTTTTCCCATGGCGAATGATATTAATAGAGAAGAAACAGGAAATTTACTATTAATCTTGGCTAATTAAGCAAGAATATATCATTAGAGAGTATAGTTCACAATTATTCAAACCCAGCCCACAAAAGACAGAGACTCAAAATTTTACCACTACTCTTATGAAATTAAGGATATTAAAAGTGGTACTTAGGAACTAATCAAATACCACCAGCAGACAAAACATTGCAAGAGATGCAATCTTTTAATGTACTTTATTTAAATATGACTAAAATATCATTATCTCTATCAATTATTTATAAACTATTAACAACTACAGAATAATCTGTTCCACAAATTGTATGCTGCAATAATTGCATTTCTACATGTATTTGTTTTAAAAGCTCGTGTTTACTGACAGTCATTAGGACTAAGGAGCTTTAACACACTGGCACTTGTAAACATTGCAGCTGTGCGTGTTTGTGGCAGAGAATGATGTGCACAAAGAAATGGGCCTAACCCACTGATATCAGGTAATTTTAGCTGTGTTTAAGGCGTGCTGCTGAGGAATATAAAAAGGGTTGCCAGCACCGTGTGTAAATACAAGCTGGCTCCACCCCGGGGGACGCTCGGGGCCACGGAGCAGCGGCAAGACCAGGCAGGAGGCGGCAGGACACGCCCTCCCTGCGGCACCTCCTACCTTCGCTCACGTTCAGGTCTTCCTTCACAGACGCTCGGTAGAACCTCACTTTCAGCTTCTTGGCCAGAGCTTCCGCCTCCTCACTGCACAGCACACAAATCGACTTTGTAAGTCCTAATTTGGTTCATTTGTCAGCATTTATTCTTATAAACAAAATGCTTCACGGTAAGTTAAACGTGGCAAAGTGGGTTGAGAAATTCAAGACAGTCAAAAAATACCTAATCCTTAATTTCTTTACAATATTTCCACTATAAAAAGAAGGTATTTTACATGCAGTTTCTTTATGACTCAAAGGAATTCTTTCCAGTATTTACTGACTTCATTAAATAAAACTTCCCAAGGGTTTGAAGAAGGATGTTGGTGAAATCTAAAGGAAGGAGGCTGCAATTATAGCAGCACTGTATCACTACAAACTCTGAACAACAAAAATTAATCCTTAAATACATCTTAATGAAGCAGTATGCTGTGCAATCAGATGAGTGCACACATGAAATCAAGAATTATTTTTTTCTGTGAAGTGAAAAAGAACTTGTGTTAAAGAAACTTATGAATACTTCCCTAGGGAAAATCACATCATCTAAAAGATTATGTTACTGAGGCAGACAGTGTATTCTGAGAACCAAACCTAAGTGACATACCATGAATAAAGGAGGAGTTCAAATGCAATTTTGCTTTTCCTTTGAAAAATCCTCAGAATTCTTTGCAGAGGAAGTAGAAGCTGATTTATGCCATCAATGATAGCAAACAGACAACAAAGAAAGCCAGTGCAGGAAACAACAAAAAAGAAGAAATAATTTAAACCTCTCAGAAGATGATAGAAATTGAGTAAGGGGAGAATGATCAACTTGATCATGCACTATTTTCTACGTGAAATGGTGTGGTAAATAAAAGCATTTGTTAAGCTGATTTTATGACAGAAAAGAAATTGGTCTCGTACACAAGGGCAGAATGAACTGGCAATAAAATCTGTAAAGAAAAATAAAGCAAGGAAGATTCAGCGACATGCAGTTTGAGAGTATTACCACAATGTATTTCTATAGTGTTAGTGTTGTGATAAAAATGAATAATAAAAACAAATTAAAGAAAACAAAGAATATTAGCAAGCATTTACTAGCCAGACAATGTGTCTTCAGTGGGGCACAGCACAGTTTAAAAGTAACTGAATTTTAACAGGGGAGATAATTTATAGTTTTAGATTTTCTGAGTTAAGGGAAAAAAAAAAAAAGTGTTAATCATATTATGCCAGAACCAAACTTTTCATGTCATTCCTCTAATTTTGGGTCGAGGATGCAGCATGAAGCAAATAGAAAGCTCCTAGCTTTGCAGCCCAAGTATCTGCCCAAGTGTCTACACTCATGCAGCAACACCTGCCCCGTGCATTTTTGGGGCACGTCTGGATGCAGGACACAGGTAAAAAGTGAAACTTTTCACCAGAAAGTCTCAGAGACTTCTTTTTTTAAAACTTGTGTATATAGGTGGTATGTATTGATCTTTAGAAGTAGTACAATAGAACTCCTACTTCTTTATGCAGGAGTCATCAAGAAGATCAATCTTATTCTGCACAAGAACTGTGGGAATGTCTCCAACTTCAGTCACAACTTTTTCCTTCCAGGTAGGGATTGCTCTGAAGGACTCTCTGTCAGTTGTAGAAAACACAAGAACACAAGCCTGGGCTCCTAGAAATATACAAATAAATTACAAACACAAATACACATAAATTAGCCAATAAACAATAGAAAAAATAAATTGTAATATATTTAAAATATGAGGGATTTTTCAAGTTATTCCCATAAACATGTACTTTTACCACCAGCTTATGTAAAACCACTGGTCACAGATTCCCTAAATGAAAATTCATTGCCATATTTTTCTGATCATTACAGCCATCTTCATGATGATTATGGGCCTGTTACCTTTAAAGCTAATTCCAGTGTGCTGAATGTATGCAGGGGAAAGGAACAGGAGGAGATCTGGAAGGGATGGAAAAAGGGAAGGGGAGGTTCTTTTATTGCTGTTTTACAGTCAGATTAATGGAGGCTAGAAGGCAATTTTTTTCCTGTGTTCAGCATCTGTAATGCACATTTCACATTGTTATTTGTAGTATGGTAATTTGGATTCTAAAAAGCAGAAAACGTAAGTTTTCAGATGAAGCTGTGATTATTTAAAGTAAATTGTTAGTAGCTTTTTGGGGAAAATAAGTGTGTTTCTAATTAATACTATCAGTCTAATAATTCTATCAGAGCACTACAAAAAAAAACATACAACGACTTTTGTTATGGTTTTGTAAATAAACAATTAACTCATGGATAACAGTTACCTCACGGATACTGAGAAGGTACTTCCACAGCTGAAATATTAGTGTGTGGTCTTCTGACTGTCCAGTAGCCCTTTATTATTTTCAGAAACTGCTTTTCTAGGCACACTTCATTATTTATATGCTTTCAATATACTAGTTATTTAGTAACAGAGAAGGAAAGGAATAGATAGCCAGTTTTTAAGACTCTACTATAATGTTGTGAACATTTCAAATTAATATAATATAGCATAAAAAATTTTTGATCAGTATGAATTTTATCTCAGAGTGTCACCAAGTACCTCCAACTCCTGTATTCTGTTTATCTTTGTATTTCTCTGACACAAAGCACACAAGTTCTCTGATTAGGTCTGCTTTTATTCAGCTTTTTAAAAGCCAAGTTCAAAGTCCATCTTGAGAAAAACTTCCTATGCTCTTTAACATTCTTCCACATGCATATTAAGACTCCTCTGGTATAGTTTTATACAAAACAATAAGAACTGCCCTAAGAACTTCAACTGAAGCTCTACCAGTAAAAAAGCAGCAATGCAGCCTTCCATAATTTCCCCTACTATTTGTGCCATAAAACTTTGTAAAACAAACATGTTTTCCCTACTGTCCACACTGTACTCCGAAGTATGCAATTATTCTGATGCAGCTCCTGTGACATTGGTAAAAAATTCATTATTCTTTCCAAAGCAGATTAGTTTGCATTTGCCTATTATCTCACCAAGTAGCTTAATGGAGATGACAGCATTTATTGAAGTACTCCCACCATCTGCAAACAGCATGTTCAGTTTTAAGACCAAGAAATCCTTTGTAAAGTTTCCAAACTAAGACACCTTCTCTTCATCTTTCTCCTTCCACCCATTCCTTCTGAATGCTACCACAGGTTTAGAGGTAAGATTAGAGGGAAAAGCCCTAGCATGTGGTAGATACAGAGAAAGTAGTATACTACACCAGACCTTATTCAATGTACATATAGTACAGGTAGAATGCAGTGGCCAAGGACAGTAAAAATACTTCAGCTTGCCCATATTAATTTCTAAAGGGAATTATAGGACAGGCTTTAATAAAGAATCAAACAAATATTTTTGAGGACTTTCAAGATTTTTACAACAAACAACAGTAAAACAAAGTGTCATCAACAATGACAAATTTTATCCAGTCATGTAATTGTGTATTTCCAAACATCCGCCAAAGTTTTCGACCACTGGATCGTAAGTACCAGACTTAGGTAACTCAGTAACTCTGTAAGATGCTTATTAAAGTAGAGAAGAAAAAAGGAGTTTTCCTCTCAGGTTCAATGCAAAACAGTATCAACCGTGTTGTTTCTGAAGTGTGTTTTGGTATGGTGCAGAAGTTAGTATGGCAACAGAGGTTAGCAGAAGATACTGCAGGGCAGAGATTTTAATATGCAAATTCTTTTCTTCAAGAGGTTTGCTAAACAGTATTTCTATTGAAAACATAAACAATTTAAGAAACTATAATATCCATCTAAGAGTTCTAAAGAGGGGAAAAAACCCACAAATCCTGGAGTTTAGCCATGTAAACACTTTTTTTTTTTTTTGCAGGCACTGACAGTATTCAAGAGTCAGTAACATTACTATCTCAGTCATGCACTGCTAATAAAGTCATACAGCACCTCACAGAACAGATTATGTACAACAACAGGCACCAGCAGCAAAGGCTCAGGACAGTGTCAAACAGGAGCATAACAGTTCAGGAAGTTCTCAATGAATATTTTCAATTAAAGTTCTTTTGTAAGAAGCTATTCAATAAAGCTACTTTGAAGTACTGAAAAAAATGACATTTTGTGCAATTACTGCGTTGGTAACTCCTCTATATTTTAAAATGTTCCCACTGCCTGCAGAATCACTGACATAATATTTATACCTAGAGCAATTCAGAAAAAAACTTTAGAGACTGGTGCTACTTAATTCAAGTAAAGCATGAGCTTGTCAGCTGAATTGGTCCAAAGATCCTCAGCAGACTATCACAGTCTCCATCACCACATTTTTTTTTCCTTTCATAATGGTACAAAGCCTTTGTCACAGAAAAAATGTAAGGAAATTTCTTTCTATGAGGGGACTGTCACAGGGCTTTATACCTGACCCTACTCATTTCACTCAGTACTTTGCCTCAGCTTTTCCAGGCTACGATAGAAAGCATTGTTCCTTACAAAACTGATGGAGACTTGCTCAATCTCACTGAGATCAAAATCCAGTATCATCATCTGTTCCGATGTTCTAACCTCTGTGGATCCTGGCTGCCTTTAACAGGCTCAGCAGGATTTAATGTCTCCTTAACAGTATCCAGAAGAACTGTACCAGGGCATTATCGTATTTGCTACGGACAAAAGGAGTTAACAAATGCAAACTAAAGCAATCCTATGAAGGCTTGATTATGAAGAATGAACTACTTTGCAGCAAAATGAGGATCCTGACAATATGACTAATCAGCAACTGAGTAGCACACTACTGAGCAAGATGTCTGTTTTCCATCAAAAACCTAACAAGGATCTTCAAGATATACCAGTGGTAGCAGAAGGAAGAGGATACATGCACGAAGAAATGATCAAATACTGCCTTGAGAAACATTTTACTTCAATCACATAGAAACTGGTCAGAAGATGCATGGGACAACACATAAAAAGAAATTATTACATACATACAGTGCTTCCTTCAACTCTGAATTTAGGCTGCTGGACTCCTTGCACTGTGTGATTGTGGGCATGCAACTACACTGGCTGCACGCATTTGCCTGCACATAGAAAACCACACGACAAATCCACTGTCAGCTCCAATTCTCTTTCTCTGCAAGGCTGAATGAATTTGGTCCCTGGATAAGAAACACTCAGAGACAGGCTCTGAAGGATTCATGTGTGAGCACTGAAGAACTGCCAATACAGTGTCCCAGGGGAGTACATAAGCCCTAGTGCAATGAAGTGGGATGCTGACCTGTGGGAGGAGCAAACCTTAAAATAACAGCTAGCATCTACCTTACCTGTCTTAGATGTGTCCTCCCCTTATCAGCAATAATTATCAATAAAATCCTGGCATTTCCAAAGTAAGCTTCACTTTTTGCTTTTATAATAGTGTGATTGCTGAGGCTGGACCAAAATTTCATTCCAAGCTCTTCTAATTTCCCTTGTCCTTCAAAAGTCTAAGTCCAGTATAGAGCAGTCCCTGTATCTGACACCTTGAACTATTTATTATATATCCATCATTCTGCTACAATGTACAGGCGGACTGTGCTTCATGTCACAGCAAAGAACTTCTGTACAAAGAACTGCAAGGCACAGATCTAACAGCACCATGCTAGGCATGAGTCATGACCAAGATTTCAAGATACTCGTGCAAATTTTAAATTTTGTTTTTAAACCACCAGGTTGCTTGTGGTAAGTGAGGCCAGTAGGTGTACTTCTGAGCTCTTCTCAATGCTCCATATTCTAGCCTATCAGTATTTAGGAGAAAAAGCTTGAAACAACTGAGGAGAGCAGAGCACACAAGAGGACCAAAGGCCAGGAGAATAAAAAGGAATCAACTACTAACATCTAAGATTTGTATGCTCAGCTTGTCAGCTGTAAATTATCTATATCCACTTGACAAAAGAAGATCTTTTTCTGAGAAAATAGTAATCATCAATCACAGGCAACAAGAAATATTATCAAAAAAGCCCATCTATTAGCAAATTGATTTTGAAGCATAAAAAGATCGTAAGACTGTAACACCCTGAAATAGCTTGGCATAATCATTATTTTATCTCTAAATGAGGTAATTTTATACTAGAGCAGTATATTTTTCCCCACCTCAGGTAATTAGTTTGCAAGAACTGAACAGTGGAATCTTTGCTAAGAAAATACAGCTTATTTTATGGAGTAAATACGCTTTTGTTACTGCTCTTGTTTTAATGTATTCAAGGCACACTGTATTAGCAAAAGAACTGCTGTGCCCTGTAAACTGTCTTTCTAGCATGACTGATGGATTTCCCCCCCCACCTTGGTTTAATTACTATGTGCCTCATCCACAGTTTTTGGAATATTTACAATTTTGTGTCTCACACAAGTAATGAAACACTTTTAGAGGGAAAATACACATTTGCATCTGATTGTTTGAATGTCTACATTCTGTCCAGTTTCTGTGCAGATATTTGTCTCATTTCATTCAATGTTTTCTGAAGGGTATTACTGCATAAAGTGGACATAATTAAGACAAGGAACTTGAACAAAGAAAACAATATTTAAGAACTGGAAAAGCCAAACTAAACATGCATTGCACACACGTGAAATAACTAAAATTCTTAATACAGAGATAGGAGAGAATAAATTAGAGATGTGCAGACCAAGAAAACCCAACAACTACCAAGCAACAAACATGGTATGTTCACCTCTATAGTAGGCCTTAGTTATTGCATCAAATTCCTCTTGACCTGCAGTGTCCCATAACATCAGCCTGACATCTTCACCATTAACTCTGAAATAAACAAGACAGTTTTGTGATCGATACAGTAACAGGAACAAATCAAAACAATTGACATGGAAATACTTCTGTTTCTACACTGTAAGAATAATCCAAATCAAATTTAACTGGATTTAAACATAATGTAACTTATTATTCATTCACTTTCATAACATACTGTAGCAATAGTCCCTCAACTACTTTATATGCTCTTTACAATCTGTATTACATTTTCCTCCTCCTTTCCTCTTCTTCCTCTACATTTCCCTCTACAAAAATAAGACAGACATCAAAACAAAATTTAGGCGCCTCAAGAATGGTGCTTTTGTCTTTTTAACCAGCTTGCAGAATTTATAGAATTTTCTTACTTCTCATTATTATAATATTTTCCAGTTTACCAAACATAATTGGGTATTACCTTATTATCTACCTTACTGCATTATTATCACCTTATACTGCATAAAGACTTGAATTTTTTCACAATCATTTTTTTCTATATTGGCTAATAAATTTGTGTAATTCTTTTATCATAAGCAGTTTCACTTCTTCACAAGAAATCACAAAAAATATTAAAATAATCAACAGGTGGTAAATACAAAGCAAATTTGTCAAAGAGCTTGGTATGGCAGATATTCTAGATTTTATTTATAATTTCAAATTTTGGATGGAGAATAAAGGATATAACTAGCCTACAGTGCAAAAGAGAAAACAACTCCATTTAGTGTGCTTCAGAAACAGCAGGCCTTGTTTTCCAAGCCTCTGTCAATTTCAGGATTACAGCAGAAAAAAGAAATAGAGAGGTAAAAATCAATAGTACACCATCTGTTTAATACATACTGGATCTGTCTTTCCAGGAAATCTACACCAATAGTTTTCTTGTAGTCTTTTGTAAAAATCCCCTTGCAATATCGCTGAATCATACTGGACTTCCCAACAGCTCCATTTCCTACTACTACCACCTTGATGGCCACCTCCATATCTTCTTCCAACATCTTTGCGTCTCAGGTGACTCTCTGGTTTATTCAGGAAACTACTGATTCTGTCAACAAAGTAAATAGCTATTATGTTCATAAAAATGCTGTGAACAGAAAGCAAGAGGCAAGATGATCACACAGATTTGGGTGCATATAGATAATACAATTTATTTCTCTCTCTGTCACAGATTGCTTAAGTGATCTCAGGCAAGTTATTTAACTAGCTTTGGTCTGACACTTACTAATTGAAAACTAATAAAAACTGGAAGTAGAGAATAATTCATTTGGCTTATTGCAAAGGTATTTCACTGATGTTTTGGTGGCTTTTTTTCTTAATGAGAAAGAAATGGAGGCACTGAACTACAAAATCACAGAATTGTTAATGTTGGAAAATACCTCAAAGATCAGCAAGTCCAATCATTAACCCAACACTGCCAACTGCTAAACCATTTCCCTAAGTGCCATGTGCACACATTATTTAAATACCTCCAGGAATGGTGATGCTGCCCCACTGCCCCAGTCAGCCTGTTCCAATGTTTGACAACCCTTTCAGTGAAGAATTTTTTCTAATATCCAACCTAAAACTCCCCTGGAACAACTTGAGGCCATTTCCTCCTGTCCTATCACTTGTTACTTGCAGATGAGACCCATCCCCACCTTGCTAGAACCTCCTTTCAGGCAGCTGTAGAAAGCAATAAAGTTTCCCCTAAGCCTCCTTTTCTCTAGGCTAAACACCCCAAGCTCCCTCAGCTATTTCTTGTAGGACTTGTGTTCTAGACCTTTCACCTCACTTCCCTTGTCTGGACCCTCCAGCCCCTCAATGTCTTTCTTGCAGTGAGGGGCCTGGAACTGGACGCAGGATTTGAGGTGTGGCCTCAGCAGTGCTGAGTACAGGGGGACAATCCCTGCCCTGCTCCTGCTGGCCACACTATTGCTGACACAGGCCAGGATATCACTGGCCTTCTTGGCCACCTGGGCACACACTGGTCTTGTTCAACTGCTGTCACAGCACCCCCAGGTCCTTTCCCACTGGGCAGCTTTCCAGCCCCTCCTCACCCAGCCTGTAGCTCTACATGGAGTTGTGACCCAAGTGTAGGAGCTGGCACAGCCTTGGACCATCAATTCAACCTGTCCAGATGCCTCTGCAGAGCTTCCTACCTTTCAGCAGACCAACACTTCCACCCAACTTGCTGTCACCTGCAAACTGACTGAGGGTGCACACAATCGCTATGTCAAGATCATTGGTAAAGTTATTAAAAAGGACTGGCACAAGCACTAAGCCCTGGGGAACACCACTAGCAACCAGATGCCAGATGGGTTTAAATCTGTTTACCACCACTCTCTGGACCTCTATCCCTCAAATGCATGCCTCCCCCAAACTTCTCTCTAGGGAGCCTGGTTTTATCCCTTTTCCCTCACATCTAGTCTAAAATTCCTTCAGTGAGTCCTACTAATTCTTGTAATTTCCTCCTTCGAAACAGTAGTACCCCACCTATTGCCAGCAGGCATGGCTGCTGTGTAGACTGACCCACCACCAAAAAACCAAAATTCTGCCTGTAACACCAGGCTCTTCCTCTTTTTTCCTATTTCATTCCCTGTGATTGGAAGGCCAGAAGAGAGAACACTGCTTGTGTTCCTGTTCCCTTAACCAGTTGTTCCAAAGCTCTGAAGCCTCCCTTGACCGCCCTCGGATTTGCTGCAACTTTATCACTGCCCACCTGACAAAAGGTAAGTTTCCCCCACGTTTTACTGCGCCGGGATATCATCACAGAACATTTGGTAGCTGCAGAGTGACAAATTTCCCCCCAAGAATCCGATCACCTTTCCTTTTCGAAGAAGGGGAAAATACTGCCGTTTTAAAGGCTGTACCCACCGCCACGCTCACACCCGTGCTGGAGAGCTAACCCGACTCCTTCGCTCGGCTCGCTCAGACAAATGGTATTTCTTGACTGCATTACCCTACACCGGCTACCAGGGGTCCGGGAAGCCGGATGGCCATTTTGGGAGAGAACAGAAACAGCCACCCGCGGGTCTCCGTGCAGGGACCCATCCCAGCGGCACCTCCCGGCCCTGCCCGAGAGGCCACGCCGAGGGCGGAGGCCCCGTCCGCCCCGGCCCCTCCCGCTCCGCCCCGGCCCCGGCCCATGCTCGCCCGCCCACGGCCCCTCTCACCAACCCCTCACGGAGCGGGCGGGCCGCGCTCCCTCCGAGGGCACGGCCGTGGAGCGGCGCAGGGAAGAGCGGACTGAAGGAAGGCGAGAGGAAACCGTTCGCTGGGGCCGACCCAACCCGGACGCACATCCCGGCTGCCCCGCCCGGAAGCGCCGTCAGGCCCGGGGGCCGCTCGGGGAGGCGCCTGCCCGCTGCCCCCGCCCCGTGCCGGACCCCGCTGGGGCCCGGGAGCCGCTCCCGGGGGCTGCGCTGGGCTCGCTGTGTGCCCCAGTCGAGCTTGAGGCCAGGCAGAAGTTGCTTTTGAGGGGTTTTCGTCTGGATTCCTGAGGAAAGATCCAGACGAGTCTGATCTTTCCTTGCCCACGGGTGCCTTCATCCCTGCACCACTCCCTATACCTGGGCATTCCTCACCTCATCCTCTATGGAAAACAAAACCGTGGGATCAGCCACGGGCATTCCTTAGGCTGCTACGAAAGGCAGCTGCCGTCCTGTGTGTAGCACTTTTTTTGTTAACCAAGGTGTGCCCATCAGCATCGTACGTGGTTTGCCAGCTTCTAGACTATGTATTAAACAGGATAAGTTTTGGCACAGCTCCAGACGCGGTGGACTTAAAATCGGAAAGTTTAACCTTTATTAACCCCTTATTTTGTTTTTTGGGTTGGTTGGTTCTCTAAGTTAAACTGCCGCAAGATGTCCATTGCCTTAAATCCCCTTTCCATACTGCAGGGCACATCCCTGGCTGGGGTGGCTGCCCTCAGTGTCCCCGACCCTCCTGCTACTCAGAGATGGCCAAGGAAATCTGCCTTGCACAACAAAGAGCTCTCTATACTTGTCCTGTGCTTCCCAAGGCAACAACTTTGCTCTAGAGTCAATTAGTGTTGCCTGTCCCTAAATAAATACTCTTTGGATTAGAACATTGTGCAGTTGCATCCCAAAGGACTAGTAAGATTTTATGCATGGTATTTGTTTTGAAATTAACATGTTCATTTTGTTAATGCTGACACTGGCTCATAGTCTCAGAGTCTGTCTGATGGCAGGGCTTCTCTGTTCCAAAAGGCCATGAACTGGGGAACCCTCACACTAAGAGAAGTTTATTACCTGCCCAATACCAAAGTAATACACTGGAAGTATGCCTTATTATTCTTCCCTGTTTTTGTCATGGGAGATGTTGGGGGTTTGGCTGGGATTCATCTCACCTAATGCCTACATTGTAAACACTTGTATGGTATGGTTCACCTACAGATGGGTGTCAAGTATCCCAGGTGGACTGCTCCTTAGATTCTCTCTGTTGACTGGAAAAGGGAGCCTGTGGCCACAGCTGTACAAGGTTAGAGAAAATAAAGCCTGCCTTAAGTTCCCTAGTTAAATTAGTGATGGCTCTAGGTAATTCTAGTTTTTAATTTTTAATGTTTTGTTCTTTAAATTCTATATATTTTGTGAAGTGGAAGGCCAGAACGTGTACTGTGAGCTGCCTGTCTCGCTGGCAATGGTCAGGTACTTCTTTGTAAAACCCCAACAATGCAATGAGGCTAAACCTTTCCTGCATGTCTTGTGGGTGTATTGAGAGCAATCCAGGAAACAATTCTTGCCCATGTACCACAAAGAAAAGAGAACAATGAAAGAACTGATATATTCATGAATTTCAGGGCTTTAGCTTATATGTTATTTGATTACTTCTGATGAGATCAGCTAGTAGTGTGACTTGTTTTCCAACTAAACCTTTTTTACCTCTTTTAAATTTGTCTAAATTAACATTTGTTATAATTAACAAGTCACTGTATTTTACTACATTTTTCACAGAGACTGTCACCTCTTCTCAGGTATTTTTTCCATTTGCAGTTGTCACTATATACATCATCTGTGAAATTTCTCTTCAGCTAACTGAATATGCCAAACCCCTTAAAACACCTACCACAATGTTAACTTTTCAGCATCTAGATCCCTTTGTGTGATACGCCTTTGAACACTGAAGTATGTTGATATTGTAAACAGACATACAAAATTAGCAAGCAAATCTTAGTGTTATAGTATTAGATATCCAGAGGTGAGACAACTTCCTCCCTTCTAGTTTGTCTTCCTCTTACAGCCCCCAAAAGGTCATGCTAATCCTTCTTGCCACATTTTTTTTTATCAAGGTTTCCTATTCAGGCAGTTTTCTGTACATTCTCCTGTGATACTTCCAAGGCATTTTTTAACAGGAGGATGTAGCCTGTGGTTTTTTTTTTTCCCAGATGCACCACAGTGCAGTTAGCTACAATGAAATTAATATTGTTTGACAAACAAGGCAAATCAATGGATCTCTAACAGGAAAGTACTGTCAACCTTTAATAAAATCCTCTGTTAACAGCAAGCTTTACATGAGTTCATATATGTCTGATTAATCAATATAAATGTTAAATACTGTCTCACAGAGGGTAATTGGCAGTCCCATTGCTGCTGAAGGTAGTTGATGACAGCTGTCTTGATGATAAGAAGGCTTAGACAATAATATTTTTTAATTAATAATTAATTTTCCTATATTAATTTTTGTGATATATATAGGCCCTTCTAAAGTATTTTGGTCAAGCAAACTGTTGGCTTATTTTTAATCTATTTTCAGGGAATGTTGTTGATCAGAACATTACATCTGAATTTCCAGACTCTGGAGACAATAGTAGGAAATTTCAAGTTCATGGTATTACATGTAGGTGCCAGAGTTCACCTAAAACCATATGAGAAGTTATATAAGTTTTAGATATACTGAGGAATTTACAGCTCACCTGGAAGTCAGTGGATCTGAAGAATCTAAGTAACCTAGAAAGCTTTACCTGTATATGTACTTACATGCACACACACACATTTTCTTTAATGTACTTTACAATATGTGTGTTGGGGATGAGATCAAATGCAAAGAAAAATCTGTAAAACAGTAAATATACCAGCAATGGGAAGCCCACTGATGCAGTGTTAGAGCTCTGCAGTGTAGCAAACAAGTATTTGAGATCCTTTAAAAAATCTTTGGCAGAGGTTTGAGCAAAAGTCAGATTTAATATTAAGCGACAAAACATGACAAATTCATTTGCAAGATTCACACTACTACTTACAGGACAGTTAAGGCAAAGCCAGGGAAAACGAGTGACAACAAAATCAAACAAAATCCAGCCATTCAAAACAGAAATTAACCAAGAACTGACTGGGGGTGTGTGTTTAGGTGCACGTGACAAAAGTCAGTGAGGCCAAGGATAAAAAGGAATACAGCCTAAAACCTTAACAGCACTCAAACTTAATAGTACTTGAACTTAACTAATACCTTAAGTCTAACAATTTGACATTGGAAAACCAATTAATTATACGTAACTTTACTTATAACTTAATTTATAACTTAACAATTTAACAGAGGAATAACACTTAAGAGCATTTAACCTAACATAACTTCAAAATTGTATTTAGCAACTCAGCTGAACAACACCTCATTTAGCTTATAACTAATGTTTGAAACTTAGCAAAAGAACAACATATAACAGCATTTAAGAAAGTTTATAACTATAATTTACAAGCCTAACTTACTTAGATATCCAAGGTATTTAAACACCTAAGAAAGCAGCATTTCTATTGGATTTGCTATAGCATATGTGCAGGGGCATGGACACAGACAGGAAAAGTCAGTGCAAGCAAGGTACCTGTGAAAAATTCCCCTTGGAGGTCAATGAAACACCCACTTTGCATGCCTCTGCATCTCCTGGTGGTGAAGGATTGGGCTTTGCAGACTGAGGATATTGGCCCAGGAAACACTCACATTATTTTTTGGTGATCCTCCAAGTATGGCTAACCTGAGGGCTTGCTGGCTCTGAGAGGTGTTCCCCCAGAGGGAGATTGCTGGAGAGCCCAAAGGGTCTCACTTTGGACCATAGGCTGTTCATAGGGTCACAAGAGAGTGGGCTTTAGTCATAACAGTGTTTCATCCAGGCCACACTTTGGGTCAGCACTTTCTTTGCAGGCACTTGCTGATGGAAAGCAGCTTAAATGTGGAGCACTACATTATGGACATTTATCCCATGCACCTTCATAAGTAAATTTACAAAACATAACAGAATCTGCTCTATTGAAATGGAACCTTTCTTACTGCCCTCTTCACACAAACATCAATAAAACCGTTTAAGTATAAATGAAGATGGCAGAAAAAGATGCTCTCCAAGAGTGAAGCCAGATATTTTGCATTAGAGTAATCAGAAAACTCTCAGGCATAATTGTCAAGAAAACCATCACAAGGATAATTGGTGAATTTGCTTTGAAAGGTATAGAATTTTCCTTTCATTCTCACAGAATTAAACTGAATAAATCCGCTGCAAACAAAACGCTGTGTTTTATTTAAGTACAGACAAATAAATGCCAATTTTTTTACCTTACTGAGTAAAAAACAATGTTAAAATAAACTTTTGATATTTTTATATAAGGTTAAAGTTCCTTCACCCCTTCCTTCCTCCTTTCTTTCCCTCTCTCCCTCCTTCACTTGTGGCTGCCAGTATAAAAGTCCTTTCTGGGCTATGCCTCAGCACTTTCTAGTGAAGATCTAATGTTATCTGAAATTCCTTTAAAAGTATTCATAAGAACACTGGAATCTGGAGTGTGTTAATTCCTGTGAGGACAACAATTTTAAGCTACAATTAAGCAGTTCTTCCCCATGCCGTGTGGCCTGACAGAAGCACATCCCATATAATCTTCTGAGCCTCTCCTGTTGGGTGAGGATGAAGTGGCCTTGCTGGATTATGTTGTCTTGTTGGAGCTCCTGGAGAAGGGACTCAAAAGCCACAGGGTGGACTTGTTGATACTTTGCTTGGAAAACTGAAGCGTGGATTTTTTTTGGGAAGCAGAGTAGAGGGAGAAGAGCTAGAGAACAGATCTTGGCTGCATGGAGTTTAGTCAAATGCTTTGCCAGATAGTTGGGGTGTGTATTTACTAAGACACCAATTAAGGCAAACTTATTTGGAACTGAAAGTGCAGACTGTAAGAACTGACAAAATGCAAAAGTATGCAAAGTTGTTAATTGTACTATAAAAATTACACAACAACTTGTTTGCTGAGATTTTACTTAGCATTTTAATCAAGAATGGCTAAAGTTTTTATATCCCCTGTGAAGGAGTCAGATATTAATAGAAAAGTAAAAATTTAGTAATAGAGAAATAAATATACAGTCCTGAGAGTTGTGATGAGTCTTTCCATGCCTACATAATAATTTCTATTGTTCTCAACATATGATGTACTATACCTTAAAATTCTTGTTTTAAATAACTGCTGAAAAGAGTAGCAATTATGAGTTATTTGACTAAAGAAGTTGATTTGTAGACCCCAGTTGCTGCTTACTCCATAATGCTGTGTTTTTTTACAGTTGCTTTCTAGTAACTGTAGATTTTTTGGAATTTTTTTGTTTGTGTTTGTACATGATGAGCTTCGAGGGAAATTTATGTGTATTCAAATTGGTGTGTATGTTTAATAATAAATGAATTTTCATAAGGAAATAATTTGCTGTGGGAATTAATTAATTAAGACATAATTTGGTCAAACCTTCTCTCTGCCCAAGTAATCTGAATTATGTTTTTACCAATATACTGGGAGGACATACAGGAGGAATAAAAAGATACAAGTTAAATCAGTCGCAAGAGGAATGTAAACTAGATTTTA
Source organism: Cinclus cinclus (assembly GCF_963662255.1). Taxonomy (NCBI): domain Eukaryota; kingdom Metazoa; phylum Chordata; class Aves; order Passeriformes; family Cinclidae; genus Cinclus; species Cinclus cinclus. The sequence continues at coordinate 24,861,460 of NC_085048.1, forward strand.
GTTTTCCAGCTTATAACTGAAAGCATTGGGCAGGTAAGCATTAAGAACTGCCAAGATGCTGCCTCATGCTTTGTGTGAGGTTGGAAGGTCACCAGATGATGACTGCAGGGGCACATGGCGCTCACTGTTCTTGTCTTACCGTCCTTGGGGGCAGAGAGCTCATATAACATGATGACAAGAGCAGGCTGTGGTGTGAGAACTTAACTCTTCACCCTTTTCACCCTTGCACTATGTATGTTTCTGTAACATTTTCTGTTTCTTTATCGCCTGATTGACTTTTGCCTTCTGACTGTATCACCATATTCTGTATAAGGTGCCATGCCCATTGCTGCCCCTTGGCTTCTAATTTGCACTGGTTATGCTGCCTGTGAAGTTGGCAGAGTTATAGCTATGCAAAGTGGGCTGAGGACCATCAACATCCCATACAGTAGGGTGGATGGGTAGAGTTTGGCATCACAGACCTTATTTTTGAAATAATTTTACAGTCCTCCAAGGACACATATTACCTCAGAAGTGAAAGAAAATACATACACAGACATGCAATTATCTTATTTGGTCTACTCCCTTCTTGGTAGTGCACATTCAAAAAAACCCTCATAAACATGTTAAGAGACCTGGATGTAATGAGTTCAGACCCTATCCAGCTGCCATATGACTGGAATCCAAGGTTTCCCTGGTCTAGGGTTGAGTGCGTAAAATTTTGACTTTTATACAAAAGACCTCTGAAGGTGGTTGATAAATCATGATAGTTTAAAATAGGAAGTAGGTTTTGTGCCTTAAGCCATTAAAATAGACCCATAAAAGAGAAAAGGTTTTAGGTACACCTCTTTCCATGTAATTTGGACTTGCCTGGTTAAACAATCACACTGTGATAGCTGCTGCCCATCTGGCCTGGGGTGTGTTGCTAATTGATAAAACTGATGTCAGCTAAAATGTCCCTGAAAATAGGAGGAAATTACTGCATAGCTCTCCCCTGCAAGGCACAGTAACCGGATAGAGCACTGCAGCTTGCCTTGCACAACAAGTTTGTCTATAGCTTCTGTCAGCAGAGTCATTGACTTTCCCTGCCAGTGGCTCTGTTGAAATTGATACAGCTCAGACTTCACTTCTGAATGCACTGTGAATCTTTGAACTCCTGCTAAATAAGCAGACCATGGCTTCAGAGGTAGCAATAATTAATATGTGGAGACCCACCATTGACTAACTTTTAAAACTAGTTTGAGTTGAAAAAAGTAGTCCTGTTCAGGTATCAGTTAGATTATAAATTGTATTTAACCAAGCATATAGTTGTTTTGCTAGAGTAGAGATAAGATTTCTTTGTTTTGAAAATGTGAAGGTTTGTACATGAGATCCAAATGCCAAGTCTGTTCCTCTTTAACAGTACTGTTCATTTGGGGATACACTGTGCTTCCTAACTAAATCCACAGGAACACAAATTCTGCTGTCAGAAAATGAAAAGAGCCTGTTCTTTGAGCCCAGATTGTATTCTGAGATGCACCCCATCATACTAAACCCTTTCTTCAGACAGAGCATCCATTACAAAAGGTGTCTGTCCTGTAGGGGCCCAGCAATAAAATAAAACCCTTGTATTTCTTTCTACCTCCATTCCATACACTCTCACTCCCAGAATGTCCTGAGACTTGATTTTCTTAAGGATTACTTTTCAATCTTTCCTTGTCATAGAAAGGCTTATGAAACTCATTGATTCCCAGTGGAAGCTAAGCAGGCACCCAGCACTGACACATATTTCTCCAAGTGTGGCCCCACCACACTTGCTGAGTAGAGGGTAAAGATTACTGCCCCCACCTATGTCAGCATTCCTGCATCCTAGCTCAGGATCATAGTATTCACCTTTGTGGCATGGACACATTTCTGTCTCATGATGAACCTCATGTCCACCAGGACACTGAGGTAATTTTATCCAAAGGTGCTTCTCAGCTGGGTGGCCCCAGCAGGTACAGATGTTTCTTGTTACAGAATCACACAATGTTTTGAGTTGGAAGGGACCCACAAGGATCATTGAACCCAACTCATAAGTGAATGACTCATACAGGTAGTGAACCATAACATTGGTTTATTAGCACCATGCTCTCACCAGCTGAGCTTATCTTAAGGGTCTGGTGCCTGGGGTTGTTCTTCCCCCAGTACAGGACTTTGCAATTCTCTTTCTTGAACTTCATGAGGTTCCCATCATAAGAAACATTGAAATAAAATAAATTTCTTATAAATAAGAAACAATTTAGATAATGCAATATTACAGATGAAGGATATACTTGTTGTATTTCTGTCTTCCTCGAACAGAGCACCTGTGCCTAAGTCATTCCTGATAGATATTTGTCTTGGTTTTAATAAGCTCCAGTAATGAAAACTTGGCAATTTCTCCCAGGAACTTCTTCACCCTGAAAAGGTTTCTCTTGATGTCTACCCTGAAATTTTCTTTGCAGTTATCATTTCTTTTCTTTCATGATGGTTTTTGAAAATCATCAGGCACCACTCTCCCCTACCAGTTTTCCCTTTACTAAGGTAAACTTTGTTATATATTTTTGATTTTGGATCTTTGACGGTACTTGTTATTACACTCTCCGATGTTTGTTATTACCCTTGTTATTTTTGTTATTACTTATTACACTCTCCAATCAAGTATCCCTCTTAAGTGTGATGACCAGTAGCAAAACCATATTTACAGCCTCCATCACTTGTGGTCTGGGCTTATGGGAATGATGGCTCCTACAGAAACTCCACACCCCAACTCCTCCCCTCAAAAACATACCCACTAAAGAAACTGAAATACCTTGACCTGAACAGCCATGCAAAAAACTCATTGTGCATTGTGTGTGTACCAACATTATTTAACTTTAAGCTTAGCAATGTGAAAGACAGCAACCTGGGTTTTAATTTGGAGTATAAAATTTCAAGTTTTCTTCCTACATCTGAAATAATATGTCTCAGCTGTGGTGGTGCATCCCTCCTCCTCCCCAGGCTGCACTTCAGCTTTAGGGAATCTCATTAGGCCTCCGTCTTGATTAATGACTTTTGGGCAGTTGAGCTCTCCTTGAACCTATCAGAAACATTGTCTGTTCCCAGGAACTTCTGTTGCCTTAGAAACTTCTGTTTTCTAACAGATAGCCTTGAAACATTATTTTGTCTGAATCATAGCCCAAGTGGAACAATATTATTGTAATTGAGGAAAGTTATTACCATCTTGGATAGTTTGCAGCCAGGATGGAGACTGACAGATAATTACAGCCAAACCTTTGGTCACGCTATAAACTGCAGTCCTGAGTGAGGCTCTTTGAGTTTTCTGGGCTGCAGCATCTCTGAGTGGGATGCTTCTCAGAGCTTGCCAACTCTCAGTCTCAAGATAATTGGAGAATCATTGCTGAAAGCTGATGGTGGAGCCTGGACTAGTAATAGCCACCCCCAATTCTTTTTACTTTTTTAAGTATTGTTGCTGATGGGAAGGACACGACACACATAGCAACACATAGCAACAGGTAAAATAGCTCCTTTATTATGGCCCTGCATTCCCTTTTATGCATTCTTTAACACAGTGCATACTTAATCCATTGGTTACAGTAACACAGCTCATGGTGTTCATTGGTACAAAGCAGTCAACCACACTGGTTTTGGGCATGCTTTTTATAAGAATTTTACAAACAGATAATAGTTCTGTTTTTCTAACTGCAAGTGTCTGTTGTTTGTCTCTGTTCTCTTGGTTCCCATGTGAATGACCTTGTCTTCTTCTTCCCTTCATGGGTAAACATGAATCTTATCAACTTCTGTCATCTCACTCCTCTGGCTCACAGACCAGCTGTCAGCCCCTTCCACAGCTCCCCCTTTTTTATTTGAGCCCTCAAACACAGATGCCAAGGATTTTTGCAGGGCTCTTTGCCAAAATCCAAGCAGACAGGGGAGACACAAAGCAATAATTACAACCACCAATAAAAATAACAGTCCAGTTCTTAACAATGCTTTAAGCCACCCAGGAATGCCCCACCTTGTAAGAAGATTATTCAATCATACCCATCCTTCATCCACTTGTAAGTGATTAATTCTTTCTTTTAAATTTAAAATGCTCCTGTGAATTGTTTCACTGTGATCAGACAAATTCATACAACACATACCTTCAAAATATTGACAGTCATGACCATGTGCCAGTGACAAAAAATCTATAGCTGCTCAATTCTGCAAAATTGCATGTCTAACACTATCTACATCTATTAATAATCCACTTTAAGCTACAGAATTGTCATTGCTTTGTTCAGCCAACCAACAACCAAGTTTATTCAATGTGGCCAAAGCTTGAGCTACAGCTACTCCAGGTGCCAAAAAGGATGCAGCAATACCAGGACCAGGTCCCTGAAAATCCACGTTATCCTGACAGTGGGAAGTAAATTTGTGTCAGAGTGATCATTTGCTTTTTCTTATCTTTTGATGTATCATTGTTATGTTGGGTGTCAATAGGGTCAGTCACCCCAGGCTGCAAGGACCTCCTGCTGTTTTACGCAGAATACCAGCCCAAGCATGATCACCACAAATTAAAAAATCACCATTCAATTTACCAAAGGTACTTTAATGGCACATGATATCTTGCATGAGGTATAACTACACCACAAACTTGCATCTCTATGTACATTCAGTGTTGTATTTACAGTCTGAGGCAACCTATCTTTGGTCTTGTCATTTCCTGTGCAATTGAACATTACACAAGCATCCATTTGCAATGATCCCAACAATTCTAAGTCCTGTGGGTCAATTGTTACCTGAGGCAGGTGTGCATAAAAGCCATCCTGGGAGTCTGCATTATTTATAGGGTTTGTTGAGTGACAACTAAAGGCCAATGAAGGACAAGGCCAGTTGTCAATAGGTATACCCATAAGGCACATAGAAAATAGATTTTCAGGATCAGCAACTGATAAACACAACATGTCCTGATGTGTGGCCTTAGCACTGTCACCCACAAGTTCTGCTTCAGCTGTGGGACCATCCTGCAGGAAAGGACCTGTCCCTTCCTGTGTGCTCCAGGTAAGGCTTAACAGAGTGTGCGGGAGCCCAACAAGGGCCATTCTCTGTCAAAACACAAGCATATCGTCTTCCCCAGGTTGTTAACTCACTGGACCAGTCCACATGTGTGATGGAATATCTAAAATAGAGAAGGCATGGCAAAAATGATTAATAGAATCATAAGCTGTCTCTCCTGTAAATGCTGATGCAACCATGGCATGAGAGAAAGTATCAACTGTAACATAAACATACTTAAAACAACCAATTTCAGGTATTTTTGTGCCATCATTTTGCCATTCCTGTAAAGAAAATAAATCTCTGGACTTGGTCCCATAATATTGAGAAATGTGAGTCATGTGACAGTCAGGGCAAGAGAATATTGCTTCACTATGTGACAAGTAGAATTGTTGTTGTAATGCCTGAGCACCTTTGATAAGGCTTGTGCCACAAACCATAGAAAAATAGTTGGAGAATTTTTCATTCCTTGAGGCAGCACCTTCCATTGATATATTTTGTTAGGTTCAGCATAATTTAAAGAAGACACAGTAAAAGCAAAATTTTCCCTTATCTTGTTCAGCCAGTGGAATAGTAAAAAAGCAATCCTTTAAATCAATGACAATTATTTTCCATCCCTGTGGAATAATTGTGGGTGTCAGAAGACCTGGTTTTAAAGCTCCCATTGTTGTCATTACAGCATTCATTTACTGTAAATCATGCAAAAGTCTCAATTTTCCAGATATCTTTCTTATCACAAAAACAGGGATATTCCATGGGCTGAATGATTCTTCAATATGTCCAGCCTGCAGCTCTTATGCTACTAGTTTTTGCAGGGCAGTAAGCTTTTCAGTAGTGAGGGACCACTGGTCTAGCCAGAGAGGTTTATCTGTTAACCATGTGAAGGCTAGAACTAGGCGTTTAAGGCTCTGCATCACAGTGGCCCCTGCTAAAAATCCATAGTGATTTTGACACCCCATTGAGATAAACAATCTTGTCCCCATAAATTAGATGGGACATCGGTGACATAAGGCCTGAAGTTACCTTGTTGGCCATCAGAATTTTTTACGTTAATCACAATGGCAGACAGACCACCTATAGTTGAGCCTCCCAATACAATAATTCCAAAACCTCCATGAATGAGAGGCCATGATTGAGGCCAGTAGAGTTGTGAAATTATGGTTGCATCTGCTTCAGTGTCAATCAAACTTTTTGTTGTTATCGTTTCTGGAAGAAAAGGCTGTAAGGATGGATTTTTTTTTTCCCAGGTGTTGATCTGTTACTTTTAGAGTCCAGAATACCTGGTGCTGTCCTGTAGATCCAAAACCTCCCATGCCGTGACTTCGGTTCACTGCATTTGGAACATAACTTACAAAGGGCACAAGTTAAGCAATACAAGTTCCCTTTTGAATAGTAACAGGGGGTTCACTAACTGACACCATAGCATTAATTTGTCCTAAATAATCAGCACCAATAATCCCTAAATGTACATGAATACCCTTAAGAGTACTACTGGATGTCCCTACTAAAAAAGCACTCAATCCCTGTCCTATGGGACCATAGGCATTGAGAGGCACCTTACATACTTGCTTTGTCAAAATAATTACTGTGTCAGCGGTGGGTATATCAATCCCTGCGGAGCCACTTGTGGCTCCTGGGTATTGTTCCCAAATGGATAGCCTTGCAGTACCAGGAGGGCTTGTGGCTGTTGGGACATTTGTGTCCTTGCGCCCCTTCACACTCTTTTTCCTGTTTCCCTGCAAATGCTGTCTACTTGAATGGTATGTATATTTGCACTGCTTAGCATAATGTCCAGGTTTACCACAATGATTGCAATTAAAATTACTGCCTGGATTCATCTTAATTGCTATTTTCTGCTCACCATTTTGTTTGCACTCTGCCTTTAAATGCCCTTGTCCACAATTAAAACATTTAGGCGAAGGTTTTAGGACTTCTGCAAGAGCAGCCATTTCATGGTCTATTGTCCTGACTTTCGAGCAAACAGTTACAATCAGCTAATGAGGGATTCCCTGCCAAGGCTTCAATAATTTTCCAACAGCCCTCATTCACATTATCTCTAGCTAATTATTTACACAAAATTTGCTACAAATTTTCATCATCTACTTGTTTCTCAATAGCTGCAGCAACCTTTTCCACAAACTGCAAAAAAGGTTCCTTGTTACCTTGTTGTATAGTAACATATCTCTATTTTGGGGATGCCATTTCCATAGTTTTAATTAAAGCGCTCATACCTATTTGTTGAGCCTGTACCAAAATTAAAGGCTCCCACCTTGCCTGTAAATCTGGGTTAGTAAAAGGTCCAGTACCCAGTAAAGCATCAACTCCCACAGGATGATGAGGGTCCTGCTGGGACAGTTGCATGTTCCCTAAATCCGTTTGCTTGGCTAACTGTCTCCAGGTATTTTGAAATACACCATATTGTACTGGTTGAAACAGAATTGTAGCAAGATGCATAATATCATAAGGAGCAAGTACATTAGCATTAATAATACAAATTAATTGTATTACTTCTGGAGAATTAATACCAAATTTAGCCACCTTTGCTTGAAGGTTTTGCACAACCCACCATGCAAAAACTTGATGACTATCATTTTGCCCTGAATTAGGGACCACTTTAAAACAGGATCATCACATCTAACATTCATATCAACACTCTGTGTATCAGTTGGTTCTGGTGGACCTATTTTTTCTAATAAATCCCAATCCCCCACCTCAGCTGCTTTCTTTTTAACATGATCCCAAAACTGTAGAGGCTGTCAAGCTGTTACAGTTGCTTGACAGGGAGGTAAAGTCCATGGGACAGCAGGCTTAGATCCATTGTGGGGTTTGCAACAGATTCATGCTGCAGTTCAGGTTTTCTTATCACTGGCATTTCATCATCCTCACTATCGCTATTAGGTGATAGGAGCAAGGAAATTCTTGTTACTAGTGCAAAAAAAATAATGAAAAAGATGATCTCATTAAATATCCTGCTGACTGCTTTGTCAGTGTAACTGAACAAAAATGCTTGTAAAAACAAAATAGACATGGCTGTGGGTTATCTACTCAATAAACTGTACACACACATTGCAGCTGGTGACCGATGGTGAATCTGCTGAAAATGCCAAGGGTCAAATAGCTGCAGTATAATCAAATTGAGTGGTAAGAATTGGCTGGTTTTAAAGAGACTAAGGCAGCACATTGAAAACAATTTGATTCTATCAGGTATCTGCAACACAGACAAATAGAGGTGCAATTTCTCCCAGTTTCCATAGTCAACACCAGTGTTTTATACAACACATAATCCATGGATTTGATTTTTCAATAAGGACTGAGGTTAAGAGTGCAGTAGGTTTCAGCAATAAGCACACATCTGTTGTTGTGGACCCTATTTTGAGTTGGATTGTTTGGGCGTGTTGTCCATGACCACACAACAAGTCCAGCTTACAGGTATCAAGCAAATGCTTATTGACTTACAAAGTCAGCTTGGATTTAATGACCTCTGAGGTTAAGGATATACTCATGTTTCAGATATGGTACCCAAGGCTGTTGTTGCTCAGCCAGACATCTGTCATGATGGGGAGGACAGGCTATCCCATGGCTCCCTGCAATGGATGCCCAGGGCTGCTGAGCTGCCACCTACCACCAGCTCCACTGACATCCATGGCACTGGTGACATGACCAAGAAGCTCCTGAATAGTCTCTGGGCCAAGAGACTTTCCTTTTTGTTTCTATGCCTTTCTGTTTTAATTTACTATTATATACCTTCTTGTATTCCTTCTTGAATTCTTGAGCTACTAATAATCCTGGCACACCATACCTAGAATATTTATTTTCCTTGTCTCTGTATGGACTCACAGCTCATTTTCTGCAGACTGAGCAGAGCCTGTGCAGCTGTGGTGTCAGAGGTGTAGAGGCTTGGTGCAGAACTGTTAAGCCTTGGGGATAGGGGAAGTATGCAGCAGAGTATAGAAATAAAGAGACAGGCTTCACTCAACAGGAGGTGATGGAAGAGAGTGAATTTGGAAAGGACATAAGATGCCGTTCTTCAAGGCATAAACCAGCTAAACAGTAAATTTGGGAAGAATCTGTCCTTATTATTGTCCAGTTATTCCATGAGTGCTTACCTCGTGGGTTTTGTGGAAATTTCCTTTGCAGCATCTGGAACCAATCACTGTCAAACCCAGACTACATTAAATAGGTGCTTGGGCTGTTCCAGTATTTGCAGCTCCTGCATTTTGTGCAGAGGCAGGTATCTGTATGAAAAGACAACCCACCTGTGCTCTGCATTTCCCTGATGTTAGTGAGCAGACAGGGGTAGAAACTGATTGTACAAGATGCATCAATGGCTATTAATCTTTTTATTAAAGTCATTCAGTATTTCCTTTTTCAACATTACAGATGGAAAACAACCCATTTTTCTTAATTTGTAGAAGGATATCTATCTGTTCCCATATTTGTGTCACATTCTTATATAAGTGATGTCCTTGGTGATGGTGGCAATGAAAGAATACTGGCACTTTAATCCAGTGTCCTAGTTATGGGGTAATGCATGGTGGTCCTCTTGCTTGCTTGAGATTTATTTCTGTACCAAGCCTCTGTCTTGTGACTGGTTATCAGTCTCCTTAACACTGGTAGGAGTTATTTTTTATCTTTTTTATTAATTGTATTGACTTTGCCTTTAGAGCTTGTCTCTCTAGCCTTTGAAAAAATAGACAAAACTGATTTCTCTCCTAAAACTTTGCATAGCTCAAACATTTTTTGAAACAAAACTGTCAAGAGGTCATGTTTTTGTTACATAGAAAAAGGACTCAGGCATGAAATTATTTCCTTCATGTGTGAATTTGTAGTAGTTAAAGCTCCTTTCAAGGTAAAATACTTGCAGTGATGCAAATATCTTGCTTATGAGAATTGAGTTAACTCTGGCTCACATACAGAGAACTCCCTTATTTCTCATTTAGAGAGTTTCAGAACCATTTGATTCTTATTTTTATGTGACTTCTCACTTTCCTCTTTGCCTCACTACAATCAGAAGATATTTATTATTTTTATATTAATATAATAGTAATGAAGGAAATGCCTTAATGAAAATTAGGAAATGCTTTTGCTATGAAACCTGGAAAATTCAAGGCTAACACATACAGGTGGTGCTAAGGACTACAATTCCTGTGTACTTTTCTATTTCCTTGAGCACTGCCTTCAGATCAGCAGCATATGCACTATTCTGAGATAGCTGGGACATCTGGATATCTTGTATTAAACTGCTAAAGAGATGTGGGTGGGCAAATTAAGGAAATTAGGAGGATAAACTGTTCAGAAGTTCTATAGGACTGAATTCTGATAGTCATCATTCTTAAGGACCTTACAATAAACTACCTTCTCTAAGACATAAAAGAGAACTGAAAAAGAAATATAATGACTAAAAGTCTTATTCTTCATCAGAAACAATGTGCTGTAATTTGCAAGATAGACACCATATCACTTACTAGCAATGTCCCCATTCTATGTGACATTTTGTGGTGAAGACAGGAACTCAATATTTGAGTGGCAAATGCTGTCTATCTCATCTCTGCTGGCTGCATTTGCAGGTTGTTGTGGATATCACAGCAGCAGTAGAATCTTGTTTGAGTTGGCAGCTGGTAATGGTGAATTTCAACTAATATTGATAGATAAAAATCTTGGAGATGGTAAACATTCAACGTGCCTTAAAATTGATAGCTGAAGTAGAAGAAAGAGACCTAGATGTATGTTCACCCAGGGGAAAGACAGCTGAAATGATGTGTCACTTTTGATAGCCACCACTTAACTAAAAAGTGTTCAGGCTATGCTCACATTTACTGTCATCTTCAGGAAGAAAAGGAGGAACTAGGAAATATGAATGGGGAAGAGGCTGTGTGTGAAATGGAGCAGAGGACTGTAGGCAAGCTAGGGGAAAGAAAACATGGTGATCCATAAAAAGCCATAAAATTGTATGTGTTCTCCTAGATATAGAATAAATGTTGTACTTCTCATGGTATAGAGAGTTTAGGAATTATGCCAAGTCTCAGATGCATCAAGGAGATCTTTTTTATCCAGTGACCCGTTACTGCAGACTGAGTGGGAACCAAGCTACTTTGAAATCCAGCTCTCTGCACTCCAGCAGACACTCCTGACTTTGTAGCTACACAGAGCTGGAATGAATAGTCTTGAAACATCTGTGTGGAGTAATGTGGACAGAGGAAAGGGTAACATGGCTCCTTATTTTCTCTCCTTTGTTTTTAGTTTATTTAAATTCCCAAGTCAATCTAAACACCGGAAATAGTGTTTATTTAATAGAAATAGTACCTGTAACAAATACAAGACACTATCTTGTCAGGTTTGCTCTCCTGAATTTTTGGGCAATTTATCTACAATTATAATTGCAAGGAACAAGCCAAAAACTGACATAAGAAACTGGTCAACCAAATTAAATTTCAAAATGAGCTGAAACTGTTTTAGATATTATACTGCTGGCAAAATTTCAGCCTGAATGTGAGTGTTGCCTGAAAACGTTCTTCCAGCTGACTGTCAAAGGCCTTTTCTGTTTTAAATGAGACTCTCAGTGTTTGATAGATATTTTTCCCCCCACGGATTCCAATCCTGACTTCTTTTGTGGCACCTGTAGTGCTGTTGTTTTCATCCTGGCCACTCTGTTGTCTGTAGTCCAAAATCGTAAGAGCTTGTCTGTACTATTTCTTTCGTTTTACATATTCCTTTTCATGAATCATATGTAAAACATGAAAGTCCCTTAATTATGTTTCAAAACTTTCAGAAACTATTGAAGTGTAAAGAGATTAAAATATGTCAATTATTCACAATTGGATCTTCTCCTTCAGTCTTTGCAACAAAATTCGGTAACAAATATCCTCTGTAACACTGAGGTTCTTTAATCTGTGAAGAACTTAGAAGTAACTCTTTATTAGTATGGCAAAAAAAAGATAAAAATTATAATTTAAATTTTTTTTAAAAATGTAAAATCTGCTTTAAATTCAGTATTTAATTTCATAATATTCTCTAAGGACATTTAAATGCCATTTTCCTCAAAATTATGTCTTTTCCAAAGGTTAGAACTTCAATGTTCGGGATGTTGATGAAGCAAGCCTCATAATACAGCCCAGTAATTATTATAACACCAACCAGGAATTGATTTGTGCTTCTTAAGTTTCAACCACTGTAAATGCATGCAATAAGAAATAGCAAAGGCTTGCCTCCCAGGGTTAGGATGTAGGCTTTTTGCAATATTAGTCACAGACCTGATTGCATATCAAACTATTTTTGGTGCATTTTGAGCTATTAATGCCACACCATCTTTCAGACATGCTGGATTGTGCTTAGATAATGAATCACTTCTCCAAGAGCATAGCTTTTGCATGCTACTGCAATACTAAGAAGAAGGAGAAGAAGAAAGAAAGAAAGAAAAAGAAAGAAAGAAAGAAAGAAAAGAAAGAAAAGAAAGGAAAGAAAGAAAGAAAGAAAGAAAGAAAGAAAGAAAGAAAGAAAGAAAGAAAGAAAGAAAGAAAGAAAATTTGCTGCCTTTTTACAAATGTTGTCAGCCAAAAAATATCCAGTATATGTAAGTTCTATTTCTTTAATTTTTTTTAAAGCTAGTGTCAGATAGTTGAAGAAATTCTGAGTAACTCAGCTCTAGTCAGACTTGAGTAGTAAGCACAGCTGGACTCCAGACACTGACTCACTCTCCAATTACCACTAGCAAGATTTTTTCCAACAGGCTCTTTTCTGCCGATAAATCTTCCAGCTTCCTATGATGTACTGTTAGGCTGAGATCATGTAAATGTAGACAGAAAAAATACATCTATGTTTACATTCATAGGGAGGAAAGTAAGGCAAGAAATTTGAAACTATCTAGCACCAATAAAAGCAAAAGAAGAACTGGAAAACATACTTTGGAATGTCTTTGTACAGATTACAGTGGAAATATTCTGCCTCTGTGTTTATGGGCCTGCCCACCTACAAGCCTTTTGTTGCAAACAGGAGAGGAAAGCAATTTATGCTTAAGAAAGACTACACTTACTTCAAAGCATCAGGACAATAGAATTCTACTTTGTAGCATGTTACAGCCAGACTATAGGGAAAAAAAATCCTTACATTTTGGTAAATATAAGAAGATAAACAGTGGTCTCTACAAACCCCAGTCTTGCTATCATGTGTGGATAAATAATTATTAACCTGAAGGACTGTTTGCAATGTCTTGCTGCAAACTCAGATATATGTTCCATGTTCTTGTGACCACAGCATATGAACTTTACTAAGTTTTGGCACAATCAGATCTCCCCTTTTCTTCAAGTTTACTCTGTAAAATTTGGATTTGAGTTTAACTGAAAGATGCCAAGATCCACTTTTTCCTAAACCATATATCTTAGACCAGTTTTAATTGTATGTGTCCATACAGTGGATGAATTCCGTGACCTGTTGTATACAGGAAGTTAAAATATACTTCCTTCTGGCTATAAAGCCTAGTTAAAATTAAATCATAGAACATATTCTACTTTTTCTAATTGTGTGGTCTTTCTGTAGACCATGAGTAAGGACCTTACAGTCAACCTGTCATCAGCAGAGCACCATTTAAAATAGACAGTTGTTGCTGATGGAAGATAATCTGTCAATCACAAAAACAACATAGAAATTGTACTGTCAAATTTCCAGAGCCATCTCATTTTGAAGTAGTTTTTACAGATATCCAAAGATACTAACCAACTGCCTTCTCAGTCCTATGCAGCATGGAAAAGATAGTATCCCAAAGTAAAACTGTGGCTGACAAACAGGCTATTACAGAGCCCCAACAACCAAACCAAATCGATACATAAATTTGGCTGGTCTGGCAAAATCTCAGCCAGGCATTTTTTTCAGTTTGTTTGAAGATCAGAAATGTCAGGAAGAATGAGTTTCAGATATTTTCTTTGGCTACTAGTGAAAACTCATCAATATTCAGGCCTTGAACTTTGAAGAGTCTGTCATAGCAACCTTAGAAAAAGAAGTTAGTGAATCCAACTTTAGTTTACTGAGGGAGACAAAAACATTTTGAGGGAATGTGGATATTTTTATACCAGACTCAGGAAAATGCTCAATAAAAATTACCAAAGCAAAACATTATGAAGAAGGATAAATGCAATGAAAAGTTAAGCTAGTCTTTTGCATCCAAAACCAATAATTTATAAGGGGAAATGTATTTTTAATTATCTAAAATGTCATTACCCACTCCCTCTTCCTTTTTACACGACATAAATGAATGTTCAGAAAACATTCTTTGTCTGATGTGTTCCTTAGAATTTCAGTGCTGTCAGGAGACAGCATTGGGAAGGTGTCACTGTTACCTGCTTGGCCTATGCCTACATTTGGAAGGGCAGAATGTTGGGAGATGGGAAGTCTGTTTCTCTTTCCTGGACACTGTAAACTCCTTGGATGGCAAGGCTGAGGTACAGCCATAGTGAAGAACAAGGGCTAGATCACTTTATCTGCAGCTGCTGAAGGGGAGTACCACGAGATGCAGAATCAGCAGGCTAAGTGTGATGCTGGTGAAAAGAAGTGTGGGAAGAAATAGGATTGGCTGTGGGGCCGTGAGGAAGGGGAAGAAGTGAACTGTGGTGGTGTGGTCCAGGACACCAGGAGTTACTACTCTGACTTCTATTCTACTGCTGCCTGCAAATTAGTGATGCCTGCACATATTTAGAACTAGGCAATCTGGGCAGGCAGTAACCCAAGTGCTGCCTATGCAGAAGACAGAGCAGGGGAAGGAAATATGGAGAAACACACACACACAGACACACAGACACATGGATGGGACCAGAATAAAAATGAGCATCATGAGTTCCTGGGGCCCAGAAACTGTCAGAGTGGACTGAGTTGTGCCAAGTGAACTGCAATGGCAGATGAGGTGACTTAGGATCTAAGGCAGTGTAACCAGCATATTTCTGAGGACACCTATGTCTGTCTCTGTCTTTTTGAGACCGCCTGCTCTGTACTCCCCTCCTACAGCTTGGGCTTTCTCAGTGCCCTGTGTAGAGTTTGTAGGCTGCCATGGCTATGCAAAGCAAAAACCAAGATGTCCTTGTGCCTGTAGATAAATTAATGCTCTTGTCTGTTTCTTGAGAATGTCATCTGTTCACTTCTGCAAGGTCTTGAAATTAGTTGGTGTTGGATGAGAAGGTGCAACACCACATGTACTCAACATTCAGTATATAATTACATAGCTGCCATAATTTTTACCCATATTTAACTGTATACAATTCATTGAGAGGGCAAAACTGCAGGCACTTAAGTGGGTATTAAGTGGTATTAAGTAATACCATCCAGGTACTCATGTAAAAATTAAATATGCATAAAGAGAATGTAGCCCCCCCCCCCCCATTGAAACCATTTGTAACACTATCTGCTATATACTATCTGCTACTATATGCATAAATACCACCTAAAATATAAAGCTTACCAGCTGGATTCATTTAGATACATGTGATCCACCCTTGCTGTTTAACTGATACCAGACTTATTAAAAAATGCTAGGTTTTCAATATATCTAATAGCATTGTGATTTTTAAAGCGATATTTTGTTAATAGCTGTGCACCTGCTAAACTTGGTTTTCTAACTGGAAATTGAAACGTATTAAACCCTTATACTTAGTGTGGCTATATTGTAGGCAATTTGAATGGTTATTCAAAAGCAATTAGGATGAGTCTCAGCTTCTAAAATTCATGATGTAAATGTCCCATGTAGTTTTCAAAATAACAATGTGTGTACCAGATTTCTGCATATTCAGGTAGGTGAGCTGAAGTAAGATTGCCAAGATACTGGTTCCAGTAGTTTTTCTAGCTCTGTAGTCTGAAAATAAATCAACAGTTTTATCAGCAAGCCCTGAATTTTAAGGAGCATTAGAGTATGAACTGATTTCCACAGTGCTGGTGGATGGGGTTGGGGTTTTATATTCTGAGGCTATATTCTGCTTCTGGTGAAACCAGTGCAGTTTTAGACAATACTTAATGGGGAGAGGAGCCTTAATTGGAACTTTTCCTAGTCCATTTTACTTTCTTAGCTCAAGTTCCACAGAGTTTCAGACAAATGAAATTACACAGCATGACAAAAGTAACAGAAAGGCAAAATATTATGACCTAAGACAAAGTAATACAGTTTGCAGTAGGAAGGTGCTCAAGAATTGACTGGTATTTTGTTAATCACCTTCATCTCATATGTCTTGCTTAGGCAATTTCCAATTAATTGGAATTTTGCTTACATAGGGAATGTAAGTTATGTTTAACTCCTTATGCTGGTATCTATTCCTAATGGGGAAAAGGGCCTCATATTACATGCAAGGAAGACTTCATTCCCCTAATTTGCAAAAATACTTAAGTTTCCACTCTTGAACATGACATATATTTGAAAGAAGACCACAAACCCCAAATCCAGAAAACAAGTAACTAAAAAAGCCAAATGAACTTGAGGTAAACAAAGGGAAAACAATCAACTATGTAAGCACCTAAATTTAGGCAAGTCTAGATGTCCTTTTGGAGGCCTGAAGGATATGTACCTCTTTTCCAAGTATTCTTGGGAAAACTATTCCCTTTATAAAAAGAGCTTAAAAGGTAGGTGCAGGTTTAGTGGGTAGATTAGGCAGAATAAATCCCACTGCAATGTTTATTTTGGCAGCTTTCACTTGTAATGGTGGAAATGTTCTGAGTAAATCTTATATGAACATTTATTAGCAATTGCAACACGGCTGGCTGCTTACAGTTAGGTTTGAATTTTGCAGACTGTTTTACAAAGTGGCTGAGTATTTGAACACACAGTATGTGTCAGGACTGAACAGAACATTTTTTCACTATCAAGTCATAGGCTTAACACAGGAAGTCTTCCTGGCCAAGTCTGCATTATACAATACCCCTAATCAAACACCAAAAAAAGCTGAGAAAATCCTTCAACTTCAGTGGGTTTCTTTTAATGGAGACAGAATAATATTTTAAAATTTTCAGACAATAAGAGATTTTCCTTGTAAAAATACTTCAGACTATTTTTTTTGTATTATTCTGAATCCTGACAAATAATTCTCTATCTGATTTTAAAAAGTTAAAAATCCTTGTATATAGTTATGCCTAGTTCTTATGTTGGATAGCAATACTTTTGGAGTTAATGAAATTTTTCTATTACCTACAGTTTACTTGATAAGAAAGAATCCTATTCTTCTCTGTTATGCAAGTAGAAGTTTGATTATTCTCAGGAGAGTATCAGAAATGCAGTAAACCTTAAATGTTATGTGTAACAAAAATATTTTCTTACTGTAATTTCATTTAGTGGTAATAAAAATCCAAGAAAAGAAAACATCAGTATCCCTTCAAACTGACAGATTTTGAAAAACTGCTTTGTGTGTTTCAGAAGCTCACAATTTAAATATGATAAAGACAGACATCCTAGAAAGAAGATCCTTATGCATCAGATAAAATTAAGTCTAGAAATTAATTCTACTTTCTTTTTGGACCTGATTCTGGACAGTTTACACCTTCCCTTGTCTGTTTGGAGATGATGGAGCAGTGGCTGAGCTCAAGCTGTATTTATGCTGACCAGCCTGGATCTTTGTGTTGTCTTGTTGCTGCTGCTCCAGATACAAGAAAGACCGAGCTGTGCTTTTAGTTTCCATGG
Source organism: Cinclus cinclus (assembly GCF_963662255.1). Taxonomy (NCBI): domain Eukaryota; kingdom Metazoa; phylum Chordata; class Aves; order Passeriformes; family Cinclidae; genus Cinclus; species Cinclus cinclus. The sequence continues at coordinate 24,879,119 of NC_085048.1, forward strand.
TAGAAATTGGAATCTTTCCCTCCTTTTTTAACTCAGGCTCTAATTTCTCAAATATGTAAGTGCATTCATCTTTGATACTTCAGCCCCTCCCTTTAACATTGATTCAATGCTCAAAAGTTACCAGAGGAAAATTAACTAGAGAAAAAAACAAGTCAACTCCTCCTCTCCCCCGAGTCCCAGCATGACAAGCAAAATTATTTCAAGTGTATGGATCATCTTGTAAGGAAACAAAGGGATAACATTCTTTTGGAAAAAGCCTAGTGCAGGGACAGGGTTGATTTTGCCTCTATATGAACCCTGAAAAATTATACAAGCGATAAAAAAATGTGATATATAACAGAAGAAATATTCAATAAATGTATTTGTTACAGCAGCTTAAACATACTGAAGAAGATGCATGCAGAGAGACGGGTGAATGACAGACCTACTGGTCAGGATAAATTTAAGAAGATTGTGAATATATATCTAGATTTTCTCTGCCTCTGCGCTAGAGTCTTGGACAGGAGATTTGGGAAATAAATCTAGGATTCGTAAGCCCTGTCTAAGTGGAGCCAGAGAGATTGAGTGTCATAAGGGATGTGACCATTGTTAGTCTCCACTTAAATAAACTGAGAGCATATTCCAGCTAAAGCAGCCCTCTGAACCTCTCTTCAATGCATGATTCATGCTTTACTCACTTCAGAGCCTGCAGGAAAGTAAAGGCCAGCTCAGAACATTTACCATGCTATTTATAGTAAGAACAGAGCTATCTGTGCATAGTAGTCAGAACTAAAATCCCAGTATAACATCCCAGTATAACCTGGATGTCAAACATTTAAAGAAGTAATAAAAACATGGAGAACTGCAAAACAGAAAAAATAAATAGGAATTGGGCTAGGAATTACACAAATAGCCTACAAGAAAAGAGTTCTGAAAGGGTCTTTACTATCAGTAAAGGAATAGTGTTAGACGTTGAAAATATGCAAGTAAATATTTGGAACAAACAAAAGTTAAAAAATTTTACAACAAGAACATTTTAAGAGGTGAAAAGACCAAAATTCCAAGGTATTAATACAATATATTTGAAGACAGAATTACATGAGAATTCAATCAGGCTGATGATACATGCAATAAAATTATCAATTAACAATAAGAGTTGAAAGAGAGCCAGAAGCAGGGAAGGGACATTTTGTGCTAATCTCTGCCATCCATAGAGATCCAAACATCACAGATATGAGGGATGAATGGTGTTTGAAAGACAGACTACATATCAGCATCACTATATTTACCCTTTTACTAGCAGATGTAGTTAAGCAAATAGAGAACAACTGGGTTCTGGCAGATTAGCATTAGGCACTCTGCAAGTTAAAATAACAGAAGTGGGAATAGCAACTATGCAACAATGCATATTTAATGCAAATGTGGATTTGTGTGTGTATGTGTGTGTGTCTCTGTCTGTGTCTCTAGTGACACAGGCAGCTGTAACAAGCACAAAACCACAGCTGAAATGCAGAGAGAGAATTTATTGCGTTACCTTGCTAACTGGAAGATCCCAAGGCAACACCTGGCAGAGACACACAAGCAGGAAGGGAGGCACTCTTAGGCTCAGTCCATCCAAATGAATGGCAGACCTGATGTTTGCACCAATTCATCAAGGGTCTGTGCACTTGTAGTTTACCAACATGCTGTAATCTCCTCTGGGCTTTTTTTTTTTTTAATGATATCTGAGCTTTTGATCCTGTCTCTCCCAAAACCAGGGAGACTAAGCATGTCTGTGAGAGTGCCTCCAAGTGCCTCCTCTCAAAACACCTACATTATCTCTACACAGAAATGCTTCTCCAATCAGAGCATAACCACTATAAACAGAGTATAAATACTAGTCATAGTATACAGGCCTCCCCTTACTGTTATTTTCCAGGCCCTGACATTCCCAGCTGCAAGGTCACTTCATGTGAATCTACCATCTTCATCTTCCTCCTCATTGCCATTCTTCCACTTTTAACTCTTTCCTCCCACAGTGCATTAATTAAGTAGCAGAACAGTTTGGGGTATGCTGGATTGGACTGTGTTTGCGTGGGATGATGGGGACAGCTTGACAGTTGAGCATATGGGTGTTGTTGTAAAACATTTGTGAGGTGGGTTGTTACAACATCAATAATTCTCTTAAAAATACTTTAAAAATCAGCCCCCAATGGTAATGTTCATGTAGGAGAAATGAAAATATATTTAGAAAAAAATAATCAAAATACAGTGAGAAATATTACCATCTGTAGGTCTCAATAGGTGCCTCAATAAGAAAGTTTGAATTCTGAAATCTGGGGGGTGGTTACCCCAAAGTGAAAAATTTTCACTTGCCTATTTTCTTTTCCCAAGAAAATTATTTTTGTGTGAAAGGGTAAGGTCTTGTGTTGTAAGTTTTATTTAAGTGTAGTAATATAGTGATTAAGTCTAGCAATATAGATGTTAATTTTGATTCTTAATTTCTGCTGAAGTAATCTTATGTATGACTTTTTGCAATGCTGTTAGTGTCACCTGTTAACTAAAATTCAAGAAACTGCAAACAAACAGGGTAGTTCTCCGCCTAGTTGCAGACAATTTGGGGATTAATATTCAGCAAGAGAGGAAAAAATTCCCTAGAAGTAAAACAAATGAAAGAAAATAACAGACATAGCTGCAGAGCTGTCAAAAATCAGCAGGATGTGTCTCAGTAGAATTAGCGATGGACAGCAGACAGAAAACCACGGTTTCCAAAGGGCTGGTGCTGTTTATGTGCCAAACCCTAAAACATGAGTAGAAATTAAATTTAATTATCATGAAAAGCATGTCCGGTTTCTGCTGTGCTCATTAGCATTGTCAAACTTCTCCCCCTCTAGTCCAGGCTGGGTACAGCACTCCAAGTAAAAAAAAACTGATGGAATTCCTTGTCCTGCCTCGGACGGTGCTTCACCAGTCTCCCTAAGATCTCTCGGGTATTAAAACACTGCTCACAGGCAAAAGTTCTGCCTTCTTGCAAATATTAGGAAGATTTTGGCAGATGTGCTCCTTACTCCTAAGCAACCCAGGCTACAGACAGGTGGTGGAGGGAAGAAACTGTGTGGGATGGCTTTTTGAAAGAAACGTTGCTTCGATACGACCTTGCTGCTGGTTAAAAGTTAAGTATTACAAAAATATAAATACATAAAATTATGCCAGTATCATTCGAGGCGGGCCGGGCCGCGTTTGTTAAAGCTGCGGTCAGGTCGCTCGGGGCTGGCCCGGGCCCTGCCCACGAGCACGGGGCGAGCTCGTGTCCCGATCCATGATCCTCTCTCTCTTGCTCTTAAGAACTTCCCAGCCTAAACTACTGATCTTCCTCAGTTTGTTGGCACAAACTGCATACCTGTTCTGATTTCCCACCCTTTTACATTGGGAACTTCTTGCAAGATCGTTACCCGACTTTTCGGGGAGGGGGAAATTAGCGTGTAAGTGGTATTTTGTGGCAGGGGCGTAAAACGTAACTCAGCTGCAGAAAAATGGCCAACGCAGCGGCAAAAGTAGCAAATCCTGCGGTTCTCTTGGAAAAGTGACAACATTATAAAATTATAGAACGGGGAGAACGTGTCACTGGCGGAAGCGGCCGTGCCAGGTACGGACACCTGCCAACATCTCCCGCCTCGAGCCGGGACCGCCGTGCCGGGTGTGCGCACCTGCCCGTGCCGGGACCGCCATGCCGGTTGTGGGCACTTGCCCGTGCCCGGCCCGCCATGCCGGTTGTGGGCACTTGCCCGTGCCGGGACCGCCATGCTGGTTGTGGGCACTTGCCCGTGCCCGTACCGCCATGCCGGGTGTTGGCCCCAGCCAACATGTCTCCGCCCACATCACAGCAGGAGCCAATGGCAGCACAGGAGGCGTGGCCATGTGCGGAAGTGGGCGGGGCCGGTAGAGCGCGGGAAGCCGGGGCGCTGGGCCGGGCGGGTTCCGCTGGGTCGCGTCGGGCGGTGCGGCGGGAGCGGGGCTCGGGCGGTCGTGACCGGCCACAGCCAGAGGCGGTCCCGGGGCAAGGGAAATGGAGTTCTCCAGCCGGGCGAGGCTGAAGCATGCGCGGCTGGCTGGAGACCGGCGGGAGCAGTACCCTCACAGCTTGCAGTTTTACCTGGAGCCCCCCGTGGAAAGCATCTCCCTGGTGGAGTTTGAGAGCTTCGCCGTCGACCGCCTGAAGCGTGAGTAGCGTCTCCCTCTCTCCCTCTCTCCCTCTCTCCCTCTCTCCCTCTCTCCCTCTCTCCCTCTCTCCCTCTCTCCCTCTCTCCCTCTCTCCCTCTCTCCCTCTCTCCCTCTCTCCCTCTCTCCCTCTCTCCCTCTCTCCTCTTCCACCTTCCTCCCGTCCCTTCCCTCCCTCGGTGCTTTGAATCCTTCCTGTCACGGCTGTGTGTATTTCTGGCAGGCCTGGATGCTCTGCTCTGACATCACCGGGAGCTGGGCTGGCTGCTCGTGCTGCCACCAGCTCCCGGTAAAGGAAACGCATTGCTTTGGGCTTTTCGGAGAGCTGGGACAGATTTCACAGTGAGCGTTTATCGTAGCTGTCGGGGCTCTGTAGTTCTGGTTTACACGGGGGGGTTTTACGAGCACGTTTCACATTCTATTGATGTTGTGCTACGTTTGATGTCCCTGTAGTGCGTTTCAGGTAGCTGTGTTTGGCAGCCAGGGCTTGTCCTGGAAACTGCAGGATACGAGTTTCCCTTCGAGCTGAGACCGATGTTCTGAGCCGGATCTATCCGAGTTAGCTGTTTCCCTTTCCTTGTTGACAGTGTGGATCCCAGAATTGGGCCAGCTGTTCAGGACTCATGGGCCACACTTCATCCTTTATATTTCTCACCCTTTTGCTCCTCATACTACTAAAAGCAATTCCTGTGGCCTTATCCCAGTTTGTGTCTTTCCCAAGCTGTCATGCATTTAGTTTGATTTCAGCATGTTGTCTCTAACATGGGCCTCTTCTTTTTCTGCCCAGTGCTTAAAGTAATTGAAAATCTTGGTGTGAGCCATGTAAGAGGTACTGATGTATACAAAGCTAAACTAGAGGCTGAGCTCCGGAAACTGAAATTTCCCTACAGGGTAAGTAAATATCAAGGCACGGAACTCTCTTGCACTTTATTTTCTTTATACCATTCAAGAATAACAAATAAAAGTAGAGGTGATGAAATGCTGTTTCTAAAACTGCAGTTCTGTCATTTTGTCAGAAGCGTTGTTTTTCTTTGAAGGTATATATTTTTTTATTTAGGGTAACCCCCTTCAGTAAGTTGGCATTTAGTGTCTAAAAGATGACTGTTAATACACTGTTGAACAACATCAGTAAATTGCTTGTGAATTTTTAATCTGGGAGAGATTACTTTTCTGAAATAATATGTTCTATAGGCTTTGGCTGAGGATGATTATGAGGCAAGAAGAAAAGATCATATCTCTCATTTCATACTACGCCTTGCCTACTGCCAGTCGTAAGTACCTTTTGGATTATGCTGTACTCTTATTACTAATTTTAAATGTGTGCAGATACTGCAGTGCTTTATTACAGACATTACAGAGTTAATCTAATAGCTATACTTTAGAGTTGCATGGCTACTAAATAAAGAGGTAGGCTCAAAAGGATTTTTTTTCAAGGAATCTGATTTAATCTGTGTGGAATCAATTAATGTCTGGATTTTGTAATGACTAAAAAATTTACAGACTTTTGGCTTTTAAGCACATACAATTGATTTGAGTGTCTTGATAGCTTTTTTTTTAAATGAAAGCACATCAGTATTAACGGTTTGTCAGGCATTTGTAGTGATGGATAACATAGTTTAACTTCTGTATATGCTAATTGTTTATAACTGACCAAAGACCTGACTATAAATAGGCTTTATTTTACTGTATAGAGAGCACTATTTCTGACTGACTAAAAATACCATCTGAGTTTGAGGTTTCATCTACTGCTTCTGTTTTTTTGTCCATATTCATTGCTGTGACTGGTTGCACTGCAGTTTTTTTGTTACGTGAAATTTCAAGCAAAAAGTTGATCCTGTCAGACACAGTCTCTTTGTTTCCCCTGTAGATTTTGGATGAAAGTAGAGGTTGCCAGTGCTTCATGTCTGCAAGTACTTCTGTTGCACATTTGTCTGAACTCTTTACTTCTCATCACTGCAGTCTTCTTAGAAATAAAACTGTCAGATATGAAATGTGTTGAACTTTTAATTCGATTGTACCTAAGGCTGCAATACAGTTCATTTTGATTGACTGTGATAGAATGCATGTTATGATACTGTGATAGCTGACATGACTGACGTGCTGCTATGGATACAGATCCGTTAGAAAAAACGGAAGGTGAGTAGGAGGAATTGTGGTCTAAGCCAGGATATGGAGCTGGAATGGATGGGTCTTTTCTTTGAAATAGCTGTGGATTCCTGCTGTAGAACATCTGAACAGAGTAGGAAGTAGCAAAGGCCTCAAAAGCTTGCCTTCTTATGGATGAAACCTCAGCACGATAGGCTCTGGGTGACTTTTAAACACCATGAAGTCTTCCAGATCATTCATGTCCCATTCTGTTGTCCTTTCAAAAGACATCTGGGCTGTGGTGAAGACAGTTTGTCTGTGTGTGTGATCAATGACCCTGCTAGATCCATGATGCATGTACAGTGAGGAACAGGTTGTGGATGTGGATCAATACCAACCTTCACTGCAGTGACTCTGATAGTGTAGCTCAAAATCCTGAAAGAAGGGAGCAGATTGAATAACGGACTTGCAACTGAAATCCTTTCTGTATTCTACAGGTACAATTTGTGATTGCAAATAGCAAGTGTAATGCTGCCTTCTTTCTACTGCCCATGTTTGTTGTGTTTTATAAATTCCCTAATCATACTAATCCTGCTGATTTTCACAAGACAATATATTGTCTTAGCTGTATATTGTAAGTTTACCATAACTCCCCTCAAGCCTGGGTCTAATAGGCCCCTTAAAATGTAGTGGTTTGTATTAGTGGTATTTTGAATAATCAGTTTGGCTTAATTCCAAAGTCAAAACTTTACTTTAAACATTTAGTTATTATTTAGATTTAGACCCTTACTCTTTTTTATGGGAGATGCTTTGAGGGTTTTGGTAGTTGATGAAAATTCTACTCTTGTGGAAAGTGAGAATTTGACTGAAGTTCTTGCTTAGTAAATAAATTGGAGATGCTGTTCAAACCCTGTATTTCAGGGAAGTATCTTAAGAATTAGACTATAGGCAGGGCAGAAGTAGGCAGCTTGTTGACAGTGAACCTCTGTAGAAATGAATACAAGCTATTTTGGGCCACAGAATCAGCAGGAAAGAGCCTGGCTTTGTTATGTCGGGGGAAAAATCATCTTTAGAGGGAGGAGGGGTTTTGGATAGAGCTCTGGGACACCCTTTAGAAAACTTGCAGGTCCCATTTTGTGTTCCCATTTATATGTACTTGCTGCATTTTGATAAAGCAGCTTTTAATCAGTTTCAAGTTACTTTGAAAAGCTAGATTTAGTGATTACTAATAATGTGGAAAATAGCTTTCTAAGAACTATGAGGTGAGCCTGTACCCAGTGTTCTCTATTCTCTCTTGGAAAGCAGCTACTTTGGAGATATTTCTATCATCTACAACTGGCAAGTTCTCAGAAGATAAAATTGGAAGGCAAATGGAATATACTGTACTTTAAGCTTTTTATCATACTAGGTTAGAAAAATAAGCTTGGCACAGATCATTAGGTTAATTGAAGAAAGTTGTTAAGGTAGGAATGATTGAAAAAGTGCACTTAAATAGGCATAACTGCAAAATAGGTTGGATTCAGTTCTTGAGGCAACTGTGTGTGCCTGTGTTTATATTTTCCTGTGATAGTGCTTTTTCAGTTTCTAGCTGGCCAACAGTGCCATCCAGGGGTAAAAGTTTATATTAATTTTTCTTTTCTAGTCTTTATCAGTCCTCCCTTGTAAATTGGATTGTTTGGATTTGGTTTTCATGTGATCTGAAGTGACCAGCTCCACCATTCTGGTCAGTTAAATTTGTAAGGTAGTCATCATCTCTTGACTTTACTTCTTCTGCCTTCTGAAACCCAAGATTTTAAAGCTTATTCCTGTATGATAGGGTATTTACAGTCTCAAGAGAACAGTCGCATCCATATCCTTCTTTCACACATCTTCTAATGTCACTTAGATCACACAGTACCAGGAAATAGAATGATCTTGTTTCATTTGGTTTCATGGCAGTTGTAGAAGTAAAGATAACTTTGTTTGTATGTGGACAGGGGTGTGCATTTTTGCTTTTGTTTATGGCATCCCTTATCACTTCAGGAAATCAGCTAAGAAGAACCTTGACAGTCACAGGAGCATAAATTTCACTTTCTTCAGATGGAAGAAATAAATTTTGTCTCTGCTCTTGACAGCAAAACTCTTTTATCCAGGAAATTTTCAAATGTACTTTTGTGCCTTTTGAAAGTTTTTTTTTTTTTTTTTTTTGTTTTGGTTTTTTTTTTTTTTTTTGCTTGATTTGTGTCTGTCACATAACAAGGACATAAATTCTATTTCAAACTTAGCAAGGCCTGTTCACTACTTCCTGACATTTTTTCTATATGGTAAACTAGACTTCTCTGCTAAAATTGCTGCCTTTTCATGTTGAGTGGCATTTCCTGTTGTGTGTTACCTGTACCCATGTTCCCCTTGCTGTCTAGTCTTTAAATCTAAAACTCTGAGTAATGCTTTGGTGTTGGCTGCCTTGTAAAGCAGTGATCTGACCCGTGCCCAGAGTTTTCATAAATCACTGTTAAGTTGTTGGAACTCTTGTGTTAATTGTAGAATGTGAGTCTTAAATTCCAGATTTACAAGCATTTGCATGCCTTTCCTAAAGTACTTCTGTCTTCATGCTTCCTAACAAGTATGCTGATTTTTCCTACCCCTCTGTGGGGTGAAGAGTATTTCTATTCCAGCCCCAGCCTCTCAAGTGGTGTACCCTCTATGAAGGAGACTGGTTTTTATATTTTTTTATTTTTTATAGTTGGGAATCTATGAACTGGTTTAAACCAGTTATTAAACTGGTTTATTTTATATATATATACAATATATTATATTACATGTAAGATATTACATATATTATATAATATATATGGTGTATAAAAATATATATTATATATATGGTATAAACTGGTTTATTACATTAAACTGGTTATTGAGTAATCTGCACTCCAGAAAGTTAAGTGGCAAAAAATGAGGAGATACTCTTAACATCTACACTTCAATCACCTGCAACTCCCTCAGCTTCAGCTGCAGTTTGGTTAGTTATCTAATGACAGTGGTGTTGCTTTTAGTTAAGCTTGGGGCTTTGATAATAAGTATTATTACTCAGTCGGGGTTTGAGATGGGATATGAGTTTGAGGAAAAAATGGAAAAAAACATTTTTTTTTCATGTGAATAATGAGTATAAAATATGGCTTGGCTTTAGAAGTGATGTAAATAACACCGTAATGATGATGATCCTAGGAAAGTCAATTTAAAAGTTTTTGCTGGGCATATACAGTAGTGTGAAGTAAGCTTTTCAGCTATTTTGTCAGCTGTAGGAAGAATCCACATAGGTGTGTGTATTAGAGATAAAGTAGTATTTTCTTGTTATGGTAACTTAAATGGGTCGGTGGGATTACAGCCTCTGATCTACTTTGCTGAAGGAAAGGAACAACAGACTGGCTGGTCTCCAAAGCAATTATATATAATTGTGTTTGTGGTTTGTTTTTTATGTGTGTGTGTGTGGTGGTGTTGTTTTGTTTGGTTTCCCTGATAGAAAAACAAATGCAGTGTAAATCAAGGAAAACAAAAAATCATCACATCCCAGGATTTAACTACAGTCCAAGATGGCCACAGAAGAACTGCAACAGATCAGTAATTAAAACATTAAATTCCATTGAAGTTCCACTGATTGTTATTACATCCAAAGCACTGAGACTGTCCACAGGATTATAATCTTATGAAGCACCTTAACAGCCTTTCTGTTTGGCTGTTTTATGTAATAACTACTTTGCTTCAACCCATATTTCAGTGTAGCTCTCAGAGGACAATTTAGGAGAGTGCCCTGTGGTAGTGAGGTACAGCATCATCTGCATTCTGCGCTTGAACATGTGGAGTGGCTTTTGTTACTGGCACTCTGGTACCTACTTCTTGTAGCTTTGAGTAATGTGCTGTTGCCTAGGAATCTGAGCACTAGGATGTGAAGAGTTCAGTGAGTACTTGGAGTTGCTTCAGTGTTGTTTTATTTTGTCTTGTGACTCCTGTCCCTGTTCTGTTTGTTCTTCTACTTGCTTGCCTGGAGTTGCTAAACTCCTTTTTCTCTTTTGTCAACAGTTAGATGGTCTATTTTTGTTCCTCACCTAATTTCATTGCCCTATATTTTCCTTTTGCCTGTTTCTAGGCTATTTGTTGCCTAGAACAGAGTGCATTATTGTCATGTTTTCTGAGATACATGCATATTTCTTCCGCTGGAGGTACACCAAAAGTGAGAATTAAAAGAAGTAGTCTTCAAAATAGCTTTGCCTCATCACATTAATCGTGATGTTAATTGTACAATGAAGAAATATTGTGCCATGTTGTAGAAAAACACTGTCCTTTAAATACCAAGGGAGAGTGTTACCTACAATTGAGTATTTTTATCCAAAAACAAGTAAAAAGTATTGTCATTGCACAAGTCTTTTCTGATTAAGTGTTCATTACTGAAGGTTTCCTGCCTTCACTTCCAGGGTTCTCAGTGTGTGAGTCACATGCCCAAGTCAGTATTACTGTTGTGTTCACTAGATTTGCAGTCTAGTTTTCAAGCAAAGACATAATGTATGTTCAGAAAATGTTTTTTTTTTTGTAATTTCTTTTTTTGCAGTGAGGATCTCAGGCGTTGGTTTCTTCAACAAGAAATGGATCTCTTCCGATATCGCTTCAATGAACTAACTGAAAGTTTAATGCAGAAATTCTTGGAACATGTGAACTTGTCATTTGAAGCTGTAAGTATATTACTTTCTGTATTTATGTTGCACATGTCTGTTGTTTTTTAAAATTCTCATTAAGATAGTTTTAGCAATTGTGTTTAAAAAATAAAGTGCAGTTATGGTTTTAAAAATCCTAACTACACAGAACTTCTAAACTTGGGAATAGTATGTGTGAGGATTAAATGATATAATTTTGTGCTATAACAAGAGAAGCTTAGTCTGTTTCAGTCTACAAACACAACTGAAAAATCTATAATTACATAGGTAAGTTAACAACGTTTACTAAAACTGATAAGTATTTTTGAATCAAAATTTTAGGTGGATTAGATCATAGGACATAGAATGGTTTGGGTTGGAAGGGACCTTAAATATCATCTAGTTCCAACTCTCTGCTGTGGACAGGGACACTTTCTAGTGGACCAGGTTGCTCAGAGTCCCATCCAACCTTGCCTTGAACACTTCCAGCGATGGGACATCCATGACTCCTCTGGGAAGACTATTCTGGACATTACTGCTATCACAGTAAAGAGTTTTTCCTAGTCTAAACTTACTTCTAACCTAAACCTACTCTCCTTCAGTTTGAAGCCATTCACCCTTGTCCTGTCACCACATGGCCCTTGTGAAAAGTCCCTTTCCATCTTGTAGGCTCCCTTCAAGTACTGGAAGGCCACAATTAGGTCACCCCAAAGCCTTCTCTTTTCCAGGCTGAACAATTCCAGTTCTCCCAGCCTTTCCTGATACAAGAGATGTTCTGTCCCTCTGATCATCTTGGTGTCCCTCCTCTGGGCTCACTCCAACAGTTCAGTGTCCCTCCTGTGCTGAGGGCTCCAGAGCTGGATGCAGCACTGCAGATGGGGTGTCACCAGAGCAGGATCACATAACTGTTAGGGTTGGAAGGCACCTCTGGAAATCATCCAGTCCAATCACCCTGCCAAGGCAGAGTCACCTAGAGCACGTTACACAGGGATATGTCCAGGTGAGTTTTGAATGTCTCCAGAGAGGGAGACTCCACAACCTCCCTGGGCAGCCTGTTCCAGTGGTCTGCAGCCCTCAGCATTAAGAATTCTTCCTCATGTTTAGTTGAAATTTCCTGTGTTTTAGTTTATGGCCATCAATCCCATCACTCCTCTCACTGGCCACTCTGCTTTTGATGCAGCCCAGGATACAGTTGGATTTCTGGGCTATGAGGTCACAAGGCTGGTTCATGTCCAGCCTCTCATCCACCAGCACTCCCAAGTCCTTCTGGGCAGGGCTGCTCTCCATCTGCTCATCCCCCAGCCTGGATTGATACCAGGGATTGCCCTGGCCCACGTGCAGAACCTTGCACTTGTTAAATTGCATGAGATTCTCCTGGGCCACTTCTCGAGCTTGTCCAGGTCCCTCTGGATGCCATCCTGTCCTTCAGGTGTGTCAACAGCACCACTCAGCTGAGTGTCACCTGCAGACCTGCTGAGGGTGCATTCAGTCCCTTTGCCTCTGCCCTTAGTGAAGATATTAAATAACTCTGCTCCCAGTACAGACTCCTGAGAGACACCACTTGTCACTCATGTCCATCAGGACTCCAAGCAGTTGACTGCTACTCTTTGAATGTAGATGTCCAGCCAATTCCTTATCCATCGATTGGTTCTCCCATTCTCCAGTTTGGAGAGAAGGATGTTGTGGGAAAGCTTTACAGAAATGCAGATAAATGTCATCTGTAGCCCCTCCCTTCTCTGCTTTGTAGTCACTTCATCATAGAAGGCCACTAGTTAGGTCAGGCAGGACTTGCCCTTGGTGAAGCCATCCTGGCTGTCCCAAATCACCTTCCTGTTATCCATATGCCTTACCACAGCTTCTAGGAGGATCTGTTCCATGATTTTCAGGCACGGAGGTGAGCCTGACTGGTTGATAGTTCACAGGGTTTTCTCTAAGCTTTTTAAAGATAGGTAAAATGTTTACCTTTTTCTGTTCACCTGGGATTTCTGACTGCCATGACTTTTCAAATATCATAGGGAGCAGCTTGGCAACTACATCATCCAAGTATCTCCAGACTCTGGGATGCTTCCTATTGGGTCCCTAGTTTGTGTTTTTCAGATAAGGTCTTATCTGCCTTATCGGGCCGTCTGGGCCAAATAACACTGATGTTAAAATTACCTTGTTTTCTTGGTGAATTGAGTGATAGTTAACCTGTAATGTTTCAGTAATAGGAAAAGCAATTGCTGTGTTTGAGTCTTCTTATGTGAATTGTATATGCAGTCTGTTCTCATCACATTATTGACTTAAATTGAAAAGTAATTGTGGTCAAAATATGTTTTTATTCATAAACTTTGCTCTAGAACCTTTGCAAGCTACTAACTACTTTTAAGATGTGGCTTCTTGCTATAGAAACAGCAGCAAACTGCAGTGGCTTGGGGACTTTGTACAGTGTTCCATTTGTGAACACTGACATCTGGAAAACTATGTGGAAATGAAAAATAAGTGCATTCAGTGAATGCTTATGATAACTGTTGAGGATGTACTTAAAATTGAATAATCTAAGTATGAAAATCCTGTATGGATTGCTCAGAAATGTAGCTTTGTGTTATTGTCTCCATGGGCACATCTGGTTACATGTTTGTGTGTGCTAAAAGCCATTTCAACTCTTCTTGTTTGTGCATATGATATGAGTATATAGGTGTGTAACCAAGACTGATTTAGCTTAAATAAGACAAAATTAGCGGCTGGTGTTAAATACAGTAGCTACAAATTGTGGTTAAGGATTCATGTATAGTTCTAAGATAAATGATGTACAATTAAATAGGTTTCACTGTAACTTAGACTTTATACATACATGTACATGTTTTAATAGACCATTTGATTTTGTCCATTAAATATGTGCTATGGAGAATGCAGAATATAAGTTGTCCAAAATTCTGTAAATGCTCTTATTCCACAGTTGTTGTTTTCTCATTAAAACTTAGATTCAAAACTTTGCCTTTTGACTTAAACTCATTCTATTTCTTTTGATGAAAAACCTTGAAATTGCAAAATTTGTTTAGACAAACAACTGTTGTTTTTTAAGGGTTGGTAAAAAAGAGTGCCTGCTGTTATAGACTGTTTTATTTGTCTGAGTGGATTAAAGGGAAATGTCTATTGGAGTGTCTGCATTAATGATTTTAACAGTATTTTGCACTGCAGCTATGAAGTGTTTCGTTGGGAAACTCCAACTTTGCCTGTAGTTCTCATTGTAAACATGAGTGAATAAAAATTAACATGTAATCATCGCTCAACTTTCACTTAAAATTATTAGAATTACTGCTTATTAAAAGAACTGCTTACTAGAATAACTTGAAAATATTTTAAGATATGTGGCTGATGTACATTATATGTTGCTGGACTGAAATATCTGGCGTCAGTGCATGTTGGTCAAATAGGATTTGTGAAGTGTTAAGACCAACAGAGGCTTTCTTGTGTCTTTGTGAAACTATTAGAAATGCCATTCCCTGGTTCTGCAGACCTTTCAGTGAAAGGTATGTTTGTGGAGCTGTATTTTTGTTGCTTATTCCCCAGCCTCATATTCTCCTGTCATAGTTTCAGCATTTGGGCTTGTAAGAATAAATTAATATTTACAGGTTGCTGGAAATAGCTAGGAGTGTGGCTTGGTTCTGTGCTACTGAATGTGCCTTCAATGTGTCAGAAAGATTAACAAGGTATTACTTTCTTACTCCTGTTGAGGCAAAAAAGCATAATTTCATTGAAAATCTATTTCCCTGCTTCTGCTTTCACCCCCTGCTTCCAATTCTTGTGGGAATTTAGGCAAAACTCATCTTTCCTTACACTATCATATATAAAACATTTGAATATTACTAATGAATTCCATGTCTATTTGAAACAGGTCTTAAGTGCTATGGAGCTATGTAGAGGCCACTACAAGAGTAAGACCACTCTAAATGCAGTATTCTTTTTCTCAATGTTCTATTTGTAAGGAACAACTTTCCTTTGAAAAGGAAATTAGGATGAACTATTCTCCTCATGCTTCCCTGTTAGAACTTAAAATGTTTTCATGCCTTATTATGCATAAAACAAGACAGAAATCAGACTTTGTGCTCTTCCTGAAAAACAGATGGCCTTCAGAAAAAGGAAGTAAGTTCTGATGCTACAGTCCATTTTCTATATGGGTAAATGGATAGAAATTCTATTATGGAGCTTCCAATTGCTTATGATGCACTAAGAAACTCTTAGTTAAATTTCTTTAAAGAGAAAAGAGGTGCCTTGCATTTTACAGATAATGGTTCTGGTTTCAGAGCTGTAATCTGAGAAAGGGCAGAGCTGCTAAAGCTTGACCTTGGCGTAGTCTGGCATATTAGCAGTGTTAACAATTTTAAAAACCACTGTAAAAGTGATTATCAGTATTTATTAAAAGAACTGGTCAACTCTTTTGTGGGGAGGAGGAATAAATGGATTGTATTGTACAGTTTTGTCACAGTTGTCATCATTTAGAGCACCAACAAAGTGAACCTAAAATTGAGAATTCAGTAACTGTCACCTCTCACCTTTTTTTATTTGCTTACGTGCATGGGAAAATGATATTTGCATATATGTTTTGCAGACTAATTTCTGATATTTTATGTATTAAGGATTGAGAATTATTGCTTTATAGAATCAAGAAATTGTCAATCCCACTAACGGATAATACTTAAGAAGTTGTTAAGATCTTTCTGTATTTAAGATCTTTGAATAGTTACTAAAAATATCTCAATTACCAAATTTTGTAAAGACTGTTGTTTCTAACAACTAGAAGAAAAAATTACCAGATTTCCAAAGCTTTTATTTTGTATGATGGTCAGCTGTAGAGAGTTTGATATGATAGTAGTTCTCATCTCATGGTTTAAGAAATTTTTAATTTAAGAGCAAGAGCTTTCTATAATTAAAAACAGAAATGGAATTTAAGGAGAAACTAATATTTTAAATTTTTAATAGGATTTCTTATGTCTAGTGGCTGACATTTGTATTGTTGATGGATCAAAGTATGTGGCACAGTGTTTATTGCAGCTAGTAAATGCCTGCTCTGAGGTGTTTTGGCTGATTATAAAGATGCCCTTCACTTGAAAAAGGAAGGCTGTAAACTTTGTGATACTCAAGCTAAACATGATGGCTTCAGTATGATGAATATGTCTGAATATGCATAGGATTATTACAATTCAAAATTTTTATTATGTTTGTGAAAATATGACTCCCTACATTTAATATATGTTGTCACAGTCATGGAAAAGTGAAGGTTCTGTAAGTTCTTCCCTAGAAAGTTTTTGCAAAGCTGGCACTGGATTAAGTTAGTCCATCTTTAGTATTCTGTAAGAAGCCTCTGGGACCTGGATTTCTTGGGGAAGAAAAAATGAAGCTTGATTTGAGTTTGTATTTGAGATACTTTTTTGAAGTACTAACATGTAGATTGCATTTCAATCACTTGTAGGAATAGCTTTGGCCTCTTTAACCTCTTCTCTGACAAGCGTGGGAGATGCCTGGACTGGTGCTGCCCAGCCTAGTGGAACATTGCTTTGGTGCTCAAAATTTTACAGTACTCTGAAGTATTATTGTTTATGCCTACCAATTTATGCTAGCATGAGCAAGAGGTAGAGTACATTGAATAAAATGTCAGAAAGGGGTGAGGGTAAAAGGAAAGCAAGAATAAATCTGTGCTTTAAGAGTAGATTTCCCCTGATATGTTGATTAGTGTTCTATCTCAGTAAAAGGAGAATAATGGAATGGTTCTGAAGGTATTTCAGAAAAAAAGATTAAGGTGATTGAGACAGTAGTCCCATCAGCTGGATAAATATGGAAGCTTTTTATGTATGGCATGTAATTTTCAGCCCTGAAGGCATATTAAATAATCTATGTGCAAAGTCAGTCATGTAGGGAGCATCGGAAATCCTTAAGCAGCACTCAAGAGGAGTAAATGCTGACATTTAAGGTGACAGAGCCCATCAAAGAGAATATGCAAACACAGGTGTGCAGTTGAGATTTACATCAATTTAGCAGATTAAAATATTAAAATCTTACTATAAATGAGTAATTATATCAATGATGCCTGACAGTTTCTGGCAGTAAAAGGCAGTAACAGATTTAAAGATATTTAAAGGGAAATTTGTGAATATTTAAAATGTTATAGTAATTGGAGAAAATATTTTAATTTCAAAGTAAGTTGTTCAGGATATGAAGGAATTATGTAAAATAAATGGTTTTACAGGTGAGTGATACTTGGGCTTCAACTACAATGCTGTTCTTGGCATAGTGAGAAATATTTCCTTTGAAGCCCTCAATCTGAGTTTCAGCCTTTTGTCTGCTTTGCCGTGCATAATTTTAAGTCTCCAAGACCTGCCACTTGTTTTTAGACGTCAAATGGAACATTTGTCCTTTTAATATCTGCAGCTGTAGGTCTGTGATACAGACCTTGTGCTGATTTGAAGCATCTAATGAACTTATGGGTCCATTCCACTTGGTTCTTGTGAAAACTTGCCAAAAAACCTGTTCACCTTAACCAGTCACACTTTCTCTCCCTGGGGATGGTCTTAAGGTCTCTTCTGCTCAGGTGGACAAAATGTTCTGTGGTTACTTTCAAAGTGCTGTATGTGGGGGTTTTTTTGTTTCGTTTTGTTTTGTTTTGTTTTCCCCTTCAATGCTCTTAACAGCATTTTTAAGATGACAGTAGTTCCATTTGCCTTGTCTGTGAAAATGTCACAGCTTTGCTTGTAAAGTTCCCTGCATCTGTTTATTGAAGTCTCACAGTGGTGGTCATCATTCTGCTGCTTTACTTGCATTATACTTTCTAAAAATAATGTCAAACCTAACCTATTTCTTGTTCTATCCACTAGTTGAAAAAGGTAGGGCTTTTTTCCCTGTTAGTTAGTTTGTTTTTTCCTTTTCTTTGTGTTTCCCTTCTATCTGTCATTATACTTTCTTTTTTCTTCTTTGAGCTTTCCTTTGTGTGGTGTTTTGTAATTTCTGGGAGTGTCCTTTGCCATTTTTACAGCTTTCAGTTTTAGATCAGATTTTCTTCTCTGATCCCATTCTCTCAAGCTCTTGCAATGCCCCCCAGCCTCATGGCATTTTAGTGTGTGATCTGTTTTAATATACAGGTTAGTAACTGAAGTATTAAATTTTACTTTGATTGTAGAATTTCGCTTAAGACATATTTCTGTTTTGAGTTCAGTTCTCTTCCATGCATGGGTTTTCCGAATGGTTTTGAACCCAGGTTATAGGAGATCAAGTGGAACTGTTTGGTCATGTGCATTTGAAAGTGTCATTTTGGTGACTTCAAGGGTGTTTGACACACACCAGCTTTTTTTAATTGTCTCTGAGGTCTGTGCACTGGGATAAAGCCTGTGAAATTGGCTTAACACAGTTGGGTTTTTTTGACATGACTGGATTGCTACTTGTCTTGTGTTTTCAGTATTGTTGGATGCTTTGCTTTGTTGTTGTACCTTTTTAGGAATTTAACTTACATACTGGAACATGGAGTGGAGTAGAACACAAAATTTAATTCTGAATTTATTTTTTTGGTGTTATTCTGGTCATTATTTTGACTGTTCTGGTTTCCCTATCTTCAGACTGTTAGTACTTCTTTGTTGCTTCCAGAAGAAATGAAAATGAATAATCATGATGATATCTTAATCTGTGGTGTAAGGATGTTGTATAATTGGACTTATAGTTTCTGCAATGCTTCTGTTCACTATTACCTTTCTGCATTGTGCAAAAGAAAGAAACTTCTAAGTGTAGTATATTTCATCTTGAATATATCTGTGTTGCTGTTTTCACTCCAGAGAGCTGAAAAACAAATCATGCTTAAATTGAACTTTCTTACACCTGAATAGCCTCTTGAAATTTAAAAAATATTATGACCTTTTAAATAACTTCTGGTTTAGGTGCCTTATTTTTTGGGTAACAGCCAGTTATTGCAGAATCAGATGTCCTAATTTTTAGATGCTGTTATAAAGCACATTATTTTAATAAATGCTTTGGATCATAGTAATGGAGAAGGAATGGCAGATGGGAATAGTCAGTTGGGGGAGCTAAAGGTCTTTAGTGCATCTGCAGGCATTTGAGAGGAAGGAATAAGAACTGCAAAATGAAATGGAAAGAGCAAAATGCGTTAGTGCTGAAATTTTTATTTCACAGTAGCTCTTTGATGCAGTTGAAGTGCTTTTTTAGCTGCTTTAAGCAGTAGAAATTAAACTTCTTTAATTTCCATTTTTATGATCAGAGTGGTTCTATGAGAGACTTTCTGATACTACTATTATGCTTTCTTCAAAAACATTTATCTTGGTAGTGGGGCAGTTGTATAAATATTCGTAGTTCAGCTTCTTGAAAAAATGCTTTATGGCTGCCTTTATTTGGTACAGAAGATCCTAAAGTCAGATGGGGATTAATGAGAATTTGACACTAATTTGTGTCCCTATTAAGGACAGATACATTTGAAAGAATACTCGATATCATGTCTATCCACTAAAGGGCTATGAATATAATTACCTGTTTTGGACCAGGTGTTTAATCCAGAATGTTCTGGTAGGGTTTAGGGCTTTTCATTTCAGAGGCATCAAATATATCTTCCTTTCCTAAAGAGGATGGGGAAAAGTAGAAACTGGAGTTTATATTACTGTGGAAACTTATGCCAAGCTAAGACAATAACTTTGCAAGTAGGCTATGGTTTTCATTTGCTACGGAAATGGTTCTGAATTATATCTTGCTTTTCCACTACTTAAATCTTGTATTTGTCCCTTCGCTCGAAAACCAATGATGCTAAGTGGACAGCAAAGGTCACAAGTGATACATGCCTAAGTGGGCAATGTGTCTTACTGCTAAGAATATGTATTCTGTCATTTAACTCCATGCTTAGAGTCACTACAGAAACAAAATTCTATGTGGAAAAGTTTAGGAGTAGGTTTTTTAAGTGCTAGAGTTTAAGTAAGACAGTGGAACACATACTCTTAGTGCTTTTAAAAATGTAGCGACTGTTCTCATCTGAAAGTGATTGGGTTGATGCCAGGCAGCCTGGGTATTCTAGTGAACTAACGTTTTGTTTGAGGAATGGGTAGAGGGGATGAGGTTTGATTAAAATATTTAAGCTTAAAATGAGTGGTATTATTCTCTCACTTACTTCTAAAATAAAGCTTCATTTTATTTTTTTTTTTTGTGCACTGGGGAAATTTATGGAGGCTCTTTATTTACTCTTCTCTAATGGATCCTTGGTTTGTAAGCATTACTTTGTTATTAGTTATGGAGAAAACGGGTGCATTTTGCTGCAGTAATTCTAGTTGCATTATTTATTTGCACATATGGTGCTGGTGATATTCTATGAAATTGTAGAATTGAGTAATAGATGTGATTAAAGAAAGTATATAGCTACTGGGGATGTCCTTGTTCACCTTCATACACATAATGAACAAGTTTGTAAATGATGCAAAATGCTAATTAAAAGTTTTAATTTGGCAATCATCTCAGTTTGATTAGAAGCAGATGCTAATTATCTGCAGAACTCTAAATGGACCCTTAGAAGGTCTTTCTTATTGCTTAAAATTGATTTGTGGAAGGAAAGTCAAACTACACCACAAAATATGCAGTTACTTATGCGCCTTTAGAGCACTGGGACTCTGATTCTTACTAAATGACTTTGTGTACTTCATCATTTGAGTTAAATAGGAACTTTACAGTCCACTGTAAGGCTGAATCCTCCTGTACTAGGTACTATATATGTTACTATATATATATATGTAGGTACTATATGTACTATATATATGTGTATATATATATATTTTTGGAAGAAGTACATTCTTTAACTGCTTTGAAAAAGTTACGTGCTTTGAAATAAAAGTTGCAGAAAAGGCTGTGGTAAAGATACGATGAATAAAAACATTCTTCCTCTTCATCTAGCTGAAAGCAGCTAGACAACACTTAGAATAAAGTCTGAATCCTGAGGCAGATGTTCTGCTGCAACTCTGGATTTCTAAAGTAAAATTGAAATAGCAGCTGTGCCAGAAATGTACTGGAAAATAGGATCTTGTACACCAGGCTCTTCAGCTTAAGGTAGAAGAAGTGGAAAGGGCACCCACACTACTTGTGTGATAATGTGCTCTAGCACTCAATAATTGACCAGGTCATACATGGCTGCCATTTGTCTAAAGGCTTGGAAAAAGTGAAAAAATAGCAAATCCTAACCTCATCCTTGTAGATTTTCAGCTCTTAGCAGTTGGCATTTTTGGATTCTTGGAAGAAACTTAGTATAGACAAGCAGAAGGGTGTCCTCAAGTGTCTCCCCTTTTTTCTATAAATATTTTAGACATTCTTTTGGGGAATGAGAATAGAGAAAATTGAGAAATAAATAGTGTATTTTTACAAATGATACCTACATGTTGTATAAGAATAATTTTTTTTTTCAATAATCAAGGTATTAAGTTCTTCTGTAGTGGTGGAAGTTAATAATGTTTGAAAAATTAATTATTTTTTGCTTAGCACTGAATGCAGTAGCTTTGGAGATGTTTATATTGTTCCTTATTACAGCAGCATAAAAGCTGATAAGATGGTTTCTGCAAGATGTAATTATTCTGCAAGTAGAATTTACTAGCTGCTGTTTTGGATGTAAGCTTCAGAAAAAGGTCTGCCAACTTTGAAACACTCTTCCTGGCTAATCCTGTGATTGAATCTAGAGAAACATTTGTTAACAAGTTTCTTTAAAATTGCATCTGATGTTACTATCCTGATTTGTAAATGAAATTAATTTATTGATGTATTTATTAGAGGGGTCTTCTGTTAGCTCTTCAGTCACGTGTGACTAACGTGTGTGGTAGTGTTTCTAGGTAGTTCTGTAGTAATTGTTTTCTTCAGCTTTCCTTTAAATGGATATAGGGAGATGTTTGTCAGGAATGTAGGAGACTGAACCTGTATCACTGAGTTTCTCTGTGATTATGTGGTAACCATGAATTAGCTGCATAGTGAGGCAGATCATAAAATATTCTTTCTGTGCCCACTCTTGACTCTAAAAAATGCCCAGTGTTTCAATTGATGGAATAGATGATAATTCCAGGTGCTGTCCTTTATATTTTTAGGTATGCTGGTGAGCCGAACTTCAGCTAAAATATGAAGCTGTAGTACTTTGGAAGATAAAATTTTCTTCTTAATTAATTTGTGCTTGGCCAAAATGAAATTGATTATCATCATGTTTGTGAATGACAGATTTACGAGCCTCTGAAATGTTTTCTTTAAGGCTCTTCCTCCTTTTAATTGGTAGGAGAGCTGGGAATGGTGTCCTTTTTACTAATCAAGCTAGTATTCATTATCAGGCTGATTACACTTCAAATGTATATTCTCAGCTTCAGTGGTATCTAGGTTAATACTTCAGCATTCTATTCTACTGCTAGCTTAGTTTGCAGCGTGTTGTGTGGCAATGGAGAGGATTGATTAGGAAATTATTATTTTTTCTGCTTCATGCCTAGAGTTGCAATTTAGCAAAGTACAGATTGACCCCACTGGTTTTTGGGAAGGGTGTTGTGCCACTTCAGTACCAGGTGCTCTGTGACTAAAAACAAATTTTACGAAGTTAACTCTCTAAGGACACTGGTGGCCTGTGCACATAAATACCTTGAGATGAGCCTTGGAAAAGAAAAGGACTTGTGCATGGAGTTCTTGTTCCTTACTGGGAGACTTAGAAACAGTAAAACCAAGTAGTTGCACATATATAGCAGTATAATCTACGCATGCATCTTTCTCTTCATTAAAACAGAGTAGGGATATCAAATTTGTTTTGAAGTTTTTTGGATTGCCTCACTGTCTGTGTTTGTTTAACCAAGCCCTGCATATTAAATTATTCATATTTTAATCTAAATTTATGTGTCTTTGTGTTTCCAGGACAGTTCTGTGTTTAAAAGTCAATGAACAGATGGCACATAGAAAACAAGAAAACTAGAAATAATGCAACTTGTCCTGAGTATTTGCTTCTTTCCCTTCGTCTCTTTTTCTATTTTCCTGAATCTCAGAAATTTAAAATGAAAGGTTGAATTGTTTCAAGCTATGCTACCTGACCCATGTTGCTGAAAAGGGAAGATCCTTTTCCTGTGTTCTTTGCTTGTGCAAAGCCAAGTCTGACATAGTGATAAGCAGCTTACTAAACTGGCTATAAATGAACAAGGCAAAACTAGTGAATTGTTTTCTGTGAGGTGAGTTTAATCAGTTCCGTATGGAAGGTCAGATGATCACCAGGTGAGACCCTCAGAAGAATTGTATATTTTTTTTTTTATAGAATATTTTGAGCAACAGAGTGTTTTATATGGTAAAGATCACTGAGTTCTGTCAGAATTTAGCAGCCTGTTTATCTTTCCAATCTTCGTTTGAATTCCAAAAGCTGTATTTAATTGTATCTAATTTTTTCATGATTACTGGAATGTGTTTTTGCAGGTGCTCTTTTAGGATGAAATTATTAAATATGCAAACTGTAGTACTCTTATTTAAATAATTTAAAGCTCCAAAAACAACAGTAAAATATTATCTAGCTTCTGTGAACCAAGAAAAATTGGGATACATGTTTCATGATGCTCTGGATGCAGCGATAAAGGCATGGCCTAACTGAAAGCTTGAGTTTGACTTTAGACTATGAGTGGTGTATTTCTTTGCATTGTACCTGCAGTCAATTTGACATGAAATTGGTGAAATCATTCATGCCAATGGAGGGTTATTTTTCATGTTCCAGTCTTTAGGGAAGCCAGTTTTATTTTTGAATGTGTTCTGGAATAATTTCCCCGCTTTAGTTAGGGGCTAGGATTATCCTTGTTTCTTCTTTCTCTTACTTTCTATTAGCTGAAAACATGAAGGCAATGTGAGTTTGGTGAAAAGGAAAGGAGCAAAGTGTTTGTGGGGCTGCTGAATGTTTGTATAACCTATAAGATACTTGAGCCTGGAAGAAGTATATTATGTTACAGCTTTTTGAATATTTATTTATATAATGAATAGTGCTTTGCAATAATATTTCTGTTTGTTTAAGAATTATAATTTCTGATAAAACTGTTTTTGGTCATACTGTCCACAGTCTTATCTAAATCTTTAGTCATGGCCCATTAACCTTTTTTTTGTGAGGGTTCACCAGGATCACTTTTACCCCAACAGTGTTAAATTGCTTGCTAGTGACCTGCAAGAAAATCTAAAATGACTGTCATTACATCTGTACAAAATTGATATGGTCAAATTAGTAATAAGGAAGGATATATACAACTTGTGAAATTTGGAATAAATCCCCCTTGAAATCAAGTGTAATATTGAAAAAAGTTTTGCTGATGAAATTGAGCTAATTTGTTTTGGAAGAACAAATAATGAAGAAATCCTTGTCTTTCTCTCTTCTTGTTCTTCCCCCAGTATTGCTGGCCTTTCTATCTCTGAACAGAAAGAACAGTTTCTGAACTCTCTGTAAAAAAGCTCCACTCTGTCCTTGGCTTGGTTTGATGGAGTTATTTTTAGAAAAATATCCTGGGAGAAATAATGGAATTGTAACCACCATTGCTATACAATGTGTGGTACTGTTTTTATTTGTTCAGTGAGGATTTGGAATTACATGGTGGACAGCATCTCTTAAGGAAATTCTGCTAAGAATGCATGAAACTGTTACATTTGAAAATGGAAGCCACTATTTTGGAATTAAAATGAAAACTTAGATCTCTGGTAGGTGAAGGGCAGGCTTGCAGGCTGATGCAGTGACTTAGATTTATAATTACTTGGACAAGAAATAGATCATCTGGAAGGAATAATGGAGTTTTCATACCACTGTGTGAAATTTGTGTGTAGTTTCAGTGTCATGTTTGAAAAGCAGGAATTTTTCAAAGTCTAACAAGAATAAGATTGTTAATAAGAATATTTTATAGAAAGTATTTCCTTGTTTCATTTACAGAAATACATTTAATTGTTTTGATACAGCTACTTTGTTAAAGAAGAATGCTTTCTTTATAGGCTGCTGAGCTTTACATTTTTACTTTCAAAGATATAATGCTGTTGTGTATTTCCTCTCTCTTCAAAGCCACATTCTTCTGCCTTGCTGGCATTTTTATTATTATTTTTTGAACCTTCTTTTCCTGAGAGGGTGCTACAGATTACATCAAGATGCAGACAGGGTAGCCATAAGCCTTTTTGACATTGCTGCCTTGGCTATTTCATATGCATGTATCAAATCACTGTTTTTCACTAAGCTACTTGTCCAAGTTTGAAAATAAATTGTCCTTCCTATGACTTCCATGAGAAGTGTTTTGTTTTCTTGGGTTTTTCAATGGAGAAGGAAAAAAGTTTTGTTTAAATGCCCATTTAACTTCATATCAGTGTTGGTCAACAAATGAGATATTCTGCTCCATTCAGAGAATAAAACTGCTTAAGCACATCCCTTCCCATAGAGAGGAAAGGCATTGGGTGACTTTATCTTGCATTTGGAGTCTGCATATCTGTTGCATGTGATGGCCTGGGCTTGGTTTCTTGGGGAGGAGTTTTGGGCCAGTGAGGCTGCGGAGACCTTGCTTTGCAGTGTTGGGATAAATTGGGCTATTTTAGTGCTAGCAAAGGCATGCTGACCTTGGACTGAGAATAAGAGATAAACAGGTGGCAAGAGTGAGAAAGCAAGCCAGGATGTGCTAATCACAAGAGCAAGAAAGAACATAAACCTAAAATGCTGTAACCAATTAGTAGGGTAGTCGCGGCAGGTGAACAGTTACTTGTAGCCAATAAATGTTAGTATTAGGTGCAGGAGTGCATGCACGTATGTCAGAACTTTATAAAGGACAACAGCTTGTATAATGAAGTGGAGCATTCACCATAACTCTGAGTGTTACGTGCCTGACTCTGGTCGCTCCTCACAACAGTTCCTGACTAGTCTCTAAAACCTGCCTTGGCTGCAGCCTTGTATCAGCTCACTGCAGGTGTTGGAGCACACATCCAGTTCATGGGGAGCACTGTCACACAATGTGTTATACTTTGGTGAAACTTCTGTCTGTCTATGTTTTGAGAAGGTGTTCTGCCTGCCTTAACATTTTAATTCCTTTCAGTCAGGGACTATTCCCATTATGCTTAATCAAAGACCTGTTGTGCAAATGTGTGCAGATTTGGGTGCTACAATACAAGAAAGGTACAAAGTTATTAGAGAGTGTCCAAAGGAAGGCCATGAGGATGATCAAAGGTCTGGAGGAGAAGCTGTGTGAAGAGAAGCTGAGGTCACTGGGTCTGTTGAGCCTGGAGGAGACTGAGGGGAGACCTCACTGCAGTTCCAGCTTCTGGTGAGGGGAAGAGGAGGGACAGACCCTGATCTCTTCTCTGTGGTGACAGTGACAGGACCTGAGGGAATGGCCTGAAGTTGTGCCAAGGAAGGTGTAGGTTGAATATTAGAAAAAGGTTCTTCACCCAGAGGGTGGTTGGGCACTGGAACAGGCTCTCCAGGGCAGTGGTCACAGCACCAGCCTGACAGAGTTCAAGAAGTGTTTGCTTCACCCCAAGTCCTGTGCAGGGCCAGGAGGTGAGCTTAAAGATCCTGATGTGTCCCTTCCAATTCAGCATATTCTATGATGTATACTTATGTATATGCACTATATAAGGTTTTTTATTAGGAAATGTAACATGATTTTAAAATACTTCAAGTTGTTAAATTAGAGCATTGCTACTTTACTTACTTGTTTCAAGAACTGCAAAAGCACTAACACTTAGAAGACAATGAAGATACCATTGTTCTTGCTCCTTAGAAAAAGGAAAGTTAAATTCCAGAATACAAGATTAGATATAGTTTTGTTAAATCTGTATTTAAAAATTAACTGAAACTGTTATTTTTGTTAAAATGTGATGAAGTTGTTTAAGTCCTTACTAACTGCCATTTATTCATCTTGCTTTGTTTTAATGCATATCTAGAGACAAGCAGAGATTGTCACAAGTTTTATTTTTGAGAAGTTGCCTTCAAAGAAGTGTGTTTTACAGTTCTTTATAATGTTTAAAATTATTGTAGATTAAAATCTGCCTTCTGCTTGAGAGGGAAGGATGCTTAAGACTGTTGACCCTAGTGTTTTGCTGGTTTCTGCTTAATTAATACTGATCAATTGCTGAACATGTAGCTCTTTTTCACTTTTCAACTAAACTGATAATATTACAAGTTAAGTACTATTTTCGCTCATGCTAACAAAATAAAAAAGTGAATAAAATAAAAATATCCTAAAGTATTTTAACAGTTTTAAAACAATTTCTTAATTTTAGATTGGTGAAGACCTGAAAAATGAATTGGCTCATGAGCTGAGTATGTCAACCCCTGGCTTCACTCTGCCTAAAGTAAAAGAACAAATGTTCTATAAGGTAAGTAAAAATTGCTGAGTCCCACAGAGCTGTATTCATTCTCTCTCAGTTAAATGCAAAGTTACTAATTTTATCTAGTAGTCACAGTAAATCCACTTATCTAAAATATTCGCATGAAGCAAGCTCTCATTAGTCTAAGGATGGAGGGAGGACTGGGAAAATGAAGGGAGCTTTGAACTACTTATAAGACCTGTCTTCTGCCATCTCTTTACTTTTGCCACAAAAAATGATCTTAAGTTTTAATGCTTCCCAGACAAATGACTTAATTTATCTGGCTGTCAGATTGTCAGGATGGAGACATTCTCAAACATCTGTTGCTGAAGTTAGGTTTGGTCTGGTTGTAGTAGTCAGAAATCTGTTTTGCAAAAAAGCAAAGGGAGAGGAAAAAATTTGTAATGTGGCCCTCTGATCCTTTGGAGTAAAGTTCGTTGGGTTCCAGATCTGTTTGCAAAACCTTTTGTATGTAGCTTACATTAATCAAATATTTCCAGACATTTGAAACAGAAATTCATTTTCAAATATTAAATCAGTAAGTGATACAAAGCTACGTAATTTGATCAATACTTGTAGACACAAACTTTGAAACTTTGAGCTTATTTTGCCTAGTTGCATGACTTTCTGTAAGCAAGCAATATTTTCTCACCAAAATAATGATTAGCTATTCCGAAGTCAACATTTAATTTCACAGTCTTTGAGTTTTGGAGACAGTGTTTGGAGACAGAAAATGACTTAAAGCTTTACTTGTCCATCTTGAATCTTAGGGCTGTAAACACTGTTGTGTTATTTTGCTATTTCACAATGTGGGTTTTTCTTCTTTCTCAGGTTGGACTTGCAGATGCTGTGGATTTATTTAGAGCCAGAAAAGTATTTATTAAAGATGGCTTTGCCTATGTGCCATTTAAGGAGATTGATGTGATTGTTTTGAATAACTATAGAACAAAATTGTCTAAAGCACTGGCGGTAAGTCAGATGAAAGTCTGATTTTTACAACTCTTATTGTATTGTTTGCTGACACTCTTGGACAATAGCCTTTTTGGGTTTTAGATTTATATGCTTCCATCTGGAGAATACCAGAAATCTTACAACAAGTACTGTCAGCACTAAAAAACATTCATTGTGAGCTGAGTTAATTCCAAATGGTACTTAGCATATAATGTGCATTCTAAAGAAATTTGTGCCAGGGGATTTTAGAAATAGTTTCTCACAGAGGTAGTAACATGCCCTTTCATTCAATGTGTTACCCCTATACACACAACTGATTTTTTTCTACTTCCATCTATCTTTTCTCCCACAACATTTTTCAACAGTTTTTTTTTTTTGTTGGAACAACTGAAATAGTTGTGGGTTTTTACTCTGTGTTCTGTTGGTAAGACCTGAACTTACCATTCAGCTCACTTGGTTAGAGCATGATGCTAATAATGCCACGGTCATGAGTTCAGTCCTCTGTACAGGTCACCCACTTGAGAGCTGGGCTTGGTAGTACTTGTGGGTCTCTTTTAACACTGAATATTCTATAAACTCAAATAAGGATAAGCCAGAATATGTCAGGCAAAGGTAAAGTTTTTGTTGTATGAACATTTGAGCTGTCATATCTAGTTAGGACATCTGTGGTAAATACTGTATGTGAATGTCCTTCTGTTAGTAATTTGGTGATCAGCTCAGGAATTGCTTGTTTTACAATATGAGACTCTTCACAGGGTTTGAAAGTGGGTTATCATGTCTAATGCACAGAATTTTAGTTCTAGAGAAATGCAGCCAGCATTGAATAACATGAAGTCAGTTTGGATCGCTTTTCAAAAATGTTTTCAAAGCCTTGTATTGTTATGTTGCATTAATGCCAAGGTTGGCCACTAACATTTAGTAAACAAACAGTGGGAAGCAAAAATTAATTCCTTTATCAAATTAGAAAATTAGCATACTGCAGTCCTATCAATTTTGAATATAAGTGGAGTCTGTGGAATTATTTAATGTACAGTGAAAACCGTGATAGTCTTAAGTGAACATTTTCATTAGAACTCTTTCACAGAACTGTAATTAGAGATGTCTGTATTTGAGTTGATACATAATGATTTTGCTGAAAGCTGATGACACGTTTGTGGGATTTAAAAAGAAAGAACGTATTCTACAGAAATGTGGCTAAATATGCAGGTTATCTGCATCTATTCAAAATACTTTTGAGAAGTTTTGTGGACTTCTGAAATTTACATCTTGTGTGACTAGCTGAGAAGTCTGAAAACAGTAAGAACTGCAATGAGTAGGCTCTGACTTAGTTTGAGCAGAAATCCAAGAACATACATGCTATTTTATGTATTATTCATTTCACCCAGAATGCTTTCTTAAAGCTAATAGCTGCTTTTAGGAAAGAAGTACTTCTCTGTTACACTTTGTAGTCATGGTTTAGAAATTTGAACACTCATGACCTAGGAAAACTGTCTTCTACAGAATTGCTGTATTTGAAGTTATTGTGGTGGTTCAATTTTGCATCAATCTTTTAATGTATAAGCTTTGTTTGTTAAAGCTCACCATCTCGGTAAGGGATAAAAGATTAGTGATTTCTGTCCTATTTCAAAGCTCCTAATTGATCTTGGGGGGGGGTTTGACTACTAATTTAGTTTGAGAAACTGTAGTTAGTAAACAGTTTCAGCTAATTTTAACCAGCACAGTGCACTGCTGAGAAATGCTAGGGATATTATTGAATCTTTGGAAAGTTCCAGCTTGTTTTACAGAGGTCAGCCTAATGTTAACTCTGTTACACCACCGGCTTTATTGTAGTGTGATACTTGGTAGCTGGATACTTAGTGTAGTTTTCACTGGAACAAAACTATAAACATTAGTTACATTTCAGTGAAATTGTAAAATATGCTTTTAAAGAAAGGATTGTGTATATATAAATTCAGAGGATAATCTTAATAATTTTCCTCAGTCATATCTGGACTGAAGAAGCAGAAGTTATGACACAATAGCACAATTGAAGCATTGTTTGTGAAAAGTAGTTGTTGAAATACTATTTGATCTAAGCCCAATTTCTGCCAGTACAGCTGGTTTAGCTGTGCTTTTGTAGGACATGGATGTTTTTTTTCTATCTGCGGCAAAAGAGAAATCAGCCGAGAGAAATGTGTTTCATTTCAGGCACTCTAGTGATACATTAGCACAGAAGTTGTGCATCATGGCCAGACATAATTAAGATGTAATAAATCCTTGAGTATCATCACCTGTTTTGTTATTTAATTTGTCTCTTAATGAATATATCTGATAACATCATCACTTTGGTAAGCGTTACTTGTGTGTTCTTTTGGGAGTATGTTTTAGTGGTTTTGCAGCATCTGGGTGTTCACACTTTGTTCTCAGCACTTTATAGTGGACAGTCCTTGTATTAAAATTCAAGAATTAAAGACTGTAATGGTGTAATAATCTGAATTAGGCTTGAATGCTATTTCTAAAGAAGGGGTTTATAAAATTAGGTTAAAAATTGTATATTTTCTTAAATATTTTGACTTCACTGGGTTAAAAATTGTCTGGATGGCCAGGTCCCAACTGTGGTGGTGAACGGGGCCATATCCAATTGGTGTCTGGTCACTAGTGGTGTTCTTCAGGGCTCAGTATTTGGCCCAGTCCTGTTTACTGATGGTCTAGATGTGGGAATTGAGTTTACTCTTAGTAGATTCATGAATAGCATCAAGTTGAGTTGGAGTGTGATCTGCTGGAATGTAGGAAGGCTCTGCAGATCTGGATCTGGGTGGACTGGATAGATGGGTGGGGATGAATGGTAGAAGGTTCAACAAAGCCAAGTGCTGGATCCTAGGCTTCGGTCACAACACCCCCAGGCAGTGCCACAGGGTGGGGTAAGAGTGGCTGGAAAGCTGCCCAGCAGAAAAGCCCTGGGGGTGCTGGTCAACAGCATCTGAACATGACCAGTGTATGCCCAGGTGGCCAAGAAGGCCAGTGGCATCCTGGCCTGGATCAGCAATAGTGTGGCCAGCAGGAGCAGGGCAGGGATTGTCCCCCTGTACTCAGCATTGCTGAGGCCACACCTCAAGTGCTGGGTCCAGTTCTGGCCCCTCACTGTGAGAAAAACACTGAGGGGCTGGAGAGAGTCCAGGGAAGGGCAATGGAGCTGGGGAAGGGTCTGCAGCACAGATCCTATGTTGCAAGTCAGTGGCTGAGGAAGCTGGGGGTGTTTAACCTGAGGAAACAGAAGCTCAGGGGAAACCTTACTGCCTGAAAGGAGGTTGTAGCAAGGTTGGGCTCTGCTTCCAGGCAGTTTGTGACAGGGGAAGAAGACATAGCCTCAAGCTACACCAGGGGAGGTTCAGGTTGGATAGCAGGAGGAATTTGTTCACTGAAGGGGTGATTAGATATTGGACTGGGCTACACAGGGAGGTTGTGGAGTCACTGTCCCTGGAGGTGTTTAAGGGAAGACTGGATGTGGCATTTGGTGCCATGGTCTATTTGATGAGGTGGTGTTTGGTCATAGGTTAGACTTGATTGTCTCACAGGTCTTTTGTAATATAATTGAATCTGTGACTCTGGGCAGTATTTCTGGTTTTGGTAGTCTGCTGTATTCTTCTAATGGATGAAATGCATGGTTTATAGATACTGGAGAGATGTTTTTTCAAACATGTAGTTTCTTACAGCTCTCATTAGTGGTGCAATTTTTCACTGTTAAAGCACTTTTTAAAATAGTTTTCCAGTATAGGTTGCTTGTGCAGTATTATTGATTATTTGTACTTGATCCATGTTTTGCTTTGTGGAGCTTACTTGGTGCTACTCAAAGTAGTCACGTGCACAGGTTTTTGGAAGGAGTTATGCCTGTGCAGGAGCAATATTATGGTGAAGGCCTGCCCTGTCTTTTCCAAGGTGCTCTGAAATTGTACACCTTATGGAAATGTGCTTATGCTAAAGTTGTTCTTCCTAGGTCTCTAAAGCATTGAATAAGTTGGGTGATTGCCTAGCCTTGTTACATTGCTCACTACATTGCAGTTGAATGTCACTATCCTGCATGTTAATGATTCTAGTTGGGGTTGTTAGGGAGGAATAGAATGAGAGTGAGTTGATGTGTTGACACGGAGCTTTGAAAGAACAGTAAATAATTCATAGCACTGACTTCTAGAAAAAGTTTTATGTTGACACTGGCAGGAATTCAGTTCAGTCAGTTATGCTTTAATCACTAGTCAAGCCGATGAAGCATTCAGATGTTCTCTTTCATCATTTTAAAACAAGTTTGCCATCCCAACTGTGGCTGTTTCTTGAGGCTTTATAATAAGAAGAGTTGATATTAGTCAAGCCTTCTTGGCAGTTCCAAGTACAACTGAAGATGTTAATTTTATGTGCAAAATCAGTACTGCGAAAGCCTTCTTTATATATTCTCTGACCCACTTGATAGTAAATAATTTAATTCTGCCATTAATAATGATTAAACTGTAGAAAGCTTAAACATTTTCTGTAACGTGTGAGCTGTAGTGTTAGCTCAACAATTGTTCTATACTGTAACACAATTTAAATTCATAGAAGTTTCCTTAATGTTTTATTCATTAAGGTTTCACTGTGTTTACACTAACATACAAAATTATGCATCTCATATTTGAGTAAAGTAGTTTTAAATTTTGATTTTTAAAAAAAAAAAATCAGAAGATTCAGCTTAGTGTCATGGCTCAGACCCACAGACCCATATTGGAGCTGTACTGGACTCAGTAGTGCACAAAAGAGGATTGCTCCAGCTAAGTCTGAAGTGGGACAAAAGGGGGAGAGAGAGGATGGAAGAAGCAGCTGACACATGGATACAGGATGGAAGGAGGAACCCACACTGAAGCAGGTGGGGAGTTCCTGAAGGAGCTACAGCCTGTGGAGAAGCCATGCTTAAGCATTTTCGTTTTCCTGAAGGACTGCATCCCATGGCAGCCCATGCCAGAGCAGAGGGAACTGTGAGCAGGCAGGAGCTGTGGAGAGAAGGTGTCCTGGACTGATCAGGACAGCTGTCCCTGCTGCCCACCCCTGCTGCCCTGTGGGAATCTCAGGTGAAGGAGCACAGTGCAGCCAATGAGAGAGGGAATCAAATCTTGTTTGTCTCTGCTCCTAATGACCCGAGTCTTAATTGACAATAAATTACATTTATTTCCCTCACATGGAGTCTGTTTTGCTTGCAGTGATAACTGTTTATCAATCTCCCTGTCTTTATCAACATCTGTGTGGGAATTTGGCCCTTAGGTTGGGGTGAGTTATCTGTGGCTATTCTTTTATTTTGTCACGAGGCTTGTAGTTCTGCTGAGGTTGGATTCCAGAGGAGGCTCAGCACTCTGCTTCCAGCTCACGCAGCCATGTTAGCTTCTGTGTTTCCTGGGCTCTTTCTCTGAAACAGCTCCCTGATAAATTCAAGATGTGTGGAACCTAGATACTGAAAAACCTGACTCTGACTGGGATGCCTCCCAGTAGTGTTTGAATCAAAGAGATTGAATCTTTATGCCATTTTGCCTTAATGAGCATAACATTCAGAAAATGCTTTGTCCTAAAGTTTGTGTTTTTTAAATATATTTTAAAGCCATAAGCTGATGCTTGCAAATGTGTAACTGTTCCTACGGTGTGAGTGCTTTTATGGTGTGTTGAAGAGTTTATTTTACAAAGGCTTGTAATTATCTATTCTTGCATAACTGAGCCATAGATTTATCACTCTTGTTTTTAAACACTGTCCCTTTTTTTTTGCCTAGAAATTGAAGTAGTAACTTGGTTGGTCTCGGAATTACTGCAGAAGAGTTGCTTTTGTGAAAACTCTTTGTCAGAACATCATATAAGATCTTACTGTTTGCAAATTAAAATATAACCTAGAAATAGCACTAATTGGTGCCATAAGAAGTTGATTCCAATTTTAATACCTACAAACTTAATAGAATATTTTTCTTCCTAATTTAATACCAGCACTTTTTTACTTTGAATGATTATCTTGTGTAATCTGAAAAACAGTCTACAAATAATATTGTTGGGTTTTGAGGACTTGCTGCAAAAGTGAGACCTCACTGGTGTTTTCTAATTTTGTCTATTTTTTCTTGATTCCTTTCCTGATTTGGCATGTAATCTTTTAAACAGTTAGAAATGGGAATCAAGTAAGTTGCATTACTAATACTTGTAATGATTTGTCTTTTAAAATGAAACTTCAGTCAAATAAATAATGCTGTTTTGGTTGACTTATGCTATGGGTACAAATAACCTTCTAACTCAGAAAAGTATGAGTATACATAGCACCATCTGTGAAACATTTTCTTTGTAAAACACCTATGTTTTTAAGCAGTGGAGCAGAAGGCTTTATGTGGTGGCATTAATGTTGAGAAATTATGATTGATGATGGTCCTGTCACTTGAAATTCAATTCAGGTGTTGTGTTCTCAGTGTTAACTTAAAGTAATTCATTGTAACATAAATGGATGATTTTTATAATGTGCACATACAAGGTTAGTAAAGTAATAACTTAGGCAGTGTAAGGTAAAACGTGATTACAGTGGCTTTGTCCTCTGAATCTCTCAGGTAAAGTTTGCACTGAGAATTTTGCAGAGAAGCAGCTGGTCTTAATTTCTGAGTATTACAAGGTCATTGTCTAAGGCACAGGTCAACTGAATAAAATGGTGATACTTTGTGTTGGAGAAGTAATATTCAGGGACATTATTTATAGAGTGTGTGTGTGTCAAGAGAAGACTGAAGCTTGTATGTAGACTTGTTACTGGACTTTCCTTTGTGGCTTTTTCTTTTGCTGTTGTCCCATTGCTGTCTATTTTCTAAAATACATCCTTCAGTGTTTTATCTCCTCTACTAATAGAAGCACATCTGTTCCTTCTAGAGACCACATAGATTGCTAGCATAAAGTAATTATAAATAATGTTAGGAGGCTAAATGAAATTTGACTGTATGCAGTATTTTTTTCTTTCTATTTCTTCTCTAGTCTTCTGGCATCTTTCATACAGAGTATAAGAGTTTGTTGAGTACAAAATTTTCAGCATAAACAATTGCTGTGGTCTCTACGTATTCCTGTCTAGTTTGATTTATATGAAAATGCTTCAATCTTCAAATCCACATCGATATTTCATGATAGTCAAGCTAACAAAACAAGATTTGTGGTATTTGAAGCATGTGGAATTTACTTGCCTAAGTTGTTCCCAAATTTCAGAAAAAAAATTGGAATTGAATATATTAGTTGCAAGTAAAATTTTATTTCTATGTTGTGTGGTAGATGTGGTAACCTGAAAACTCATCAGTTACTATGGCACCTATTAAATGTCATTTATTAATATGCTGGTAACACTAACTTGTGAATTATGCACTTTTGTCAATAAGAAAGAATTGTAATGGCATATGAAGTTGGTGAGTAAACAAAAGTCTATCTCAGGATGACACTGTGTTACAAATTTGCATTTTTCCTGAATATTTTCTTAAGGTGGCCTGTGACCCACAGCCATTTGCTATATGATAGCTGTAGCAGTATCTATCTGGAGTTAATTTCATCCACTGTTCTCTGGCTTAGCAAGTTTATGGAGTAGGCAAAAAGAATTGAATCACTAAAAATTTTGATGACTACCTCTCCAATTACATTATATTTTTTTCACCCATTTTGCAATAAAATATGGAGAATGGCTGCTCTTAGTAAAGTATTATGGTGTCCTAAGCCAAGGAATGTACATTGCACATGTGACATTAACATGTTTGTTACCATTCCTGCTAATGATAAGGATCAGCTGACCTTTGGGTAGGGCTAAATCTTAAAGCTTTTTCCAGTCAGAGGGAAAGATGGGAAATGACCGTCAATAGATCAAAATCAGACATGAAATAAATTGAACACCTGGTAGACATAACAGGTCTTGGCAGGTTGATTAACATATAGAATCTTTTTAGAGTTTGGAGCACTTCTTTAAGCTGAGAGTGTCAGAGTAAAGTATGCACGAATTTTATCTTGGCAATGCCTTTGCCAAGTTGTGTTTAAAAGAAATTCTACTGTAAAACTAATTTTAAAAAACCCCACTAATTTTACTCTTTACACAACTCAAGTGTTTTGAACTCTTTTAAGAAAAAAGTAGCAATATGCTTTTTGAACTTAGTGAATATTTATTTTCAGACTTCTAAATATAGATAAAGTGAATATGTTTAGAAATGCTTGTCACTGTCAGAGTTGCTGCAGCTAATTTCTGGGTGGCCTCATTGTATGACTTTCCATTTTGCTGCAGTTTCCCAAAGGATATTTGATCTGTTAATATATTATTTCAGTTAATTGATGATTTGCATACCTATGCTATAGAGGAAGTGGAATTTTTATTTTGTAGTTCTTGTAAATTAAGATTATTTATCAGAGTAGCTTTTTCCTAGTAATAGGAAAGCAGGATATGTTTCAGAGGCAGTATATTTGAACAAAATTTTTACAATAAAATCACACCCTGGTGTCTTATGGACAGTCTGTACAGGCTATCACTAGAATTCTTGGAGTGCTGTCTTCCTGAAATGTTAGAAACATGATTTAATTAGGCTGCAGATATGAGCTGGAGTAGTTAAACTTGGCTTGTAGTAGCACTGGGCTTGTTGATGAACCTTGCCCCCCTCCCTTCCCAGCTGTGGCTTCATTTTGCACCTCTGGCTTGAAAAGAAGCAGGTCCCTACTTGGATAATGACTTGTCTCCAGGACAGTATCAGGTGCATCTGCATTGCCTGTGCTCTGCTGCCAGGCTCCTACTGGATCATCACTTTACTTCTAGTGGCCATTGACCTACCTGCCTCAGGAGTGTACATGGTACTGTGTCCCTGAATGCTTTGACTGCAGGGATATTTTAAAGTAGGGCAATCAGTGTCTTATGCTCAACTTATTCTGGATCGTTGGTTGATTTGGGGTTTCTTTGGATTGGATTTCCTGTTGGATTATTCTGTAGATCCTATGAGTTATGTATGTTTGGTAGTGTCAAAATAAGTAAACATTTTGTATCGTGTCATTGGTCTGCTATCTCATCTGTGTGAGGGAGGAGGCAGTAAAGTACTATAATATGGATATTTTGTTCTAAAAATGGATTATGGAAGGGTGCGTTTGAAAGTCCCCAGTTCTGTGTGGAATTTTGTAAAATCTTGCATGTGCTCTGTAGATTTTTGCAGGGGCACTGAATTAGCTTTCCCATGTCTGTCTGAAAGGCAGAAAATAAGGTGAAGTATCAGAGCAATAAAGATACTCAGTTTCAAATTACATGCAGCTTATAAAAGATCTTTTTAGCTATAATTATTTATTTATGTAAACAAATTCCTTTTCATGTAAATACTAGTATTTCTCTGTAAGGATTGATGTTTAATTTAAATAATCTGTATTCTTGAACAAATATCAGAAAGCAAAGGTCTTTTTATTACCATCTGTCAGAAGTTAAGCAAAATGGCATGATTTATTAATGACTGCAGCCTTTGTTATATTTGAACAAAAAATGGATTAAATTTGGATGTATTGCTTAGAGCTTTTTAAATAACACAAAAACCCATGAATTTTCCCTGTAGTTTTGGTAGTTACGATGACAAGGTGAGGTTAAGGTTGTTCTGTTACCAGATTTCTTAATCCCAAACATTATTTGTGTTTCTTTTTACTCTATCCTTTTGATTTATAGACAGTTAAAATAAAATTTAAAAATGTGGAAATCCCAACACACTGTCTCCCTACCCTCTTTCTTTAAAACTGAAGTGTGAATCAGGATAATCTTCTTTGGGGATTGTGGAAATGTAGAATTACTTTTTGTCAAAGTGGGTAGAATGCCACCAAGTTGTCAAAGTGAATGAATAAATCTATTAATCACTTCTTACTCCAGATGACAGGCTTTTAAAGTAATTTTTGGAGGAGTTGAGTCTCCCAGGCACTATTTTAGAATGCTAGGTGTGTGACACCCTTTGTTGACAGAAAGCAAATACCTGTTTTTCAATAAAAGTTGATGATAGCTTATATTGCATGAGCAAATAAATAAATGTAATAGGAGGATGAAAATGGAAAAATAAGAGCTATGAATTAATTTAGGATATATTTAAATTTAAAATTAGTCCCATCTGTCACATACAATGCATTTTGCTGTGTTAGATATTTTAGTAAGTGCGATTTCAAAGGCAAATTACACTATTTCTTTTGAAATATTGTTCCAAACTTTACTGAAATTCTTCCTCTAGATTTTTGCTACTGAACAAATTAAAATATTGGGGTGAATCTGCTTTTAAATTTGATATGTTCTCTGATGTCTAAGAAACAAAAGGCTTTGGAGAGCAGGCATCTTGATGCCTGTAGTTACCTTTTCTTTCTGCACTCTCAATGCTTTTATCACTCATAGTACAACTAGCCAATTTTATACTAACCAGTTTTAAATAGCAAATCCAGTTGGAATTTTGAGCTTAAGTTATTTCAGGAGGAATGAAGAGGGGAGTGTAGTGAATCACTTGATGATGTTTTGCCAAAATTTAGGCTGGGGAATAATCCCTGGTTTTCATTATTAGTGCCTTTTCTAGTGGAAAACTATTAGACACTTCTATTAATCGATATATTTTTCTTATATCATAGGATAATGCTGTTAGAGCTTGCAGTAGTAACAGAAATTGACATGATAATAATAATTAGAGAGGCAATAATAAAAAAAAAATTTCGAAGCTGCATGTTTTTCAAACTGTCACTGTGTTTAGATCTGTGACTTTGGGAATTTATAATGGTTCCAAGACAATGGGTAATTCTTATGAAATGAAGTCCACAGCCTAGCACTCAGCTTTTAAGAGAGTTGCATTTTTTCAGGCACAGATGTGGGATACTTGAATTCCGTGGTGCAAGGGAGAACACATCATACAGGGCATGTGCATAAACCTGTGCTCTGCTGCTGAGGGATTAAGAAGTAGATGTGGAGTAGTGGAGAATGAAAGCTCCTGTCTTGCTTGCTGCAGGGTGCTCTGCCAGCACTGCTGGTAAATCTGTGCAGAAGCTGTGTGAAGGTCATTGTGAGCACTTCTTTCAGGTGGGCAACTTTTCCCCAGGCATGAATGCTATTATGAGCAGGAGAAGGAAATGAGATATTTGAAAAAAAGAAATCCATTTTATTTTATTTCATAAAGTCCTTTGCCTTTTGTGACTGTGTATAGAAGGCACAGAGAACCTCTCATGAAAAGAAGCAGCTTTTGTTTTTGTGTGTTTTGGATTTTTTAAAAAAAAATTAAGACATGGTTCACCACAGAAACTTAAGACTTTGTATAGCAAATGGTAACATAACCTCATGTGACAGGTGATTACTGTGAGCTCAGGATTAGTTCTTCAACTTTTTTCTGTACATTTTTTTTTTCCTGAATGTAGCACTATTGAAATCTAAGTCACAGTCATCAAGACTTTCGGTGGCCACTGATGTGTTTTCCTTCAGCCACTTAAATAGCATAGCAAAAGCAACCACAATGGGATTATGTGATGCTCTTGCTTAAACTTTTAGTACAAGTATTGCAATTTGGATTGAGTGTAGTTCACATCTAAGCAAACAGTAGGCTCTGTGTATGCCAGCAAATCTCCCTGGCAGCGGAGAAGGTCAGCAGTACCTTGGGCTGTATCGGCAGAAGTGTAGTAGGTAGGTACAGAGAACTAATCCCCCCCTTTGCTTTACACTTAATAAACCACATCTAGAATATCATGTCTAGTTAGGGGGCTCTCAGCACAAGAAAAATGTTGATGAACTGGAGCAAATTCTGTAAAATTCTACCCTCTTGTTTTCTGCCTGTCTCTACTGCCAAAGTTGAACCTAGTGCTTACCACATTTTCAGCTCTTTTCTGAAAGAGCTGTCCTCCAGTGAGTTGGACACTATCTTGTACCATTCTGTCACAAGTGCAGGACTTCTCAGTGGTGCTTGGTGAATTTCAATTACAATTAGTCAGATAAACCTCTCCTGCAGCCAAGGAGTATGGGTGGCACAACAGAAGTTCAGGCAACACATGCAGTGTAGCACAGTCCAGGCTTGGCTTACTCAGGTTTACTCTAAATGGAATCCTTAGCTGCTTGTATTTTACAGTGAACAGTGAGCTGGTTAGCATCACTCCAACCTTCCAACAGCTTTTCAGCCATGTGACTTAACCTGGATTATATAAAGTTGCAGCTTAGATAGAGGGATCCGCATACAGGGATCAAAAGTCATGTGAAAGCCAAGGCACAAGATATCTGCTGTTCCTTACTCACAGATGTAAATGTTTTTGTGACAGAAGGCAGCCATGTTGGTTAAAAACAAATAAACCATAAGTGCATTTCAAGAATACGAAGGTCTATGACTTTCCCAGGATTTAAAGTGAGACTGCTGGCCTGTTGTTCCCCACTAATCCTTATTGCTCCATCAGAAGATGGATGGATGACTTGCCTTTAAGTCATCAGGAGCCCCTCCAGCAAAGTCACCTTCCAGCAGTGGTGGAGAGTGGGTTCATAACTTCAGCTCTCAGTACCCTCAGGTACATCCTGTCAGGCTTCACAGACTTGCATGAGATGACATTTCTTGGTAGATCTCTTACTGAATCCTTTTTGACTACTAGGCAGTTCTTTGCTCCCATAAGTAATCTTTATAAGGTGTAAATGTCTGGAGGTTTATCAGTAAAGATGAGCAAAAAGTGAATGTTAGAATTGCTTTCAAACTTGAATTTGTCTGTAATTTGTGGCATTACTCTTAGCAGCTAAAATACGTAAGATCTAATTTCTGTTTACTTTTGGAAATTCGGAAAGTCAGTATGTAGTACTCCTTTTTTTGTTTACTGTGTCCTGTCACTTAGCAAACGTAATTAAACTTTTAATATTACATGGAAATGCTATTGCAATTATGTTTCAGTGATTGCATAGTTGGATTCAAAAGTTTCTTGCATTTGCAGGATTCAAAAGGCAAGGTGTGGGAAGTTCAAAATACTTTTGGGTAGTTCTGTTAGTTTTCAAATTAGATATTTTTGCCTCCTGAAGTCTTTATTCAGCTCTTTAAAGTGAGCTCTGTAAATGCACTGTTTTCTGTGTTGGGCTCGAATTTGAGGAAACTTTTGGGATAGCAAGATCAGGCAAAACACTAAAAATCAAATTATTTGTATGAATTTTCTGCAGTTCCACACCTTACGTCATGCAGTCCAATTGGACATTTTATCCACGGAGCAGATAGTGGAGTTTGGAGCACCTTTCACAGTTCCATGTTTTGTGAGCTGTTTTATAAGTCACGGTGGCAGGTCGGGCTGAGGGCAGCACACGGGGAGGCCTGGGAGCCTGCCCTGGGCCGGGCCTTGGCAAGGCGGGTCCGAGTCCGGGCAGAGGCCGCCCCTGAGCCGGGTCCGGGTCCGGGTCCGGGTTCGGGTCCGGGTCCGGGCAGAGGCCGCCCCTGAGCCGGGTCCGGGTCCGGGTTCGGGTCCGGGTCCGGGCAGAGGCCGCCCCTGAGCGGGGTCCGGGTCCGGGTCCGGGTTCGGGTCCGAGTCCGGGCAGAGCCCGCCCCTGAGCCGGGTCCGGGTCCGGGTCCGGGCAGAGGCCGCCCCTGAGCCGGGTCCGGGTCCGGGCAGAGGCCGCCCCTGAGCCGGGTCCGGGTCCGGGTCCGGGTTCGGGTCCGGGTCCGGGCAGAGCCCGCCCCTGAGCCGGGTTCGGGTCCGGGTCCGGGCAGAGGCCGCCCCTGAGCCGGGTCCGGGTCCGGGTCCGGGTTCGGGTCCGGGTCCGGGCAGAGGCCGCCCCTGAGCCGGGTCCGGGTCCGGGTTCGGGTCCGGGTCCGGGCAGAGGCCGCCCCTGAGCCGGGTCCGGGTCCGGGTCCGGGTTCGGGTCCGGGTCCGGGCAGAGCCCGCCCCTGAGCCGGGTTCGGGTCCGGGTCCGGGCAGAGGCCGAGTCTTTTCCCTGCGGGCCCAAGCTGTGGCTGCACCTCCCGGGCGCGGCCGGCGGAGGGCGCCGCGGGAGCGCCGGATGGCCGCGCTGGGGCGGCGTTCCTGAATGAAGCCTCTTGAGTGTTTGGGATCTGCCGCTCAGTCTTTTGCATCTGGTGCATTCAGAGTTTTCGGTGCATTAGGTAATATTTTGTTTAGTCCGTGATGTTAGGATTATACAGGTTAATCTCTTAGTCATTAGACTTAATTCCATAAGATTTAGCATCAATTAAACCAAGTATCTGACTGTAAATGAGCAATTATATTTTTCTTGTAAGTATTGTTGAGACTGCTTACCATTGATTTCTGTGGTAAGTTCCTTGTTCTTATTTTCTTTCCCTAGTGTTTTGGTTAATTTTCTTCCCGATGTCATTGTATTCCTACTAAATGGGCATGCTCCGTTTTTAACAATCTATATTAAAAGCTTTTTCTCATCTTTAAAAGGTGAGGGATTCTTTCTCTCTTGAGTATTTTTTTACCAAATAATGTTGATCCTGGAAAGTAATGCTACCTGGATTTACCAAAAAAAGGCAGAAAATATTAGTTATTAATTGGCTACTCATTTGTTTTGGAAACTGCTTCTGTTTGCCTGTCTTTTCAGCTTTCTGAGATCATTGCTTGAACATTTTCTCTCAAGTCCTCTAGAACGTGAATTACTGCAGATGTATCATCATCAGTGGACAGCTGGGTGTATAAGTCATCCTGTGTTTAGAGCTTTGTTTTTTGCCTCGATGTGGTTATATTCATCACACCTAACCCTTAATGTGACCAGTATTCTAGTTTAAGATCTCTGTGTTTGATATTTTCCTGCAAGTATTGTGTATTGGTTCTCTGTAGATACCATTTTACTAGCTGGATATTTAGACCATTGTCCTCCATTCAGTGTTGTAAGAAGAGCACAGCCTGTTCCTGATATTCTGGAGCCACAGTGGCACAGGGGTTCAGTCACAGATTTTTATTCTTGTCAGCACTGCTATGAAATTGCATGTCAGGTTCCTTGTAGAAAGGATGTATTCCAGGTTTTAGCTACTATCTCAAGGTTATATCTAAAACTTTTCAAGGAGAGGATGTAGCATCTTACAATCTTATTTCTCCCAGACTTGTGTTCTAGTTGAACTTTCTTGATTGTCAGATCTAGCATATGTTGACTTGTGTGTTCCCTGCCTGGCAACAAATCCAATTCTTCAGCAAGCTTAAGAAAACCAAACCGCAATTCTACTACGGGCTGTAATAAAAGTAAATAAGCAACCCATGTTACTTACTATTTGTTAGAGCCTTAAAAATAGTTATGCTAGGTGGTAACTGTGCAGTTTACTGCAGAGATAAGGGAATTAGTGACACGTGGCTCTATTACCTTCCACAGCATATCTGTGTTATGCCAGGCTATGACTGAGAAGTAGATGAAAGTAGCAACAGAGTACCATGCTGACATGATGATTTTATCCTTAGGACTTGTGGTGGTATCTCTAGTGAAAGCTGTGTATGTTTAGCACATGTGAGGGGCAAGTGCATTCTAAAAATCATTCTACATATTATGGCTTTTCTGCACATGAACTAAAATATAATGCAAAAATAATGCAATGTAATGCACATAGTTCAGATTTGCTTCTACTTCAGCTCATGTCTACCTGATTTAAATGACAATATAAATTTAGGTTGTCTCACACATCAGGAACAAGCTGAAACCCTGTTACTGTGCGTGTTCTAGCTGGTAAACAGTGAAGAAATAGAGGCTTGAGTAAAAAAATATATAGTTTGGGATGCTTCTGCAGTTGTCTGCTCTTGCAGCAAGATAAAGCAATAAAAAACTTTGAAAAATATTTGGCACATTTTCTAACATAATTTGTCTGTAAGCAACAATTCCTATATAGTTCAGTTTTGCTGTTTTCTTCCAGTAACAACATTTCCTCCTGCAGCTTGCAATGGTCTTTCTCAAAAGAATAAAAGTGATAAGAGGCATAGTACTTCCTGAGTAGTAGAGATCTCACTTTATAATCCTACCCCTGTTAGTGATATATTTGTGATAAAAATTATTTTCTGTGTTTTCCTGGACTTGCACTTTTAAGCCTTGTTTGTGAAGTTTGTCAGAATAGTAATGTTGTATACACTTGTGTACTGTGTTAAAATAAAAATACAGTTTAATCAACTCTTATGATCTGGTTATGCAGCATTAAA
The DNA here is from genome assembly GCF_963662255.1 of Cinclus cinclus. Lineage (NCBI taxonomy): Eukaryota > Metazoa > Chordata > Aves > Passeriformes > Cinclidae > Cinclus > Cinclus cinclus. The sequence goes on from NC_085048.1 coordinate 24,923,404, forward strand.
TTAGTAGGCCCCACAAGTGTTTAGAAACAGGCATCTGTGTAAAAAAAACACAGATAGCTGAGAATTCTTTGAGCACTTGTAAAGACTTGTTTTCATGCTTCTTGCTGACCACGGACCCATGAAACTGCACATCTGTAATGAAGAAGGGCAGTGCCAGGTATACTTAATTACTTTTTAGAAAGATTTTATTTATCTGCAAGATGAAGTAAAAGATGTTTGGTATACGAAGTGATTCTTAACTAACCTTAGAACTGCACTGTATGAGTTAAAACAGATATTTTATGTTTCTCAAGCTAGTCCTAATAAAATTACATTTTTCTTACAAAAAAGTTAATTGCTATTTATTGGTGTATCTTACAGTGCATTTAAATGCTTGTAATGACTAACTAACAGAGTTTTATATATGTATGTGTATATATACAAATATACTATTTTTATTCTTGTATTTTATTATTTAAAACTTGAGTCAAGTGAATATATAAATTTAGGAAAATAAAACAGACCTATCAGTGTAGTCAGTGAATTTAATACACTGTTAATTAAAGTAGAAGATATGTGTCACTGGTGTGGTCAAACAGTCATTATGGAGAAGATATACTCATTTAGTGTTTGAATACTGAAGATCTGGATGTGTCATTCCTAAAACAAGATTTGCCTCATTAATGAACAAGGTGAATGGTGAGAATGGTCTATGTTTTTTGTTGGCTTATTTTACCTTTTCAAGTACTTTCCTCATAAAAGGTGAGGATTTACTCAGTCTTTGTTATATCAACTAAGTCATTAAAAATTCTTAGGAACACATAAGGAAGATTAAATCCAAACAGACTATTTCAAACAACTTTTCCAGCCTAGTTCATTCTGTGATTCTGTGAACTTAAAGTTTATGGGGTTTTGATAGAGATTCCTGGTTTTTTTTTTGGTGCATAATAGACTGTTATGTAAAGCTCTTCTTGTTTTGAGTGGAGGGGTTTTTGTTTGGTTGTTTTTTGGATGTGTTTAAGTATACTTGGTTAACCATTAGGACTATATGAAAAATAGTTGCATTTTCATTGAAAACACATGGGATTTAACAGAATCTTGGTTTTGAGTATTTGGTGTTATGCAAGAATTAAGCAAGCTATTTTAAACATCTTCGCTGTGTTTTGGCTCAAAAAGAACTTGAGATGTTTTTAAGGATTTGAAATGTAATATTTGAATTAAGCAATGATGCTTTATGGAGACTGTCTTGGTTTTTATTTTGAATTTTCTTGCATCTAGACTTGACTGTTCAGCTTGTATAACTTGTGTTCTATCACCGCTTTCTATCCAGAAGCCCTGATGGGATTCTGTGACTTTGCTTGCATGTTGCTTTTGATCTCTCTGATCTCTTTTGATCTCTTTGATTCTTGTTTGCATGGTGCAAGGTTGCCATGTCTTACTATCCAGTTGTATTTCCATAGTGGTGATGTTCTTGAAAAATATTGATCTGGCCTGTGGTAGCTTGACACAGTTGAAAGGTGCTTTAGCAATTGTCAGCTCAAGAGCAAGGGGCACTAGTTTGGTGAAAATTGTGGTCCTTTTCTTTATCCAAGCTTCAGACTGTTTCAGGCAAACAAAATTGTATAGTCCATGTACACATGGCCTACTTCATCTGGAGTACTTTTATAGATATGACATTCAGTGAAGAACAACTGAAGTGGCAGTGGATGTCAGAGACAGAGTTGAAGTGGCTCTTTCTGAAAATAAGAAAAAATGGCCTTACTTGGCAGAAAACAACCTCTTGCTAGATGTAAGAAAAGAGCCAGTCATCTTTAATACTGTTTCACTGGTAGTAAGTTTCCTGTACTGTTTGTTTATATATAGATTGTTTAATTAAAAAAATATAGTAAAAGATAAATTAATTAAAAACAAAAACAATTGAAAAACCTGCATGACAATTTAGTATGTCTTTTAGGGTATATTGTTAAGAACATTGCAATCTCTTAAAGTACTGCATGCTGGTTTTGATTTACTCTCTTAATTTTCCTTTCACCCTCTACCACTTGGTAGGGCTGGGTAATGAAATTGGGAATACAGGAGTGAAACTGTCCCTTGAATGAATAAGAGGATCACAGCAAGGTTGCATTTCAGTGTTTTGTCTTCGTTTCTCACCACCCAAACCTATTTTTATTGTCAATAGATGAGCTTTTCCCTAGGTTGAGTCTGTTTTGCCCACAATGTCAATTGATAAGTAGTCCATGGATTTGCAGATCTTTTTTCTCCCACCTTCCTGTTGAGGAGGGGAAGTATGTGAATGCCTGGGTGAGCGTTTGTCCCTTAGCCAAGGTCTACCCACCAAATGGTTCTATGACCAGCTCTCACATTCTTTGAAACAAGAATCAAACAAGTGTCCTCTTGTCAAGCTGTGACAGGTACCATGGACTGAACAGGGCACTCCCAGCAAGGGTCAGGTCTTGGCTGGTGGCTTGGCTTCCATGCATAGTGGTTCCCTCTTGGGCTCAGCCTTTTGCAGTGTTGAATGTTCATAGGTGAGTCTCCTCCTCCTATTCAGTGCAATTATTTTTTATTTATGTGTTGCATTCTAATTTAGGCACTTGGATAACTGTCAGTGGTCTTCTTGGTGATGTTGTCTCTCTGACCTGTTGTTACCTGAGGTGCTGTCATTATTTTGCATTTTGGCCCAAATGTAAGAAAGCAAAGTTCTTACGGAGTTCATCCATTCTTCTTGTTTTTGTCCCGCCCCCTACCTAAATCAGGAGAAGGCGGCAGATGTTGTTTTTTGGGCAAGCTTACACCAGTCATCTGTGCTTTCCTCATTTTATCAATGTATACTGGTATCATCTAAAGAGCTAGAACTGGACAAATGTAGTCGAATTCTTATTTTCTGAGTGACACTTCCAAGCACACTTGGACAATACGGAGTTGCTTCTGTCACTTGAAGGCATTAGGGACAGAAAGTTTGAGTAAGGGAAAATAAGGATGCTTTGTTGTATGTATTCTTCTATTCTGACTTAGTGAATTGACTTTAAATAAAAGAGATAATATTTTAGGCTAATAATTTCTCATTTAACTTTGCTTTCTAAAGCAGTGTTCTGTATAGACTGAGGAGTGACTGTGATCGCTCTGGCATTTTGTGGGAATTATTTTCTGCTTTTTCTTTTTCCTGACCTCTTCCGTTATCTCTTGCACATAGATGAAAACAATATTTTTCCAACCTTGGTAACCTTATTGTCCCAGATAATTTTTCTCATGCTTGATTATTCTGTACAGGCTTAGCTGTGGTAAAGTCACAAGTTGTGTGAGAAGAAGCTAATTTTCTTATGCAAAATGGACAGTATGATTTTCAGTAACCATTAGAGAAAATGTTGTAAGAAGCAAAATTAAAGAATGTGCAGGTTTGAAATCTGTGTTTTTTATGGTCATAAGGATGATGCAATATGCTGAGTGCTGTAGGAAGTATGCTTTGTAGGACTTACGAACGCTGTTTCAATAAATGAGAAAGTAGCTAATGGGTATATATAAAAGAGTGTTCTCTTTAGTGAGGCTCTGGAGCCATCTTGGTGTCCAAGGCTTATGCCAAGCCCAATCTGCAAAAGAATTAGTAAGCTGACTCTCATTGGTAAGTGATTTTAAAATTTTTATTTACTGTTGCTGTGTTGATAAACTACCCAGAACATGACTGATATGTATTTGGATCTAATAACTTCTAAATTTTAATTGTGTATAGCCCTTATTATTTTTGTACTATATTTAACAATGGTTTTGCTGAACTATCTAGAAAGTAGTTTTTAATGTGCTTTATGTACGCTTTCTCTACATGGGTTATTTTCTGTTATGAGGGTGTGCAGCAAGTAATTGTGAGCAGCTTAGAGATCCTTTAGGGCTTTATAATTACTCAGCAGCCATGGTGAAACAGATTTGATGCTAGCAGCAAGAGTTCCTTGGCTAATATAAATACTTGAACTACTTGATTACAGCCTCTGATCCTCTGCCAGTAGTAATTACATCCTCTGTTTCTCTGCCCTGAGGGTGCTGAACTGCTGTAACTTAGGAGAAACCGAACTTCTGAGGTCTGTTTTCAGACACTTGGCCTTACACCATTGTATATTTTCATGGTTCCCAATGCATCATAAACTGTGGTTTGAAGAATGGTAGAATGATACAAGAATACAAAGGATATTCGGTAGCAGGTTTTGCTTAACAATATGTTGTTCTTGCTTCTGGAAATGGATACTAGATATGTCCAAAAACTAATGTTTGGAGAGTACATTCTTCATAAAAACTCTTTTTCAGTACTTCCTGATTTGAAGGCATTACTGTAAAGTAGCCTACCTGAAGTGCATTCTTCTGAAATGCACTTGCAGTACCTGATTTAGTATTTATTTTAGTTTGGTTTTCCTTTGCACATTCATCTAGCGCCTCAAACAACTTATATCTTTCAATACTGTACTTTTGGTTGCTGGACTCCATAGTCTTTTGGTGCCTGTTTTTGTGTGTGTGTAGTTCTTGAGGTGGCCAGCAGTGTCTCCACAGTGTGTGTGCATGAGGAGCACATGGTCAGCCTGCTGGGGTCAGGGGCTGGGAAGGAGAACATCCCTGGGGCTTGAAGCCACCAGCTTCAGCTTCAATTTAGCAGCTTGTTGTGTGCACTTCTGCTCTGAAAGGCACCGAGCCACAGGCCTTCATAAGGGTCAAATGGAGGTCCCACTTCCATAGTTGAATTCTAAAGCAGCAATATTTATGTTTTATAAATAAGTTGTTGTTTTGAAGGCTTGGTTTTCTGCTTTGTGAAATTTACTCCTGGGCGAAGTGTTCTTATGTTAGAGTGTATTTGTTTATTCAGAAGTAAAATGTTTGTAATAATTATAAATGCAAATAGTATCAACAGAAAAGTATTAGAGCTTTGTATGTTGTTGGAGTTGCTAGTAGTTTTCCTTGATACAAATGTCGTTTTCTGTTTTGGAAAGAAAATACTTAACAATGAACTCTTACTAATGTCTGAGAAGTGTCATTGCTGGTACTGGCAATTGAGAGTTGAGATGAAGTCAAATGTTAGAAAAAAGATGAAAAGTAGGCTCAGATTAATGCTAGGTTTTAGCTGTATAAAATTTGAGTGTCTGTCATGTTTGTAGCTCTACTCACTGAAGATAAGAACGTAAGAATGTAACAAGAATGGTACTTGAATATATGGGAAACTGGGCCTTAAAACTCTACCAAAGGCTGGCAAGATTTGATTTTGCTTCCTAATAAAGGATAATCAATATTGTAAAATATCCACAAATGAGAAAAAGTGTTCCAAATACCTTTTTACTTTTAAGATATGGATATTTTTTCTAATCTTTAGCAACAATTGTTTTCAGGCAGTACCACATATTGAGAGAATAAAACAGTTGAAATTCAAATGCTGCCTTCTGAGTTTTGAAAGTAGGAGATTGGTGTCATGCAGGCTGTTGTAATAATAAAATCTTTTCTATGTTGTTTGTTACTGAGGATCAGGTATGGAATTCCTGAGGATTATTTAAACTTATTGGAAATTGTATAGTAAATTTGTCAAGGGAAAAAAGTAAATATATGGAGATTTGAAAAAACTCATTAAACACAGAAAAATGTTTTGCAATAGTATCCTTTTTTCTTAGATGTTAATGTCGCTATCTTATTGTTTAAGGACTGAATAAGAGCACAGCCTTGATAAATGACAACTTCAGTAAGCAATCCTTGTCTCTCAAAACAAGTGATTTTAACATCTTTTGTTAATAATTTTTCCTTGAAGAAGATATAAGTGTAAAATGATCTTGTTTCAAAAAAAAAATCCCTTCATTTCATCCTCCTGAAAAAGGACTTGACTGTCTTGTTAGAATTTGTTAGGAAAATCATGAATAATTTTTAAAATTTCCTTACAATGCAGATGAAAATGTGGACTTTGGGGGCTGCTTAGAGAATGGAAGCTCTTATATGCAAAGCAAGAAGGCTCAGTAGTTCAGAAGTACTTGGTGCTGTATTATGCATTTAGTTTTCAGCAGGTTGCCCATGGAGATTGTAGAGTCTCCATCCTGGAGCTACTCAAACCCTGCCTGGACAGTCCTGGTCAAGCAGCTCTAGATGACCCTGCTCGATCCGAGGGGTTGGACCAGGGGATCTTCAGAGGCCCATTCAAACCTCAGCTACATTGTGAATCACAGCTCTTGAAAACCAAATATACAATGCATAATACAGACAGTGTTTCTTGATGTTCAGATAGGATCTCCTGTGTTTCAGTTTTTTGCTCACATTTTCATCTGATCCTGTCACTGGTCACCCGTGGAAAGTGCATGGCTCTGTATTCTTTGCACCCTCCCTTCAGGTATTTATATGCATTGGTAGAATCCTCCAGAGCCTGCCTTCCTCCATGCTGAACAGTTCCAGCTCTCCCAGTCTTTCCTCATAACAGATGCTCCATTCCCTTCATATTTGTGACCTTTGTGGTCTTTCTCAGGTATGTCCATCTCTCTTGTAGAGGGGAGCCTAAAACTTGGACAGATAATCGATTCCCAGTAGTAAAATCCTCTTACTAATGAAATCTAAATATCTCTTCTGAGGTTGTGTAATAAAACTGATTGATAGTAACTGGTTTTTATACAGTAGCAAGCAGACATTTATTTTGTGTAGTGCATAGGGCTTTAGTACAAGGGTTTGTAAAAATAAAATACATAACAATTTTTACCTGAAGATTTTTATGAAGGCCAATATTGATGTAGCCCTGTAGTAAGTAATGATAACTATGGAAAATGAGCTTTTAATCAAGTGTATTGGATGGGTATATAGAGAGTTGTTTCTTCTCTTTTTTGACTATACAGTTTTCAGCATTGGAGAACTTCTGCTAGTGTGGTTGCTCTTAAAGCAGTTTTGGAACACAGTGCTGGACTGATAAAGTTTGTGATGGGAAACACCTACCATGTTTTGTGACAGTGACTTTGAGGGTCTTTAAATAATAATCTTTCGTATGCTCGAACCAATTGCCTTTTGTGTGATATTGGCTAGTAGCTTCTATCAGTAAGAGATTTTATGAAGACATTTTTTGCTTTCTTAATTTCCTTCTAATTAATGATGTGCAAGGGGCAGGGTGTAGGTGTGTGTGTGTGTAACTTTAAAATCATAACATTAAGACCTTGGGGAAATCAGTGCTGAGTTACCTTCTTCCACTTCAGTAACGCTCTATGGATGCACGTTAATTAAAGCATCATTGTAGAGTTGAGCTGGGGAAGACATTCCAGGTTACTTTGGAGTACTGGAATCACCATTTAGTATGTGAACCTAGGAGAGAAGGACTGGAAAAGCAAACCACTGTTCATAAATGATGCCAGAAGAAGAAACAAATGATCTGCATGCAGCTAAAGAATAATAAGCAGTAATGAAGAGATGAACTGTTTGCATGAATCAGAAATTCATAGTGAAATAAAAGAAACTATCTCATTTTCCATGCTTGCTGCAAAGGCGAGTGTTCCCGTCCACTGTTTATTTGGTTTAAAGATAACTAGGTATCTGGAAATTGATTCAAGAAAAGGACTGATGACTAAATTAAATATTGAGAAAGCTCTCTGTAAAGGCCCAGTCAGTGGTAAAACAATTGATAAAATCACTGAAGAACTTTCACAACTATGGGAAGCAGTACTGTTTAGCAGAAGATTTTGATTTTGCTGACAAGGTAGCTTCTTAAATGTCTTCTTCAATCTACATATAAATAAAGCCTGAAACACACTATGCACTATTGTAAGAAAGATGGAATCAATAACTTATTTTTGGGGGGAAATAAATAATGAGCATCTTCATAACTGTCAACTTCAGCTTTATTTTAGTGTACAAAAAAGTATAAGAGATGAGTTAATTTATATGCTGTCACCCTCAAATTCAAGTGAAATGATTATATGCACAAGTAATAATACTGCAAAATCCAGCAACAGTTTGCTTAGCAATTAACCAAGGCTTAATTATTGGAAAATTTTGCTTTAAAGACTAAGTGTGAGACTCCAATCCAGGTGTTATTTATACCTCAGTGTGAATATGAAAGCCTAGACATTTCCAAATGGAAAAAAGAAATCAATTACTTTCAGAAGCAAGTGCCTTAGGAAAACATTAATTATTATTCTGAGTGCATTTGACAAATGCTGAGTTGAAATTAGTGAGTTTGGTTTCTTCAGAGTTCTTAAAGTATTAGGTAAATATCTAGGACATGCTAGCAAGGACACTTCACAACTCCTAATTTGTTTCTTCTCTTATGGAACATTTCTCCTTTGGCAGCTTGAATTAACTGGCAAAATTAAAAGAAGATATTATATATAGAATATTTATAATTTAGAATATATGCTTTACAACCTAATTTATATTTTATAATACTTGTATGTAGGTTTTAATTTTTAGATATAACATCTAAGCAACATTGTTAACTACTGTGCCCTGCCTTTTAGAGTCCCAAAAGAAAATGACAGTGTTAATAACACAACTTTAGTTATTTGTCTGTTTGTTGTTTTAAAATAAGTTAGCTGCTGCCTTTGTTTTGCTTTCTTTAAACATAAGAGGCTGCTTTGTGTCCTGTATGATTTTCTTTTGGCGGGCTTGTGTTACTCTGAAGGGGTGTGTGTGTGAGAGGGAGTTGGTGGGCAGTTTTATGTAATTAAAAAACAAAACAAAAGCAAACCCACAACACCAAGTCCAGCATTATATTGACACTTATCCTCTAGAGATTCAAGAGGGAGATTTTTTTCCTGTGCTTTAGAAATGTCAGAATTGTTATATATGTACTAGAAGCCCAGTAATGCTAGTCTGTATTATTTATTTCCTTTCTTCCATAAATTTGGTGGTAATAGATGGAAATAATCTAAATGCTTTATGTATTGAATTATATTGACCCATTAAAAAAGTTTGATAATGTCAAAAACAGTTTTTGCATAGTTATGTTAGTTTTGAAGAATTATATATAGGTTGTTATATAGGTTGTGTGTTGTGGAATAGATGTAATATAAATTGTTTGGTGTAGCTTTTATTGAGCATATTTCCGTGTAAGTGCTGCTGAAATAACTTTTAATAGCTGAAGAAGCCTTGGCAAAAATTGCTTATTAATTTTGTACAGTGCTTGAGATTTGTAAGATGCTGTGAAAGGTTAAACCCCAACTTTTTTCACAAGAAAATTGATTAGTGTTCAAATGTCAACTGTCTAGGTACTGCAGCATACTGGCATGCAAACACTGTTCTCTTATTCCAGGTTCCCCAGCTGCATAGCATTTGCATTGTGACATTTTGTAACAACATTAGCACCATAGCTGATGTTTCAAAATCAATCAGTTTTTGTTGGTATGAGACAGTCTGCAGCTTAGTTGGATGTTGAAGGTGTTTGTCTGTAGTGAAATTATCTTGAGTTCTTGGGTTCTGGCAATATATGCATCTCATAACTTCTCAGTGCAAAATCATACAAAGCAGGTAATGTCATTCTGAAATGTCTTTTAAAAATAAATAAAGGCAAACCAAAGTAATGCTAAGGCTTTCTCACAAGTGCTAAACCTTTCTAGGCATTGTGTCTGAAATTTAATCTAAAGCAAGTATTTTGGGGACTGGTGCATTAAAATACCTTACTGGAGAATTCATATCCATTAATACTACATTTTAGAAAATAGCCAGCTAAAATTTGGATTTTGTTGAAAATGAAGTTGTTTTAAAGTTTTAGAGCTTCTATTCATCAATAATGCATTTAATCAGAGAGAAACGCATTAAGAAGTCTTTTGTGGCTACTGCTTACTCTATTTTAGCTGAATTCTAGCATAAAATGTATATGAAAACTCTGAAGGCAAATTGCAGTGAGAAAGAGGTTTTATGTGAATGATTTATATTTAAAATGTCACTGTACGGTAGAGTTTCCCTTTTTATATAAAAGCATGGCCTTATAGTTGGACTCTGTGTAAGTGGAACTGAGTCTTAAAGGCCTGCTATTTATTGTAATCTTGCTGGATATTTGTGCAATTCATGTTCAAGACCAGACTCTGCTCTAGTTGAAGGTGTCAGTGCCCATGACAGAGGGTTTGGAACTAGATGAGATTTAATCCCCCTTTCAACCCAAACCATCCTATAATTCTGTGTTGATCCTATGAATATGTCAGGAGTACTCTAGAGATGTATATAGTGTATCTGTAACAATACATTGAATATTATAACACAGTCTTTAAGTGAGTAGAAGTAAAATGTTTCTACAGCATTATTTTTAACCCATTCTGTATCTTAAAATGGCAGTGAGGAAAGCTTCCCTAAGGCTTTTGTAGCCTGTCCTGAAGATTGCTTTTTCATTTAATCAAATGTATACTCCAGGATAGCTAATCTAGATAAACTAGGGTTAAGGAAAAAAATCTGGAATTAAGGTAAAAACTTGCACAGAAACCATCTTACTGTCTTCTCCTTTTTCTGTTATTCGTGGTGAAGGGGAAAAGCTGGGATCTGTTATTCTGACTCTCAGATACAGCATAACTATAGTTCTGTCAATAAAATAACTGTGGATGGTTTGGTTACATAAAATTTCATATTCTGTTAGAATGGTAACATTTAGAAAACACCTTAAAATGTTGGCCAAACATGTGAATAAAGTCTGTCTAGTATTAATGAGTTAGTTGGAACAAATGTAGTGCCTGTTGATGTTAAATAGTTATTGCTAAAGGCAGTCTCTGTTTCAGAAAGTGTAAGAGAAGGACCTAAATATGTCGTGTTGGGTTAGCAGAGCAAAAAGTAATTTTATTTAATTCCACAAAAGATGATTTCTAATTGTATGCCATTTCTTTAGATGAGTTACTGCTGCAGATACCATTATGATGTCATATTTTACTCATATCTTCGTTACCATTTTTTATGGAAAGAAGCTTTTACCTTCTTTTCCTCTTGCACTTTGCTACTGTGTAAGCTCATACTCAACTGGGTGATGCATTTAAAGGGAGCAAATAGACTGCAGTGCATTTGTTGGGCACGGATAGGTCAGGCAGTAAGTTGGGCATGGGCCCTGCAGAGAGACCTTGACAAATTAGAGGGCTGGGCAATCACCTACCATATGAAGTTTTAACAAGGGAAGGTGCCAGATTCTGCACCTGGGATGGGGCAATCCTGGTTGTGTGCATAGACTGGGGAGTGAGAGGTTGGAGAGCAGCACTGTGGAATGGGCCTTGGGAGTCCTGGATTATAGCAAGTCAAATTTGAGTGAGCAGTGCCCTGGCAGCCAGGAGGGCCAACCCTGTCCTGGGTGCATCAGGCGCAGCATCACCAGCCAGGCAAGGGAGAGATTGTCCTGCTCTGCTCTGAGCTGGGGCAGCCTCACCTCCATTGCTGGGAACAGGTCTGGATGCCACAATGTAAGAAAGACATTGAACTGTTAGAGTCCAAGGATGGGGAAGAGCCTTGAGGAGAAGCTGCTTATGGAGCAGCTGAGGTCACTTAGTCTGTTGAGCCTGGAGGAGACTGAGGGGAGACATCACTGCAGTCTTCAGCATCCTCAAGGGGAAGTGTGTTGTAGCCTGGATAGTTGTTAAGATGGTTGCAGATGAAGAAGCAGGAAGGGCCTTTGTGTGGGTTCCACAGAGATGTTTATTTCATCCACCGCATGGATAGTCCAGGGTGAGAGGCAAAGGCAGACTCCTGGTGAAGGTCCAGGTTTAAGTACATCGGTCTTTGGGGCGGGGGGAGCATTAGAGACCACTGGCCAGGGGACATGGGGGTGTCACAGAGGTGGGGTTAGGGCATGGGATCCAACAGGGAAACAGGGTGGGAGTGACCACAGGACTGAGGGACAGGGAAGGGGGCACAGGGCCAGCCCAGGGAACAGAATGGGAGTACGCTGGCATTACAGAACAGGGTTTGCTGTGAGAGAAGCCACTTGTCTCCCTAACTAGGGAATGCCTTCTGGGGTCTCCACAGAAGTGGAGGGACAGACACTGCCCCCTCTCTTCAGTCTTGTGACCAGTGACATGACTGGATTGAGGTAAAAACAGTTTATTAAAGGAAAAAGAAAACCAAAACAAAAAGCCCCACAAGCAATGCTTACCAGCAGCAGATTGATGCCCAGCCAGGTTTTGAGCAATGGCAACTTTGGAAAAATTGCATGTCAGTCTTATTGGTGAACTTTGAGGTTATAAGGTCACCATATCAGTTTAGCTCCAAGCTGTCTGCATGTGCCTGTCTGTGGCTCACTGTGTCCCCTCTTCTGATCATCCAGGCATTGGGACTTGAATTATCTTCAGTCAGCAGTGTTTTATGTTCTCTGTATATAAAATGTTTCAACATGATTGTAGTGTGGAGCTAATGTCATGTTTTTACTTTTTTTCCTCTGGTATGGTTATCTTTATGTTGAGTATCATATAGAGGTGAAAACAAGGCTGTGCTTGCAGGAATTTGTCTAAATTTAATTTCTGAGTGGTTGGAAAAGGTCTTCAGAATCTCAATTTGCAATGTGTAATAGGGATCATCTTTTAGAAAAATGCTGTTGAAAAAGCTTATAAAATTCTCATCTGTTTAAAAACACTAGCAATTATTTACCATGACCTTAGTAAAAGCTGCTTTTATTTACAAGGTGGCTCTGTTAATAAAAACATAAGGTTATAAGAAGAAACTTTACAGTTGAAAATGTTAGGGTTGTGTTTTTTTTTTTTTTAATAATCCAGGCAGGCTGAAGGAAAATTTGCTCTTTCAATTCAAGTTGTTCAAATATTTTGATGAGGTCTCCTCAACTATGTTTAAGGCAAGCTATCCTTAGTCTTAGATAGAAAAGAGCAGTGTCATGGAGATCCCACATCTTCCTGAAAACAAACATTTGAAATCACTGGACAACTAAGATTTGAAAAGTGTTTGGTCTTATTTTCGCGACACTATGGTCTGTAGAGAACATTGCCTTGTTCAGGCAACATAATGGAGGAAAATCGGGAGTAATTTTCCTCCTAAGATTTGCAGATTCAGAAAAGTACTGGCCATGTGGATTCTCCTTTGACTTCAAGGGATTGTTTTTTTTTTTTTGCCCTTTAATGGTGGATCCTAAAACTGCCAAGTGTAGTCCACCCCTTCAATATTTTTTCACTGCAGCATCAAGAAAAATCTTGGTTAAAGATCACTAGGTCTTGGTTCTGCCTCAATTACTACAAGTCTCCTAAATTAGTTTTAAACCAGTGTTTCTGTTAATTGATAGTGCTTACACAGAAATGTAGCTTATTGTATATACAACTTGATAATAATGTTCATACTTTTTTAGGTTTTGAATGTTACTTTTTATTTCTGCTTGTTTTACACTGTTGTCCACTCAGAGTATCATAAACATCCTGTCATAAATGCATGGATTTTTTTCTGATAAAATGCAGTATTTCAGGTACTGCATAGAGGAAAATATGCTTGTCATATGTAAAATTATACTGATCTATTTGAGTGTGCATACAGATACTGTTTCTCTATCTCTTAAGTTAATAATGGAGAAGGAATCATATGGTATTTCAGGTGCTTCAGTCTTTGTTCTGATAACTTTGATTGGTGTTCAGAAGGCTTCTAAGTTCTCAGAAATAATGTCTGATTTTTCTGGTTGTGTTTAAAACAAAATTAGAGGGTTACTTTTTAAGAGATGTGGATATAGAACAATACATATATTGACCTTTAAAACTCACTGGTAGGAAAATGAGGGCTTTTTTTTAATTAATAGAAACTTCTGAATAAATGCAGAATTTACTGAAATTTGAGTGTATTGTATGCATCTCAATCTAGTTCCATAAAACAAGGGAATGTAGATCATGCTGTAATTGCCAAGATAGCCGCCCTCTTTAAAAGGAGGATGAAGGGGTTGCTGAGAGTGCCAGGTTAACGTTTTCTGCAGCAGTCAGATCGGATGGGTACCTTTGTGTTACCTGGGACTGAGAAGAGCCATGTTGTGAGACAGTGATTACTTCAGTCCAGGGCTCCCCCAGCAGCAGAAATGGCCCCTTCCTCCTTCCCTGCTGTTCTTGTGTTCAGTAACTTCAGCCTTCCCTTGGCAGACAGCTGCTTCCAACCTCCTCTTATTTACTTGGTGGATGGTGTTGTGTGCTTGAGGTGCAAGTTTCAAATTTGATCCCAGTCTGACTTCTGCCTAGTAGCAAAGGTTGTGAAATGGGTGTAGTAAATGGATGGTCTTTCAGGAATTACATATTGTTAATTGGTATGTATGCTAATTAAATTAATTAATACTGCATGCTGTTTTTGAGTTACCTGTAAAATACCTTGATGCTTATTTATGCAGTGTTAAATAACTTGAAATTTCTAATTTATTCAAAGGTAGTTTTCAAAATACGGCCTTACTTGGCAGCCACAGAATCATGAAATGCATACTTAGGTTCAGTATTTTTATGTTAGATGTGTATCAGAATTATCCAGAGTGCTATGTTTGTAGCTTTTATAGGTGAAGGTAGCCTCCTTATATACAGATATTAATCAAATTCAATGCATTTATGTTTTCCCAGTTGTTTTAGTTAATACACAAATTAACTAATATTCCACAATAGTGTGACATGTGTTTATTGATCTAGAGATTGCTAGGTTTATTTTTGCAGAAAGTGTTGAATGTTTTAAGTAGTCATATGACTTAGAAGAAAAAAGAACAATCAAATTGCAAAATAGATTATGCCCATTAAAAAAAAATCACTGTACACAAAGGCATGTTTATTTAAAAGTCACATAGGGCTAAATACTATGCAAATTGCTTTTATACAAATGTAAATTATATATAATATGGCTTCATGGATTATATTTACATTGGTAAAAGGCTGTCTAGGCACAATATGTCTTCTAGTTCAAATATGTTTGGAAAAACATATACCACTTTCAATGATGTCTTGCTATTTAATTCTAATGGCATTATAATTTTAGAGAAATGATTTTTCACTATTTGTTAACTTGTAAATATTTCTGCTAGCTTCAGATTCTGGAAGGCTTAACTTGGTTATTTTTGATAGGAGAAATTATGTCTTACCCAATGTTGTATAAAGTTGTAACAACAGTGTGACTTCTATCATAATTCGTGCCTTGTACTATCAATTTGTTTAAGCTAAGATTTTATTAATTGTACTCCTTTTTTCTTCCAGCTGACAGCACGATCACTACCTTCCATACAGTCTGATGAGAGACTTCAACCTCTGCTTAATCATCTCAGGTAGCATAAAGTGAAAGCATAAGTATATTCCTTCATACACATTAAAGTGATTGTTTTGGTAGAATGCCTTAAGTATAGGTTTTTTACAGGCCTCATCTGTGTGATTGGCTTTGTAAAAAAACCCCAAAAGTAATTATTAAACTTAACAAAAGCTTTATAAATGACATGGAACATAATTTATAGAACTAGTGTCGCTTCTAAGTAAAAAAAAAAAAAAAGAGTTGTAGCTAGCTTTTATAATTTTTTTTTTGTATATCTAGTGCAAAATTGTTAAGCTCCTTTATGAACAAAACAGATTCCAAATTACAGTGCTCAGAGCATGGGCCTTCCTTGTTGCAAATAGTCTATGCTCCCTGTTCTTTTTGGAAGCTTTTGCTGTCATTGATGAATATAATACTAATTTGTTCTTTTAATGTACCTATGTAGATTGCTGAAAGTGTAAATTGTTAGAGTAAATAGTTTGCCTCCCTCTTAGTTGGGGGTGTGTGTGTAAATATATATATGTGTGTGTGTGTGTGTGTGTATATATATATAAGCTTTCTACTGTATTTTTAGAAGAGGATAAACAGAGAACTCTGGTCTTTTTCTTATGAATATGATTGTTTTTTACCACTTTATATGGGAGACTTTTCTCACTATAGTCATATGCAGGAGGACAAGCTCCATTACAGTGAGCTGGTTTAGATTCATGGAATAATTTAGCTTGCAGTGAGCCTCTGGAGATAATTTAGTCTACCCCAATACAGACCTGGTTAGATCAGGTTGCTCAGGTGTTTGTTTTTGTAGAATTCTTAATGACTCTAAGGATAGAAATTTACTTAAATATTCGATGGCAGCAATGAAAGGTGTTGTTGAACACATAGATCTTAGCATTAAGATCATTGAAATGATGTTGGATAAATTAGAAATGGAAGTGTTGAGGCTCTACCATGGCAGCAGTGCCTGGGGAATTGGGATGCAGATCTAGTTTGCTGGATCATGCTCCTTATTTTCTGTGGTGCTGTACTGCTTGAGCTATCTGTTCCCGAACACTGACATTTTATTTTGATTTTTAAAAGTCTCATGATTTTTGTATATAGGAAGAATTTTATGTTTTATTGTTTTTATTGTAAATCAGAATAGGAAAAATAGCTTTCATTGTGTCGCTGTGTAGTTACATATGATTGAACTTTGTTCAAGAGCAATGAATGAAAACAAGAATTACTGTTACCTAGCTGGGGGTACTTCTGAATGCCAATAACCTTCCATGATTTTATTACCCTACATCTTACTGGAATTGTAAAAATGTACCTCAGTGGTATACCTTTGTCAGTTTGAAGATCAAGGCCAATTAAGTTAGCTTTTTATAAACTGAAAATTTCTTTTGATGTATGCTCTGTTCTGTGTAAGTGGAACAGTCCTTCAGTATTATGATCAGTCCTGTCTGTGCTTCTCCTTTTTAAATACAGAGAAAAGAAAGGTTCCAAAAGAAGGTACTCTAACAGGTGTACTATGCCCCACATTTATGCCAATTGGTATTTTTGTAAATTCCTATGTTACCTTGGGTATGTATGTTACACAACTGGTAAATTACTTCCATTTTGCTTTTGTGATAATAGAGGGATTGTTTCCACTTTATTTTGTTACCAACTGAAAAAATGATAAAAATGCTTCCAAATTGCCTTTTTGGAAGTTCCTTTAAAATGACCAAAATATATCAGACCTTGCAACTTGAAAAGCAACCTCTGGCAGTGAACAGGCAGGTGACCAAATAGGTTGTCTTTGTTATTTATTTCTGTGAATCTGTGATTAATTTTACTTCATCTTGCTCATGAGAAAGGAGAATATTAGCTAGTTGTAGACTTTCTTTTACCTTCATTATCTGAATTTGTAGAGCAGTATTTTATTTTTGGCATGTGTCAATAGACCTCTGCCAGGGAAGTAAAAGCTTAAAAATGAATGAAAAGAGCATACAATTGAAGATTACAGAGCATTGTTTAGTTGTTAATGCCCCATACGTGCTTTGGCACCTATTCATTCACGTCTGCTTGTGATTTACAGATTAGCTAGTCCTCAGAAAAGGTGATTTTATTGTGGATTATGTCTTCATAGCTATTTTAACCTGTGGTCATTAGTTTTTTAGCAGGAAATAACATGTATTTTGTAATTGGATGGTTCTGGACTAAATATGTATTTTGTCTGTGATGTAGTACTCTTTTTATCCTATTCTATTTCATTGGTACTTACTAGTACTATTTGTACTAGACAAAAAAAGAAAAAGTTTTTTGTTAAAACGTTAAAGTATTGGGTGCAGTATTGTGTTTAGAGATTTTACATGCTCACAGTAGGCTACAAAGAAATTTAACTTGATGAAATGTTAACAATTTAATAGAAATGGAACCTTAATATCTAAATGTGTTAGAAGAACACTTTTGCACCTCCTGCTTTGTATGGGGTTTACAGGCTTGTAACACTGTTTAAAATATTCATCAGGAGTAATTTCAGATGGACAAAACCCCTTGTATGCAATCCCATCATGTTACTATAGGTCTGGGCCTATAAATTAGTTGTGGGAGAAGCTGAATTGTCTTAGTTTAGTCCAGTGAAAAAGAAACTTAGGAGAGATCAAATAGCAGGCTGCAACTGTTTGGAGGACAAACTCTGTGGTATTGCAATTTTCAGTGGCAGCAGAGGATTTAACAAATGACAGTGGTCACATTTAGCAGCTTGGGAGGTTTAGGTCAAACATTGGGAAAAAAAACGTCTATGTTAGAATGATAGTGCAGCAGATTGCCCAGAGGTAGGTAATCTTAGTTCAGGGAAAATTTTAGAATTCAGCTAGAAAAACCCATGGCTCACTTGACTAGTATTGGCAGTAATCCCATTTAAAGTGGGGTGTGGGACTGAATAGTCTTCTAACATCCTTTACAAACAAAAGTGAAATGATTCTGTTAACTCTGTCTTCAAATGATTGTTCTTAAGGGTGATAGAGAAACCAAGTGTTTTGCAAGACTGGATTTTTTAAACAGATAACACATTACTCATGCAGACTTTCACCCTCCTTCTTACCTACGTTCATCTCACAAGCAAGTAAAAAAGAATGCACACCTTGAGACACTGGTATTATTCCCTATCCTCAGCATCTACGAAGTTCCTTTCATATCCTTAGTAAATCTTGTGATGAACAAATGTGTGAAAAATAGGATATTTATCAGAACTGTCCTATAGCTGTTTATCTGAAAGACATAGGCCTCATTCTTGGAAACACTGATGTGGAGATTTTTTTCTTGGTCAACAGCTGTGTGAATGTATGTACTTATCTTTGGTTGCAAGATGTGTTTAGAAAACATCTGGTAACTAAGATTTTGGATTTTAGAAAAAACAGGTTCTAAGTGATTGAGTCAGGCTGAATGAAGGGAGGATTTGTATATGGAGATAAAATAAAACTTTAAAGTGGTAAGTGAACATATTGCTGCTTGCATTCCAGTAAATCACAAAAATACATTATGAGGAACTGGAGATACTTCTAGGTGAGAAGAAAGCTTGGTCAGAAGTAATCTCAATAGCTCTGTCTCACAGAAGAAAGAATGAGTCCAAATAAGAACTAAAACTGAAAGCAAAAAAATATGAGAAAAAAAGTGAGAAGGATCACAGATCTGGTTAGTTCGTGTTGTAATGTGTTTTCAGACTGGCATCATTTTTGAAGGTAGTTTGTAGGTTTCGGCACTCTGGTCAGTGGTGTCAGATACCAAGAAAACTTGACCTTCCAAAGGACATATACTATTTTTTACTGTAACAAATTAATAACTTTTCCTGTTTGCTTACCACTATAAGAATATTTGACCTTTTCAGAATCTGAACAGTAGAATTTCTTCTTTTCCATCCTGATCCCTCTTACTTTTGCGTTTTTGGTTCTTGCAATAGAGTTTTCTACCAAGACCATTTAAAATGGTCAGCAAGATTCAAAGAGTCCTATTGATTCAAGTTCTGTCATTAACAGTAACTTCTGAAGGCTTTTCTCATTCACTTGTAGGAATTCACTTGTGTCTTGTTTTTTTGGGTTTTTCTCTCCCCAGGTCAGTCCTTTCCACAGATTCTGTTAAAAAGTAGTTTTCTTTATCTTACCAATTTTTTTCAGTATTGGTATGATTCTACAAGCAGATGACCTAGAGTGATTATGGTAGAGCAGCTTAAGAAATTACCAACGCTAGGTCTGGGATGTGATTGCTTCCTGCATGGTTTCCCTAACTGGTTGTTTTACAAACAAACCAAATCAAACAGAGCCCACCAAAAAAATGAAGTTGCCTAAGAAGCAGCTGTTATCTGTCGTTTTGTGCTTCAGTTGTAATATTTTTGTGTGTGTAATTTCTGTTTTGTTCATATTTTATTTAAATAAATTGATGCAGATCTGTTTCTACAAGGGAATTTGGATGATTCTATAGTAAAATTAGTAATAATAGACACACATGGTTCAAATACTTTAAATTATTTATCCCTTTAATGTAAAGTAAAAAAATCTGTTTAGTATAGTAAGCTTGTTCAGTGTTCCAGTGCATCCCAGAAATAAGACTAAGGAACAAATAAATGTATATATAATTAAATACTGTTTGTACTTCAGTAAAATCAGCTGTTAGTTATATGCTTTTTATATTTCACATTATTGAAATATCACAGAATAATGTGTAGCACTTGGTTTTGTCATTTAGCTAGCAAAATGCCTTTTTTTCCTGGACTTAAATTCTGCATGCCTTCAAAGACTTAAGGTATGGTCCTTGTATGCTAATTACAAAATCCCTCTTGCACAAAGAAATTTTTTCTTACTCAGACTTTGCAACCTGCTTTATGGACCAGTAATCTGTATCCAAAGCCTCTTTTTATTTTATTGCCTGTAATACTGTTAGCTTTTGAGTTCTGTTGGGTTCTGGGTTCTGCTGTAAGACTTTGCCTGTGTCTGTCCTACAGCCCTGCATATATCTTCATTCAAAAAAATCTCTACAGTTTTAAAGTAAAGGTGGGTATTAGATGCTTGTGTTTGATCTGAAATTACTTGGGTGACCATGTCTGTATGACTGTTTCTGCTGTTAGTATAGGGTTATCTGAACTTTGCTCAGCTTTCAGAAGTAGCTTTTTTGCAGTATGAGTGAAAGATGAGACAGCACATGTAAATTAATTTATTTGCTATTTTGGATAGGACTTTACTGGATTGATATGTCAGTAATGCAGGAAAAGCTGTCCCAGACTTACTGTTACTCTTTAGTTTTTGAGTTTTTGCTTTTCCCCCCCAGTAGATATCCATAGTGATACCTCGGGTTGTGTGTGTGTGTGTGTTAGATTTGTTTTTGTGGTATACAGATGGAAAAGTAGAAAGGTTCTTATTTACTGGAAGAAAGCAAAAAGTGACACTGGCTTCACAAAGAGTAAGGAGACAAATCCTCATCTCAGTTGCATATATGGAAAGAAGGGGCCATGAGTGGTCAGTGTAGAGGTCTGGATGGGAAATATTTCTTGACTAACCTCATAGCTGCTCATTTTATCATAGAAGACTCAGTAGATGGGGTGGGGAAATCAGTGGATGTTGTTCATCTTGATTTTAGCAAGTTTTTTGACACTTGCAGCACCTTCATTGACAACTGATGAAATATGGGCTAAAAATGGACAGTGAGGTGGACTAAAAACTCTTAAGTGCACTGTTCTAAGGTTTGCAATCAGAGATGTTAAGACCAGCTAGAGGCCAATCCCTAGTGGAATGCCTAGGGTCCTGTCTTCTTTAGCTTCTACTTTATTGCCTTGGGTGATGGAATTGAGTGTGCAGTCAGCAAGTCTCACATAATACAAAACTGGGGAGAATGGTTTGCACCAGATGGGTGCTCTGCCTTTCAAATGGACTTGGGCAGGAGGGAGAAATGGGCTGCCAGGAACCCTCATCCCTCAGGTTCAGCTAAGGGAAACAGCCAGGCTTGCAGTTGGGGAGGATTACCCTGTGTGCCAGTGTAAGTTGAGGGTTGAATGGCTGTGAAGGCAGAAGAGGACCCTGGGGTCCTGGTGGACAGCAAGCTGTGAGCCACCACGGTGCCTGTGAAGCAAAGAAAGCTAACAGTCCTCTTGCGTGGCATTGGGAAGGGCACTTGCAGCAGGTCAGGGGAGATGATCCTTCCACTCCACTCAGCACTGGTGAGACAACATCTGCTGGGCTGTGTCCAGTCCTGGGCTCCCCATCACCTACGAGAAGATGCTGAGAGAACTGGGATTATTTGGCCTGGAGGAGATACATTTCAGGAAGTGTGTGTGTGCATTTTATCAGTGCATGTAAATAGGTGTCTGATAAGGAGGAGTAAAGGAAGAGTGAGAGTCTTCTCAGTGGTATCCAGTGGTCGGTCAGGAGGCAATGGGCAGAGACTGATAAACAGGAAATTCCACCTAAACATAAGAAAACACTTTTTATTGACAGGGTGGTTGAACATTGGAACAGCTTGCTCAGAAGGTTATGAGTCTCTATCCTTGGATATGCTCAAAACCCAGCTTTATGAGATCCTCATCAACCTGCTGTACCAAGCACCATTTTGAGCAGGGGTTGGACTGGATGATTTGCAGTCATCTCTCTGGTCTAAATCCTATATGATCCCTCACCTTTCCTTTCAGATAAAGGGAAAGAGAGGTTTTTTTGCTATGTTTGCTCTAATGTTGGCTTTATGAGTCCTAATTACTTGGTTTCGTGGTTTTGCCTGATATGAAATATTTCTACCCTATAATTAATAAATTTTCTTTCTAAATTTGTAAGCTTAAAGATATTTTGGAACTGCTTTAACTGATGCCATACTGTTTGCTTTCTTTTTCAGCCATTCTTATGTTGGTCCAGATTACAGCATCCAAAAGAACACTGGAAAAATTTCTCTAGAGCAAATTGATGCTGTAAGTTGTGTGTTTTGAGTTATAGAGGATGTTGAAGTATAGGTTTTAAATTCAAGTACTCTATGTGCAAACTAAATATAAGGCCTTTATCTTCTTTTTATTCATCTTTGCTTTGTAACTGTTGAATGAAATTGTGTTGAAGTTCATAACAAAGCAGAATTAGCTGAAAATGCATCTGATCAGGATTCAGAAGAGTGAAGTGGCAGGGAAATGCTTAATTTGCTGTTCAGTTTTGTATAATTTCGCAAATACCTAACATAATTATAAGCAGAACTTAACAAAATTTTATTTAACAATCTTACAAACCATGATGTTTAGTTTATGGTTACTGTCTTGCAGTTTTAGTCTTTTCAATGCTGTTTTTTTGATTTTTGACTTATAGGAGGGGTTTTGAAAACAAGGAAAAAAATAAAATGGAAGTAAAACATGGGATGTAAAACACCATGCATTAATTGTACAGAGTCTATTAAAACATAATTATAACTCTTTTTTCTGAATTTTAGGAATTGTGTGTTTTCAGCATCCATCTTAACCATGATGATGTTTCTCTGGCAGTGAATTAAAATCGCCTCCCCTTCCCCAATCCCCCAAAAGTCTACTGAAGGTCATTTTGCCATTCCAGGTGCTAAAATAAAGCAGAGTCAAGAAATACTGTAACGTAAGCATGGGTATATTTTTCCTGACAGCAATTAAACCTGTGCTACTTTGTAGCTGTATACGGTCTAATACTACCATCTGTATTACTGTGTCATCTGGATTTTGTTCTTGAGCTGGTTATTGAATTGGATAGTTTATGAACTCTCACTTGGGTTACGAATTCGGTCCCAAGGCTCTCTGTACATGCATATCTTTTCTTCTGGCCATTGGCATTTTCAAATGGAGCTAATTTATAATCACAGTAAACATATATCCTACAAATTAAATGATCAGCGTGCCTTGAACAGAAGTTCTTCTCTTGTCAGCTGTCTGTGAAGTCATTCCCTCTCTGCATGCGGCAGCTGCACAGAGCCCTCCGTGACAGCCACCACCTCCGTCACGGAGGCCGGATGCAGTATGGGCTCTTCCTAAAAGGCATCGGCCTCACTCTGGAGCAGGCACTGGAATTTTGGAAGAAGGAATTTATCAGAGGAAAAGTTGATGCAGATAAGGTAATTCAACAAGTGAAAAGTATCTCAATACATAAATGTGGAGATGTAGTTACTGTGTATGTTGTGCTGCAGATTTGAATGGATGTTTTTTGAAGTAGAAAATTGGGCAAAAGGTATGATAATGTATTTTAAAACTGGGAATTTCTGGGGCTTTTTATGCTCTATTTTAGTAATTTTGTTGGGTGTTGACCTGAACGACTGGTAAAAAAGGAAAACCATAAAGAGGCTTTTATAAATGTGGACTACAAAAACCTTACTAGGTTTTAGTAAATTACTAGGAAACTAGTGTCTTTTACCAAATACAGGTACTATGTAACTAAATTAATTCACCAAGCAGGTAAGTGACAAAACCCAGTACTGCCTGAAAAACAAGGCTAGCCTTTTTTGTTGTTTCATAAAAAACATATTATTTGGACAGCTCTGTGTGAAGTAGTCTTGCCTTAGCAAATTTACAGTTCAAGAATGAAAGGAGAAACTGGGGACAGAAGACAGAAGAATATGTCTAAGAAAATAGTGAGAAAATACTTTTAGTGTAGTGGGAGGTATTACTGACATATTAGTCATTGGCCTCACTCTTGCCAGTATTTTTGAGAGTATTGTGGGTGAAGAAGATGTAATGTCTAATTTTGGGAGGATTGTCAACTGCTCCTTGTCTTGAACAGCTCAGGTACAATGAAGCAGGCTTCCTCTCTCATCCTTCTCTGCCTGGCCTGTGGTATGTGTTAGAGCAGAGTTTCAGACCTTATCTCATTTTTGTGTGGAGTGTGATACTTTGTATTTAATATTGTGAGATCTCAGCCTTCACTAGTACTGTGAAGTATTTTGAAGTGCTTGGTAGACAATCTTTAATTACCTGAGGTTCTCTGGGCCACTGCTATTTATGTAAGGTATAGCGCAAAAAATAAAGTCAGCTAAAATGAATTACAGCACGTACACCTCTTTCAAGACCCAGAAGATAGATCAACTTGTCTGTTCAGCCCTGGCCTGCAGGGCATCCCTCTTGGAGGCAGTTCGCTGTCAGACAATGGGGGAGGCTTCTGGCAGCTTCTCCCAGAACCTAACCCTGTAGCCCTATCCACTACCAAAACCTGGCCACATAAACCCAATACAACTAGTATTTAATTGGCATTCCACTGCAAAATTTGCTGCCACTCTAAAGAGATGTTCTTGAGATTTTTGTAAAATAAAAATAATGTATTTTGAAGGTTTTTAAAAGAAACTATGTATCTCCTTTTAAGGAACTAGATAAAACAGAGATTTAGATACTCATTGAAATAATATCTTTAAATCCCTTTCTCCTTCCCAAAATCTTTGCAGACAAGTTCATCTATCTTTGGGTCTTGGAAGAGGTGTATGTGCCATAATTCATTTTAGCCGACTTTGTTTTTTGCCCTGTGTCTTGTATAAGTAGGAAAGTCAAACCTGGAAGACAGGAGGGATGAGGGGAAGGTGTTTTAAGATGTTTTTATTTCTTATTTCCCTCCTTTGATTTGATTGGTAATAAATTACTTTTCCCAAGTCGAGTCTGTTTCGCCTGTGACAGTAACTGATGAGAGATCCTTGCCTGTGCTTATCTTGTCCCATGAGTCCTTTCTTGCATTTTCTCTCCCGTGTCCACGTGAGGAGGGGAGTAGCATTGGAGGGGAGGATAGACACAGGTGGACACCTGACATCCAGCCAGGGTCAACCCACAACACTAGTTGAATGTTCAGGAAAATCCCGAATTTTCAGTTGCCATATCCTGTGCTTAAAGGAATTGAAATAATAATAAAAAAAAATTATTAGAAATGACAGCAGTATAAACACACATTTGTTATTTCTGTTTTCAAAAAATACAAGGAGAGCACATGTGATTCCACCTACTTGTGCTTTGACCAAATATGTACTTGCACATGTATGCAGAGATATGCACTGCAGATCCTGTTTTCAGTTACAGGGTTATGACTTTCTATTATAGCATCTCTGATGGGCCCTAGAAATAAATGTAGTTTTATGATTCTGTGTTTAGCTTCAAGAATTAGAAAGCACATTGTGAATCAAACAAGGAGTTTGATTACTGCACTTTTCACAGGCAAGCTCCTACTTCCATGTAATTTTGGTCATTTTTGAGTTCTAGATAACCAGTTTCAGTCTTGAATAAAAAAGAGAACCAGTTTTTCATGCCTCTAACTGAGGTTGGTGGCCTATGATTTTTCACAGTAGTGTCATTCAATGTTTAATGTCCTGAAAAAAGGAAGATTAATATAATTCTTATTGCTATTTGCTTCTTCTGACATTTTTATTTTCTGGCGTTTGTGTCATTGTTCCTTTCCTGTAGCGTGAAGATAATTAATTACACTGTTTCATTTTACTGGAGCATTGTGAAGATATTTGCATGATACTTTGTAAAGATTAACATTAATGATGTATTACCTACTGACTCTTATATTGCAAAGAGGCAGTGTTCAATTTGCTGGAAATGGTTATGATTTCAGAATTGCTTGTTCATTTTTGTCTTTAATAGCTGCAACATCTATGCCAATTTTCAATCCCAAGAATTCTTGGCACACCACTTCAGTTTTCAGCAGGAAGGAAGTTACCATGAGTGAACACATCAGCAGCAAGCTGGCTAAGCATGGCCTCCAGTCTAAGCATAGGCATATGGACAATTTGCACCAAAAAGAACTCCTCCTGTGCTCTGAATGACTGATTCAGGCATACCTCAGGGCTCATTGATAAAAGCACTGTAGAAAAGCATTTAAGAAATTATATTTTACCTTTAGAGAGGAATCCATGAAATATGAATGAAGTGTGAAACGCTTCAGTCAGTGGGGAAAAAAAATAAGCAAGTAACACCTACGAAGAAAGTGCTGAAACTGGTAGGGGTGCTCTGTTGGTGGGGTGGGGGAGGGAATGGTCATGTATTGGCATTTTCACAACAGGGACAAATGCAGAATGCAAAATAAAACACTTCCTAATTTAGGCACTGCAATTAAAATAACTCTGCAAATTGCTAGGTTAAGAGTGCCTAAATGGTAAATTGTTGTTTTTCAGATGAAAAGATCAACTGCCATATAGGAATAGATACTTTACTTCTGAATGAATGGTTTGTCAGTTGGCTTCATAGCTTCACCATTATTTTAAAACTTTTTTTTAATAGATTTTAATATTACTCTAAACAGATATTAATTCTCATAGATTCTTCTCATAGATTCTTTCACTGTTCTTGTGTAAGAAGTAACTCCCGATTTGTCCAAAAACAAAAAAAAAAAGGTGGGATGTAACTCCAGTGTGATTTAAAAATACACAAAGGTAATTAGATGACAAGACAAATAATTAGAGTACAGGTGTAAAAATGCTTTGATAGTTGAAAATAAAGTCCTCTAACAGAGGTCATTGTAGTGGAGATTGTTACTGTTCTCAGGTATTTTTGTCTGATTAACCTGTGAATGTGAAAAGGAGTAGTTGAAAGATAATGCAGTATTTCGAACAAAGGAAGGAAAGCAGAATCAGTTTCTTTAAGGTGTTATTCAGTTACTTCTTTAGTTAATAGCCTGCATCTGAGATTTTTAGACAGATGGAAGGCTTTAAGGCAGCCCCTTACTTTTTGCTTTCCATTGCTACATATACTTGTGGTACATGTTTTCTTAGCAGTAATTGGTGTATAGTGGTACAAAATGTCTTCTTCTAGTACTCTGATTTTTTTACCTCTTTGTGCAGAAGTAACAGTTGCTAGTTATACACTGCTGTGTTGAAAAGTAGTTCCTTTGGTACTGCAATTTGATACTGCACTAGTTAAAATTATAGTTGCATATGCTACTGAAACACATCTTAAAATTGTGCCAGAGTGTGGAGTTTTATTCAGTAAATCTCCAAAAGTGAAATATTACTATATTTACAAAATAATCCAGCTTTCTTGTCTTTGTAACTTCTTTTGGAAAATGAGATGCGGCTCTTTATCCCCTGCGTTGTAGGACTCTTTTTCCAGAGATGTGGTGACACTCAGGCTAGCAAAGCCTCTTATTCATCCTGACTCAGTCTTCCAGATTAATTTACTGTAGTTTCGTAGGGTGTAACGGTGGAGGTGTTCTGTACTGTTTAATTAGTGGTTTGAAGTCTCTTGTTTTTACTTAGAATTAGTATTAAAAAATGTATGAAGGTAACAGATTTTTTTGTGTTTGGGTTTGGTTGTTTATTAAATATTATTAAAAGTACAGAAAGCTTAGCGGCACTTTTAGCCACTAGCTAGAAGTGAGCAAGATGGAGAGTAATTTGGCTAGCTATAAGTTCTCTTAAAGTTAAACAGTTCAACACAGAAATAACACTTATATTATTTATACTTTTAACTTAATAACCAAATTTCCATGATCCTTACTGCAGTACTAACTGTTCAACCAGAAACTATTACTTGAAATTATGAACAAGGACGAAGATGAGCACTGGAAGTGACAGAACTCAACATTTTGTATTTTGTTCTGTACTTATTATATATACTATATATAAAAACTTTTAAATTTAAAACCTTTCACCGTGTGAAAGCACACATATCTGTTTAACTACACATTGGTGATTTTGACTTTATTATTCAAATTTGGAAGCTTTCTCTAAGGTCTCAGATCAAAAGCGGTTTTCTCCAGGGAGTCAGTGCCAGAAAGCACAGAAAGCTCAAAAAACCCAGGGTTTTGGGATTCAACATTAGGGCATATTGTTTTCTATTGCAGTTGATTGCAAATGGCAAGGAGCAGGTTGTTTTCTAGTTGTCTGAGGTACACCTCTTCATTCCTTCTTGCTAGTGAAGGTCCTCATGACACATGTTTTGCTGGAAGAGGGCAAAGGAAAGTTCACTCAAATTCAACCTTGCTCAGAGCCTGTTATTGGTAAAGAAGCAAAGCCTTCACAATGAAGGTTTTGTACTTCAGTTGGTCACTGATATATTCTATGTATTTCTTCCACACATGATCATGTATGAAGCTGAGGACAGATGATATGACAGCCATATACTGCATCAATATGCAAAGAAATATGTCTCCTACTCTGTTAAAAAACAATGAAACTTTGGGATGACAATACATCCCAAATGATAGTTCCAGTGACTTTATTTTCCTTACTCTTTGATTTTTTTTCCAAATGATCTTAGGAGGTTTGTGAGTCTGGATTCAAGAGTGAGCCTTTACCTTGATTGCAAAAAGCTGGTGATGCATGTTTCTACCAAGGCCAACCCGGGAGCTTGGACTAGGGACCTCCTGAGGTCCTTTCCAGCCTGAATTATCCTGTGATTCTGCAGTCAGGGCTGGATCCAGGTAGAAACCCATGTTTGTAAGAGCCAGCCACTAGAGGGAGACAAGATAGTATGGAATAAACGAACATCATGTATAGGTGTAAATTAGAATTCTGTCACATTTTTAATTATAATTCTCTAATTGAATGCTATCTGCTTTTTTTATTCTTGAATTATTTAAACTTTATAAATCTGCAGGCTAGAGTGACATTTTGGACAGCAAGCCACAGTATTCAACATCTAAGAGATAAAGACTAAAGTTGAAATCGCTCTATATGGATTAAAATATATTTTTTTAAAAAAATGTGCATCAGTAGTACTGTAATGTAAATAGGTGGCCAGGCTTGAATTCTCCTGAGATATGTGTAAAGACTAAAATAGAACTTCAAGAAGGTGTTGTTTTCTCTTCTAGGATGTATAAAGCATAACTGTGGTAAAGTGCCGCATATATTGGCAGCAGGACCTTACTTTCTGAATTCTGCAGTGGAGGACTATGTCAAGATAACAAAGTTGCCAAGTGTTAACAAAATGTTAATATAGTAAAGAACATTGTTGTTGCTTTCGGTGGCTATCAGGGGGTCTAGATGTTCACTTTAAGTAAATTGTATTTTTGTGTTAAACTTACCATAAAATCATGAAGGTTTTTTTTCCTTCTACCAATGACTGCAAAAATTAGCTTCAGTAGAACAACTTATTTGTCTTCAATTATTTGGAACTTATGATTTCATACTTTGGTTGTAGTGAAATAGAACAAGTGAATTTTAAAGATTTTGAATGAATAATTTTTATTATGTTTTGGCAAAATTGCATTCCATTCATAACATCATTATATGTGGAGTGGCAATACTTATGTAGTATAACTGTGTTTCAAATAGTATGTTTCAAGATGTGTTTTGTGTTCTACAAAGGTAGCTCTTGAAATTTCTTTAGTAACAGGCTAAAAGTGATTTAATTGTCAGAAGAAACATGAAAATGAATTTTTCATTTGCATGAATAATTTTTATTCCCAAATGTACTGTTTCATTTACATTAAACTTTTTCTTTCAATGCAAGTTCAAAGAAAAATACAGTAATGTGCATTTGCTAGTAGTTGTTAGTAAGTAGATGGTCCAAGTCCTACATCCTAGGCATGTAGACTTGAAGTAAAAATTAAAATTTCAATTTTAACCCCAAAGGCTAAAGAAAAGAAAGCCATGTCTCTGAAATCAGAGTATTTGTGCATAACTGCAAAGTGACTCAACCGAGATGTTAAGTTATATGTTGAGATGGTCGTTAGGAGCTGAACAGCCTCTGAGACAGTGATAGACTGAACACCAAGTTAAAAAGTTATTCATGTTAGTTTCCAGAAATTGGCTTAATATCAGTGAGTCAAACATCAGGAGATCTCCTTTCATATAACTTCCTTAGTGGTGTTTTTTTTTTTTTTTTTTTTTTTTTTTTTTTTTTTTTTTTTTGCTGAGATAAATTAACTGCCTTGATCCTGGCTGAAGAGAATAGTCTGGAGTTCATTTGTATTTTAATAAGCCATATGCAGAAGAGGCAATTTGAGTGAATTTGTTTTATAGTACAAATTTATACAAGCAGGCATGAGAAATAAAAACATGACTTCAAGCTAATACATGGATTACTGGTGTTACATTTGAGTCAAGATGAATTAGTACTATTTTTGTTGGTTGTATCTGGAAAGAGAGTTTTTTCTTTTCCTTTGGCTATAGTAGTTTGCTAATATGCAGTGAGGGGTAGGATTAAACTGACAGTCCTGAAGACTTATGTTGTGGGCAGCTATTATTCTTCACCATTTGGTTCCATGTGAATGGTTGGAGCTGAGCCTGACAACTAGGATTTTCTAGAAAAACCTCTGTCATCTGGCCATAGAGTTTGGAATCACAGAATCATAAAATCATAATATCCTTCTTTAGTTGAATGAAAATAAGCTTCAATTGCCATTAAAATTGGCTTTATGGCTATCACAGTATGTATGTTAAGTCTGCGTAAGATTCTTGCTGTCATATATTGTTATTGAAAGTTGTGTTTTGCAGGTGGGAATTTGTCCTTTGTTTCCTTTATGTCCTGTGCACATTTGCTTATGCTTGCTAGCATTCTGTTCCCTTCTCTTGTGGAGTGCTTCAGAATTTTGAAAGCTCATCAGAGTCCTGTTGATGGATAACTGACACACTGGTCTGCATGGCTTGGTTTTGTCAATTTTGTGTGCCTACTGACTACAGCAGTAGGAAGGAGATCTGTAGTGGAGTCTGGAAGTGAGAGGACTGAGAAAGCACACTCACAGGAGTTGCATTTGATTGTATTCCAAGAAGGAGGATACTTAGGGACATGGCTTAGTGATGAATTTGGCAGTGTTAAATTTATAGTTGGACGCAATCTTGAAGGTCTTTTCTAATATAAATGATTCTATGTTTTTGTGATCATACTTGAATAACTTCTTGCAGAGTTCTGTTAAATTCTGCCAAATCATAGGAAGGAACTGGGACAAGTTTCCTTTCTTCTTGTATCAGAAGTAGAGATGATTAGCAATGCCTGTAAAGATAGAACCATAGCTAGAGGGAAGTCCCTATTAGTGTTGTCAGTGTTACTTGTGTTTAGTCTTGTGTACACAGTGATTCTGGAAAGACTGCAGAAACTTAGCTCATCTAATGAGGGCTAGAGATAGCTGTTTTTTGGCTGTTTAATTAAGCGTCGTAGATTGAATCAAAACTGTTTAAAGTTATTTGCATCAGATAATGATTTTTATTAGGACTTAGATATAAATAATAGTATGGAATTGCTGTCATTAAAGTAACATGCCATGTTGCATTTGTGGATTTTGCTGCCTGATGTGATTAGTAGTACAAGTTTTACAAAGTATTTGATACCATTTCTGCTTTGCTGATGATTAAAAATTCTGACTTTGCTGCAAAGAGATTTACCAATAACATCTACATGGGTCACTGTTCTCACACAAATACATTTGTAGTTATTGCTGCTCTAATCTCTTTAATAAGAAGAAAATATAGACTTGTTCTGTAGCTGTTTCTCTTATAGTTTTCTTTACTTTTGGCCCTAAATTAGACATGTAAGCAAAGCACATGATTTTGGTTGAACATAAGAAGTAAGATAATGAAAAATAAGATGTAAATATATATTTATATAAATATAAATAAATATGTTCCACTTATTTCAAGAAAGTAAGATTAAAGTAATCTTTTTTGCCATTTCTGCTGATATGTTATATATATAAGCAACATTGGAAAGGTACTGTAAACTCACAAGTTTATGTAAACATAAATACACATGCACACCTCATCCAAGGGTAGATGCTGCACCTCATCCTTTTGGCAGCGGAATAATCTGTAACTTCACTTAATACTGCTTTCTTTCAGTTTCCATATAATTCAGTTTTTGACTGACACACTGGAGGTTCTGGGCACTAGAAAGAATAAAAAAAAAGTGACCCCTTTTTTACCTTGTACTTGTAAGAATTTATTTTTCTTTGAACAGTATTGCCTGGCCTTTTAAACCCAAGGTGCTTACAGGTTCATCAGTGAAGGTTGCTAAGGAGAAAATGTCTTTGGAACATAATTATGCTTTAATTATGCCCTGTAGCTAATGTAGATGCACATTAAATTCAGCCATATTTCTGTGTATTTCCCTCTGAAACTTCCTTTTCTCAAGCCTTAAGTTGAAAATCAGCTTATCAGTGTCTCGTAGAGTTATCTAAGCTTAGGAATAGTGACAAAAATCTGTTTCATTTTATAACTGTTTTCATAAGAGAGTATTTTTGTTGCAGAGACTTCTAATGAAAAAAACCACTAGTTTTTCCATAAGAGATTCAGAGTATTAAAGCAGTATTTCGTAAATGAAATGGATCTGTTATAGACCCATTATTTTTCACCATATTTTTATTTCATGGGTGTTATTCCAAAGGACCCCAGCTGAAGATGAGGTACTAGAAAAAATTGAAAAGTATTAGACTGTAATATACATTAAGGCTATAGTGTACACATAAATATTTGAGGAATCACAGTAATAAGTGATGATAAAAATGTGTGCTCTTTCACTCCAAACTGAATCCCTTTTTCAGTTTTCCTGATTATTCTAGTTGAAACTGGAACTCTGCAGTCTTTGTTGTAATGCTGAAGTTATAGCAGCCTTTGCCTCTGATTATGCACTTTAAAGTGCTTTAATTTGTTCAGCATTTTTTTAACCTGTTAAAAATATATGATTTTAGGTTTTCATCTTCTGAATTATGTTAAAAGGGAAACTTTGGACAGTCTTTCAGCCTATGGCATGTCTTAGGGAGAGAGAAGAACTCTAGCTATAATCTCTCTTCCAGGACATTAACAGTGCTAGCATAGTTTTAGTGGTTTAACTGTGTTGGCTGCCATAAAAAGAAATAGGATCACTTTTTGTAGTTGTTACATAGACACAGAATTCTGTATTTAATAATCTAATGTATGAGCTGGTTGGTGATATGGTTCTTGCAGTGGAGAGAGGGAAAGCAATAATTATCTTTCCTGTACTAAAACTAATTTAGATCAGAATCTGCTCTCTTATGGCTTGTTTTATTCTCAGCAGCACACATTGTTGTAGATATTCCATGATGTAGTGTCTTGTTAGAACTGCATATATAAAAATGAATGTTGAAGCCAGACCTTTAATTTTCTGAAATTCCTTTTGTAGTTTTGAATCACTTGTCAGTCTTTACGTTTCATTATCAGTGTAGATGGACTGTACTTGTCAGAAGAGGTTTCTGTTATGCTGGCCCTTGCAGCAGCAGCAAGAAGGTCATTCCATAACATTTTAAGAAAAGTAATAGATGGATTTGCCTATGTGGCTGATAAATTTCTAAGTTTAGGGATAGTGAAGTATCTGAGTGTCACTAAGTATGGAGGTTTTAGCAGACTCTCTTGAACACCTTCTTAAGTGTACACCTGTCTCTAACCATCTGCTGAAAAATGCCCGCTGCACATTGCTGCACACACCACTGGTAATGTATTTAATATCTTTTGTCTATTTACCCCAAGATCTGAGACAGGAGTTAGTGGTTTTTGAGATGCAGATCTTTTCATCTGTATATTTTTATTACCTTCCAGGACGAGCTGAATGATACGGCACTTCTCTTCCAGTTTTGTTCCTGTGCTTTTTGAACAGAAGAGTTTTGATAAGAATTTTTAAATCTTGATATTCTTAGTTGAAAGAACGCTTTAAAATAATTTTATCAATTTTTAAGGTAATTTTTAGATATCTTGTAATTGTGTAAACTGTTTTTTTAAAAAGCAGAATTCTGATTACTTCTGTTTGGTAATGTCCATGTAATTGCTATAAAATCATATAGCTGTCATATTCAGTCTATATTCAGCCAGTAAAATCATGACTATGATTTATTTCATATTCAGTCATCTAGAAAAGCAGCATATTGTATAAAATGTGCACTCTGCTGATATATCACAATAGGCACAATGTAAATAAAAATGTACTTTTGCTTTCAGAATTGATTTAACATTATCCCTTGTGTCTTTGAAATCTATTGAATCTCTTGAATAAAGACTGAACAGCTCTTCATACATTATTTTGTTTTATATGCAATTTTTGTTTTGGGAATTTAATATATTGATTTAGGAAAGGGAAATGACTATGATAAGGCTTAAGTATTTCAACATTATAGGTGTTATTATTTCTTGAAAGAAGGTTGGACTCTAATTTTGTATGAAATGTACAATGCTATTTAGCTGTGAAAACTAGTTCCATAGAATGTGGTATGTGCTAGGCTTTTACTTCTTGCATCCCTTCTTAAATCCACTCGCAAAAAAGAAAAATAAAATGTCCTCAAATATGGTTTCTTTTTGGTTTTTTTGGCATTTTGAATTTTTTTGTTTGTTCATTTGTTTTCTGTTTCCCTGTTTTTCTTTTGGTCACCTACTGTACATGTAGGAATGGCAACATGGTCACTACGGCAAGTTTTCCTGTTTAAATTCCAATTTATTTTGCCTTTTTTTATTTCATGTACTTAATGGAGTTGAATTTGGGGCATGAGAACTGGGGCAATACTTGTGAATTCTAGCACCTTTTAAAAAATGCAAAAACAGTTACAATAGTTGGATTCCTTCTTGTACTTTGTTGCCACAGTTATTTCCCTGTTTTTATAAATTTACAGCAGGCACTGAAAATGAGATGTGTGTCAATTCTTCTGAGACAGTTTAGAGCAGTCTGATAGTAGAGCTTCTTTATTCTTCTGTCCCCATTTTCTTGCAGTCTAGTCACCTTTTAGTCAGAAAAAAAAGGAAAATAGTCTTGTGTATTTTTGAAACAAGTTTCTTTTGTCAAGTGCAGAAAGGCTTGTCATAATTGCAGTCTAGAGTTGAAATATGTCTTGATTATAGTGCACTTTGCATAAGATAGAATATAACATGCTCTTTGTATGCAAGCAATTCTCTTTATTATGACACCTGATACCTGGTTTTCTGCACTTCTGTTTGATCATTATCTTAAAATGTGATTTTGTTTTTTATTGTCCTCTTAATAAAAAAAGAAATCGGGTTTTACAGTAGAGTTTTTACAGAGAGAATGCCAGTGATCTTGAACCAAACTATGCTGTTAGGAGAGCTCCAATATCTAGTTTATGTTCAAATGGATTAACATCCATGTACTGTTTTGTGATTCGTTGCCTTGCTTTTGTCATTCTTTTATGACTGCTTCAAAAAAGCTATGTATTTCTAGAGTAGACATAAGGAATACCTATCAGGCTGAGGAAACTTATTCATTACTCAGTCTCCTTGCAATTTTATTTTAAGAATGGTTTGATTTTTTCCAATGATCAGTTTATCTAGAAAATAAATCATTTTTTTAAATCTGCACTTACACTGAGTGTTTGCTGACATCTTGAAACATGTGATTGGGACTTAATATCTTTTTGTTCTGTCACTGATCCTTGTCCAAGAGGTTTAACCATATCTCAGTAAAAGGCAGGGGGTTTTGTCACAGTTGTATCAAGTTTTGATAGTTTTGTCACTTTGGTTGAAGGGGTGTTTTTTAGTCGCTGAATCTCTTTGAGTGATGCTGCCACGTTTGAAAATCTGAGGCTTAGGGTAAAATGGAAATAAAATTATAGAATATCACATGAGAGCATTCCTGTTTAGGGAATTGATAGAGCTTGAACTAGAAGTAGGAAATTAGTTTTTGGACTTTGGGTCCCTGGCCAGTCTTCATCCATCTTCTCTGTGAATCTGTAATGCACAGTGCTGTGGTATACCATAAGTACAGATTTCTCTTAAGTTTTGATACAGATGTACTGAATTTCTTTTCTCAATATACATTCTCTTTTCACTGGTATTATGAACTGCCATTATGACCAATAGAAATCTGGCCTATGTAATCAGTAGTGTCTAGAGAATAATTTATTTAATGAACCTCCAGGGCAAATGGAATTGCTCCCCAGACTCCTCTGATTGCATTGACCACCATTGATGATAATGGAAGATGTCTGGATTTATATATTTGGAGTGGAATCTTATTTCTGCCGATGCAGTTAGTTACTATTCTACTTCTGTTGAACTTCCGTAGTTATCAAAATAAAAACAAAGAGAGAATACACTCCCCCCTCCAAAAAATCACAACATGTCCCCCCCAAGCCACAAGTGATACCAAGTGAAATTGGCTTACCATGTGCTGACCGATGCCCCCACAGTCCCTAAGCAGTGACCAGCAGCACCCACACAACTTAGAGCAGTTTATGTACCGAGCATGATTTCTGTGGTAGGGAATATCCCTTAGCTAGCTGTCCTGTCAGTTCTTCCTCCCAGTTTCTGGTGCACCTCCTCACTGGTAGAACATGGGAAATGGAGAGGTCCTTGACTCAGAGTAAGCACTAATTACAAACAACCAAAACATCAATGTGGCAACAGAATCATTCTCATACTAAATCCAAAACACAGCACTGTACCATCTACTGGAAAGAAAATTAACTTTGTCCCAACTGAAACCATCAGAATAAGTTGGATACAGAAAGAAATATTGCAATGTTTTGAAGTAGCTAATAAAATCTTTTATAGGTGACCAAGCATGTGCCTAAGAAAAATTAAGTTCTTACAGAGACGGCTTTAAGATGTGTAGTGCTGATAATTTGATGCAGTGTCTTGAGGCAGAAGACAGCCTGCTGTGGTTTATGTTTTACTTTTCCTGGTTCAGAGCCTTGATGTATGTAAATGTATGAAGAAATTGTGTACATAAATTGTGTATTTAGCTAAATTATACAAAAGCAGGCTTAGACTGCTGTAAATAAAAGGCTACAGTGTCAGATTTTTGCTAGTTCATCAGCCACACAATGTATGCACACATGGGTAGTAGACAAGGTGTTTTACTGATATTAAAAAATCAGATTTTCTTATAGCAAATGAAACCATCTCCAGGGCTAAGTGGTTCTTGCCTCATGTAGTTTGATAATCTTGGAACTGGAGGGGAAAAGGCCTTTTATACCACTGTGAACTGGTCTGTGCTGACTGCTACACAATGGAGTAGTTTTCCAGCTTGGTTTTAAGTGATGTCTCTGATCTGTACCTGTGAGGTAGAAATTGGGCTACAGGATGGTAATTTAGGAAAAAAATTGTTGTTGGCAGATAGAGAAGCATTTATTTGTGCTCCTGAATACCAACTGTGCTTGCAAAAATGTAGTCTCAAGTTGAGGTTATTTTAAGAATAAGCTTAAAAAAAGTTGCTTGGATAAAGATATGCCAACTAAGCAGTGTCAACAGTAATGATTTGAGTGACAGCCTAGGAAATAGATGGAAAAGAGAACCAATTATTTTATCAGATATATGACTGTGTGTGATAAATTTATGAATTTGAAGCTGTTATCTATACAGGCTCAACAGTTTTAGACATGAAATTACCCAATGACTATTTAAAAAAAAAGGTGTTAAGCCATCACTTCTTTGAATTTTGCAGACTTGGAACTAATCAGGTGGTCAGCCAAGAAGCTAGACAAAGTTAGTGCACCATTTTGCTTAGTTGATAGACCTTAAATAAATAAGTACTGTAAGGAAGAGATGCATAAAATCCTATAAGAATATATAAAAGTACTTTTAACTGAAACATGAAAGTTTTGTGGAAGTGTGAACCTAAGCATACAGGGCTTGCAAGACCTTTCAGCAAATTATTTTCTATCCTAATATGCATGCTGAATATCAGATTTGATAACAAATTTTATGGAGCACCTAGTTCTATTTACAGATACTAATATGCGAATCTGGCATATGATATAAGGAAGGTAACTGTCAGTGATGACATGATGCCAATGATTGGAGTGGCTAGGGAATGTAATTTCTTGTAGCTCTCTTATGAAAGTGTATTTTGTTATATCAGACTCATAATTATGGAGCAGACATGACCCATGCTTTTCTGCTTTGTCTGTTGAAAAAATGAAATGTACTTGTATCTGCAGCATCATTACTGTTGAGCAAGTTCATATCAGAGTTCAATAAGACCCTCAAAAGTTCTTAAAAAAATGACCAACAATTTTTTGGTGATTTTTCAAATCACTTAATCGTAGTCTGACCTTTTACAGGTTGTTGCCATAATGCCCTTTTAATAGATTGCAGTTAGAATAAATGGTAATTGTAGTTTCACAGGCTTTTAAGCTGTTTCTCAAATAGTTTAAAACCAAGCAATTTATAAACAATTAGAAGAACCCTGAAATCACCTACATTCATGATATGTGCTGTCTAGAATTTATTTTGTTCAAGGAGCTGTAATTGAACCACTTCAATTCGGAGCATTAGAATAAATAGGAAGGAACAGATCCCTCTGCCTTCTTGTTTTTGTAGATTTCAAACACGTTTAATTTTACCTCATGACTTTTTCTAGCAAAACAGGTTGCTCCTTGTGTTCCCCCCCCCCCATTATGCACATCCTAGAGTAATGGTATTAGGAAAGAATGAGGCTGACCATGGAGTTCATTCCCCAGTGTACAAAGAAGGCTGTTCTGCAGGATATGTTTTCTGTAATGAAATGCCCCAGTTCATGGTTTCTTCCTGCAGAGGATGACCACACAGCCTGTCAGATATTGGCCCTGCTAAAATCCTGTTTCCCTGATCAGTGATAAGAAAAGCTGAATCACAAGGATGAGAGAGCTCTCAGTGATGCATGTGATGATGCAGTAACTGCAGATGTGCCAACTTGCCCCACGTAGCTGTGTTATTCTCTGCCATCTGCCACTGCAAAGAGAGAGAACCAAGCAGGATTACAAGAAAGCAAGGAGAAAATATCCAACCTGTCCCAAGGCCGTGTGATGTTATTATGTAGCTGTTGTTTCTATTTCCCGCAAGAGCTGCTTCTCAGCATAAAGTAATGAGTTAGGTACTAAAAGTAATTTCTGTGGGTGTTAAGGCAAGTGATGTGAAAAGCACGGCTCAAGATTGTAGCATACAGAACTGTTAAAGAGGAGTGTTAATTTTCTAGGAAACCAAGCAGTACATCCTGAAGAATTCATTATTTGCCTTACCCTTGAAAAAAAAAAAATAGTGTAACTTAATTGCTTGCTCAAATAACCTTTGTTAAGAAGATGAACTGTGCTTTTATTCATCTTTTGAAAAGGAGGGAAGATTCCAGAGCTTCTGTGTAGAAGAACAGGTGGCTACAGGATCACAGATTCCATCTTCAGTTTAACAGGTTCATGCAGAGATTGGAAATTAAAATGCAGGCATCTTTATATTTGATCTTTGCTGTTTTTCAGGAATAACCAGACCATTGGCAGCTCCAACAGGAGCAGCAGCAGGACTTGGCCAGCAGCTTCTGGTGCCATGTGAAGGGGTAGGGAGCTGCTCCCTGGCCTTCCAAGTGTGAGCACACACGTAGAGAATTCTTTGTAATGATGAATTAGGAAGGCTGACTCTGTTGTTAGAAAAATTAGTGTTCATTTGCTATTAAACCAAGCAGTTCTTTTATCCCCTGAGCAAAAAGGTTGACTGGATAGGAAGGAGTATTCCCACCTGCTTGATCCTGCCTGTGGCTGTGCTGGAAAACAAAATGCTGTGTTCTCTCTTTTCTTCCCCTTTCTGCTTTTTAAAAAGTCTTTTAAAGTAGAGTAAAGTCACTTTGTCAAATGCACAGTATGGATTAATTAGTCAGTGTTTGTTCAGAGCTTTGGATGTCTTAAGCCTTATTAGGGATGAGTGCTGAATTTTTGTCTTCTTGTATTGACTTGATTATAAGCGGCATCTTAATGGAGAAGTTTCTTTTTTGCTCTTTGAGTCAGGTGCAATTTAGGATTTTATTCTCAAACTCTGTGTATATTTTTATACATATTTATCATGTATATTTGCTTATGATGTTATACAGTTTCACATAACTATCTTTTCAAAATAATTGAAGTTTTATATGAAAAAAACCAAGACATTTATTGTGATTTTGTCATCTTTAGGCCAGTCAAGACATTTCATAGGTATATGAATATTCTGAAGTACTATTTGGACATCCACAGGCCAAATAGGGAACTACTTTTATCAATAGAAATGAGAATATCCTTGCAGTAGTAGTGTTAGCAGTGGTATGTTTGAATGATTTTTCTCAGTATATTGCATTGTCTTCTATTAGTAAAATACCAGAGAATAAAAAATGATTTTAAAATGTTTTTTTGAGAAGAAACCTTAAGTTCTTATTGGAATTGTCTGTATTTAGGTGCAGAATTTGAGATTAATGCTATAATTTTGAACTGAGCAAGAGTAGTTGTTCCTTTTATGTATTGTCATAATTCTTTTTTGAGGCAAAGAGAGACTGAAGAGTTGTAATTCAAAATATGATACTACATTATTTTATCATATTTATGGTTTTTAGAACTTGAAGTATGTTATCTGAAAAATGTTTCTTGATGTCTTATAGTAGCTAATGCAATTTAAAGGAATCTGTATATTAAGTAATTTGATTTCTCTACAGATTTTGTCACCTATTACCATGTAAAAAATGACATGAACTCATGTAGTTGAATGGTTTCCGCAGGACTTATCTAAGAGGATATATTGATACCTTTGTGCTCAGCTGTAAAGATAAATAATTACATGTATGTATTTGAGAAGATTTCATTTTATTGGAGGAGTTGGTAGTCTATTGATAGACAAAAGAAAAAATGTTTTTTATACAAGGAAAGTGTACTTCGTTTTAGAACAGAAGAACTGAACTTCAATGCTGAAGCAAAGTATAGGTGTAGCATTATACTTTGGGAGAACAAGAACATGAACCTGAGTAAAGAAATCTGTATTTCTATTTTTTCCCCTGATCAGGCAGTCAATTTATAGACATTTGTGAAAGATTTTAAATTGCCATGTTTTCTCCATTTACTAATACTGTGGGGTCCAAAATTTTGAATTTTATATGATCTTATCTTTGAAGCTGTTACAGAATCAGTTGAAAAGACCTTAAATCAATGCAGTTAACACTTCTCTGGAGTTGTTTGTAAAGCCCACAAGTGTACAAATGCAAGTTCGTGTAATATACAACCCAAATCTAGCAATGAGCAACTAGGTTTTTATTTTCCTCAGTTTGAGTATGTTTGGAAAATTTATTTTGTTATTCAATATTTCTCTTTGCAGAGAAGATAGAATTACTGACCCAATATGTAAGAATTTATTCTTCTGTTTTTATTCAGTTTGACAAAGGATATGCTTACAGCATTCGCCACAACTATGGGAAAGAAGGCAAGAGGACTGATTATACCCCATATAGCTGCATGAAGATTATCATGTCCAATCCACCAAGTCAAGGGGATTATCATGGTGAGTTCCTTAAGGGGAAAAACCCCAAACATTTACAAATACCAGAATCCCTTGGCTAGAGATGTTATTCCCTCCTGTAGTCTCTTAAATTATGTATTTAATTTCCATACCCTGGTGGTCTTGAACTGTTCTCTTTAGATCTGACTTGATAACTGCTGTTTTTATATACCTTGTGTCATGCAGTTCAAGGAGACTTCTAATGTGCAGATGCTTTAAAGAAATGACCAGTTAGAGGTGTTCTGAGGTATAAATTCAATTGTACAGGAGGTCAGAAGTTTGCTAGGGTATTTTGAAAACCACAGCTGTATGACTAAACATGGAAAACCTGCGCTTACTTCACTGTTGTTATGCTCATACTAAGTTATTCATTCAGTTGTCTAAAAACACACTTGAGAACAAAAGAAATCCACTTAGGTAGTGGAACTTTCTAAGGTAATTGAAACATAATTTTTACAGTGGATTTAATATTTTTACAGTGGACTATGCTTTGAAAGACCAGTTGTCTCTCATTACTGTGTTTTCTTGGGTTTGTTCCACAGCTGTTAAATGTACCAACACTGTCATTGTTAGTCAGAAACTAACTTAAACTCTTTTCCTGTCAGTGAGTAAGAATTGTGGCCTATTTATGGTGAGATATTTTATGTGACTCTTGAGCCTGTAGTGCCCTGATAACTCTGCAGTAGACTAATTATTTAAAGAATTAAAAAAAACCCAATTGTACACATGGGTAATTAACTTTGCTATTAATAAGCTGTTAGACAATTAGGAACA
This sequence comes from Cinclus cinclus, assembly GCF_963662255.1. Classification (NCBI taxonomy): domain Eukaryota; kingdom Metazoa; phylum Chordata; class Aves; order Passeriformes; family Cinclidae; genus Cinclus; species Cinclus cinclus. The sequence goes on from NC_085048.1 coordinate 24,965,365, forward strand.
GCTTAGCTGGTCTCTTGAGTGCCTTACTGCACTAACTCCTGAGTAAACAGCCTTATTTGTGAGTTTGCTTATTTTTTACTGTCAGGGTGCCCATTCCGCCACAGTGATCCCGAGCTACTGAAGCAAAAGCTGCAGTCATACAAGATCTCTCCCAGTGGAATAAGTCAGGTAATGCATATTTTGCTTGATGCTTTCATTAATAAGACACTGCTTTTCAATTTTAGTTTCTATTTGTGTACGAATGGCATATACAATTTGTCAGTATGTATTGTGAAATATTTCTTCTTATAAAAGGTTTATACCAGAATTTTGGCTTTCTGGCTGCAATGCTCCCACTGATGTGATGATTATCATCACCACCTTTTTTGTTTAATATTATGAGTAGGTTTATTTCTATAGTGGATAAAATCCAGAATTTTTTATACTTTCTTTTACTGCATTGTGATTAGAAAAGAAGTTTAAATTAATCTGGCAGTATTTTAGAGAGTTTATTTTTATTCTTGTAGTTACTTGTGGATGACTACTGTGTAGTCAGTACACAAATGTAATTATTTTCTGTAATAAACTTCGAAAACCCATACAGTCTTTATTATCTGTTGTGCTAACTTCCTCTGAACAAAAGCACATAAAATGCTTAATGAAATTAGGCAGAAATTTTTACCAGCTTTTAAAAAAATGTAAACTTTAATTGAAAATCTGTCTTATATAGCAAAAACAATGTAGGAATTGGATCTTTGAGATGTGTCCTGAAGAACTGTGATGCCCACTGCTTGCTCTTAAGCAAGAGCTTAAGGCAGTAAGAGGTTGCCATCAATTCCAGTGAAAGAAGATGTACTGATGACATTTAAGCTGAGACCAGACAGTTCTGTGTATTAGCTGGCTGGAATCTGCTTTAGGTCCACAGGAAAAACCTGTTTTAAGTTGTTGTCTTTAGTTCATATGGAATGTCACCTCTGCTTGTCAGGCATCAACAAACTGTTGTACTAGATGGAAAAGAATGTGAAAGTTCCACTTAAAGCAGTCTCCCTTGGAAGGATTGATTAAGATACAAATTAAAAGCAAATAGTTTTAAAGAGTTTATTGTTCATTACAGTAAGGAAATACTCATACTTTTTCCTAGGAGTGTTTTTTCCTTTGTTTTTCCCTATTTTTTTTCTGGTTCATATCAATAAGCATTTATATATCTGAGAGGCCCTAGAGATCTTTCTTTTGGCTTTTTTTCCTTATATATACATTAAGAATCGATGCTGGACTGGGATTTTTCTCCTGCTAATCATTGGATAGATTGGTGAGGATTTACTGGCTTAGATGCCTTGCTGTATGTGTGGGTAGGATTTAGTAGAGGTTATTTCTTCAGTGAATTTGCACAGTAAGACAGTATCTTTACATTTAATGTAGTTCCTTATTAAATGTCCATTGTGATTTTATTTTTGTGGGTCTGTATGTGTTTAGGGTTTTTTGTTTGTTGTTTTTTTCTTTGCAAAGTAGAGTTTGGATTCACTAGCAGTCTTACATTTTCTTATCAAAAGTGACTAAGAAAAACTGTCTCCATCAACATCATCTTTGCCCAGAAATGGGTATTGTCCTCTCCATGACTTTTGTAGTGTTTAAGTGCAATTAGGGTAAAGGGCTCTTCAGTGTCCCCTCCTAGTGTTAAACCAAAAAAGGCTAGCAAATGATGCCCCCTCCACTCAAAACGTAATCAAAGTAAAATAAAATTACATAAAATAAAATGTTGGCTGTACCTGGGTTCTCAGAAATTAAGCTTTTGCATTAAGCAGTCTTTGAGATATGCAGTAGGAGAAGAGGAAGAAAAATAGTTGCCATCTTTCTTGTCATTAAAGTTGTCATTATTGCTACCCCTCCTTTTTGTGCTGTTTTCATGATCCAGTAATGTTTATGTGACTAATAACAGTTCAGGATCCTTCAGTCCAGACAGTGGCTTTTAGCAGTCTTCTGGGATGTTGGTAACAGTTGCTGAGTATCAGAAATGTTTTTTTATTTTATTTATTTTTTATTTTTTTTCCCCTTTAGCTCTGTGAATAGATATCAGGGGTGGATGGTTTAGCAGTCTTTCAATGGTGACATGTAATTACATTTCCAGTAGCTTGGTCTCAAGCCAAGGCATTCACTCAAACCATACCCTTTGACTCTTAGACTTCCTGTTAACTCCAGGTCCAATGACAGCTCCCTCATGGACTGGTAGATACCTATTTTTAATGAATGGTTCAGAGCTTGACCTTCCAGCTATGTATTTCAATACATGGTATGTTTTTTCTGGGGCACAGGACCTCTTATGCTCATTCCTTGCTCTGTTCCAAAATAATGGGAATGATGCATGATTTTTCAAACATCTGTTTTGAATTTAGCTATTTACTGATGAATAGGTCCCCCAGTGGGATTTTCATCTTTTGGTTTAGAGTACTCACATCTTCCCTCCAAACACACAAACAGGGCCCTTCCTTGTTTTTGAAGCTTGTTCCACATGGCTATTATGTGTACCACAATGGGGGGCTAGTGTCTATCCCTAATGGCTGTGCTTTTACACAATATGCTCAGTTTTCTAGTGTTGTTCTCAGCCTTCTGTTTCTGTTTTCCATACTCTTGACATGCACCCTTTCCTTTAAGGTTCATAAGAGTTTCTGATAAAGATAAAGCGTTTGACTCCTGCTTGGTAAGAGCAAACTCCATATTAAAGGGCTTTGTTGCAGGACTGTTGCAGGACTGGGTGTTTCTTTGTTGCAGAAAAGGGAAAGCTGGACCTTGTGATGATGGTACAGAGCAAATACTGCCAGACCTCATGTGACTTCAGTAGTCAGCCTGAGCATTAGACTGTTTTCATTGCAGTCATTTTATAGCACTGTCAGTAATGAAAAAAAGTGATGAAAGCATTTGATTATGTGAATCTCCTTGCTATGAAGTATTTGGATCCAACCTGTTGTTCCAGTTTAGATTTTCTGAGGCTGTATCTTGTGTAGGATTGTATCTGCTGAAGTTACTGTCTCAAAGTAATGCAGCAGATGACTTACAGGTCTTGACTAGTTAGCATGGTGCAGAGAGCTAATCCTGATGTTTATTCCAAGAACTGAATTATTTCACTTGCATTAATTTCAAATTTCACATTTTTCTTAGGTTAGTCTGTATTTGTGATAGTAGCTTCTTTTTTTTCTTTTAACTCTTCTTGGAGAAAGAAGCATTAGCTGAGCATCTAACATGTGAATCTGTAAGTGCATAGCATTTGAATGTATAGTATATAAGTTTTCATTTCTCTCTCTGAGAAATGCTAATTAGTTAAAATCTTAATGAAATCAGTTCGATAATAGCTAAGCAATTTGAAGACTATAAAGATTAAAGTATATGTTAAGATATGTTTTTACATATGAGACATTGAACAAGTGCATGTAGTGACAGGACAAGGGGGAGTGACTTCAAACAAAAAGAGAGGGAGGTTTAGATTAGATATAAGGAAGAAATTCTTTACTGTGAGGGTGGTGAGTCGCTGGAGCAGGTTGTCCAGAGAAGTTGTAGATGTCCTATCCCTGGAAGTGTTCAAGGCCAAGCTGGATGGGATGTTGGGCAGTCTGGTCTAGTGAAAGGTCTCCATCCATGGCAGGTGGGTCTGAACTCGATTATCTTTAGGTCCCTTTCAACTCAAACTATTTTATGATTCTGTGATAAATACATCTGTTGTGATGCTGTCCTAAATGTGCTGTAATGTGTTGCCTGCACATCTTACATATAGGAAGATAAAAGTTACAGGCTTCAAATTAGTTATTTCAAAATATCTGTTATTTGTTTCAGAAAGCCTTTTTGGAGAAAATACCTTTTCCTAAATCATGTCAATCACAATAGCAAAAGCAAAAAGTAGTAAAAATTTCTGGTTCTACAAACAGGATAAACAGAGTCTAGACTAGTTCTTTCTGCTTTTCTGTTAGAATTAAAAGCATTTATTTAGGGAAAGATGCTTATGTCAATGAACAGCAGACAACTTCAATAGAAGGCTTGTTCTTTCTAGTAAAATTTTCCTCTTAATTTAAAAATCTTTTTTTTCCCCTATGACTGGTTTAAATTATAGGTTTTGATTACGACACTCACAGAACTTCATATAATATTCTTCAACAGATTTAGTGTTTTGGTGGGTTGGTGGTTCTTCACAGAGATGGAAATAAATAAGCTGGTCTGTGCCTAGGCCTTTGATATGGCTGTACGTTTCTATGAATAAAAAAAACCCCATCAAAGCACCGAACAAAAAACTGCCAAACCTGCAAAAAAACCCACCGCATGACCACAGTGGAAAAAACCCCAACACTCTCCCTGTTAATCTAATATTTAAAAAGCTTTAGATTATTGCTGTCCATAAAAATATGTTCCCTTACAGCAAAAGAAACTTTCCAGGGAAAGTTAGAAATTAATCATACATCGCTGAGTCTACAGTAGAAAGATTTTCATGGTAAGTTAATTCCACAATGTAAAAAAACCCAAACCCAAACTCACTTTGAGTAAGTTGAAAATAACAGTGGATAATTATAGAGCCCAAACTACCCTGCTATGCAACAACTTTACTGTGAGTTCTGAGGATCTGTAAAAGCAGGTGGCTGCATACATCTGCCAAACATCATCTCAGCCTCATTAGCAGTCAGTAGAGCAACATCAGAAAAGCAAGTTGCAGATGGCAGTGAAGAAAAAATGCACATAAGGACTAACAGGAAAAGTCCTTGAGTATGTACCTTTACTTAAAAGATAAAGCAATGCAGTGTAAATGGCTTAATGTATGTAGAGGCAAAAGATTGCTGCTGTGAATTAAGCTTTGAGTGGAGGTCTGTTTCTGGGAAATACTAGGGAAAAACAGCTGCAAGCTTGCTTTCATTGTGGACACAAATGTAGTAGAAAAGATAATATTTATTAGGGATGTTATATCTGTTTTGTTTTAATAGAGCACTGTTAGTTTCTCTCACACAGAGGACTCCTTTCTAGCTGGGCTCCATTCTGTTGCAGTGTTTAACCTTTTTTGTTTCCTCTTAGCAACATCCTCCCTGATAAAGCAAGTTAATCTACTAAAGCTGTTCTTCTTTAAATATGTTAAATGTGCCCTTTATTCTCCCTCCCTTTCATATGTGGAGAAGATGAACCTGGTCCCCCACGATGTGCCTAGTTGAAACTTACATATATACAAACTTTTTTTATCTCTTAGAGTTTATACTAAGAATTTGTCCATACCCGAGTTTGTTTGCTCACTTAAGATTCTGAGATTTAAAATGTATTTACACATAAATTTAGAAAACTTTTTATTTGTATTATTACATGTAGTCTTGATTAAATAAAGAAGAATTTTGAGAAAACCAAAGTATTTATGAACTAGATTGAATTAGCTGGCTTATTTCAACTGGAAAATTCAGGTTAGATAGGTCTGAGAGTTACAGAATGTCGTGAATGTTTCTTTTAACTAACCAACAGACAAATGTGTCTTCTGATAATTGTTCCATATTGGGTGAAAAATACTTTTAAAGAAAGTATATGCATTTTACATGGTTAGCATTTTCATTAAAATAGAGATGGTTCTTTTGTGTGGCGTAGATTATATTTTAAGGAGCAAAGAAGCAAATGTAAGGCAATATGAAATTGAAGTGTTTAGAATAGATGAATTTTTTCAATCTTTAGCTGCTAATTTTTTCAGTCAATTTCAAGGAGAGAGGAGAATAAAGTGGAAATATGTATATGTACTCAGATAGTGGCAGATTTCAGACTTCATTGCGTAGCTGGCCTTGGCCTTTCTGTTTTACAGAAGGTTTAACAGGAGGTGGCAAGAGGGATAGAAATGTAAGCAGTTGGGCTATTACAGAGAAATAATGGGGCTAAGTACTTTCCTGGCAGTGTGTTGCTGTTTTTATCCATTCAGCAAATGTAATTTATTTATATATCTGTCAATAAATACAAGGCAGTATCCGATAATGAGTACAGCAGAGATTTAAGCTGTATATTGCTGTGTTTGACACAAAGGTCAACCTCGGGAAATGGTTTGAAATTAACATTTATTGGAAACTATTTTTCCTTCCACTGAGGCTATCTCTTAATTCCAGCAATTTTCTCTGTTTGATAAGCAGAGCAAGCATACATGTTGATTATATAAAGGAGGAAGGAGGTAATGAAACTTTAAAAATATTTCAACCAGCATTGCATTCTGGTGATAAGAATGGGACTTCATGCAGCACAGAAGAGATTACCTGAAGTAGAATTGGAAAGCAAATTGTATTTACAAAAGATGGCATGATTTTCCTAATACGTGTTCAAAACAGTCTATTCACTCACATATTCTGCTGAGCTTGACTAGAAATAGCTTCATTTCAAAAAGGACAAATCTGATTGAAGGTAAAAGCATTCCCTTCTCACAGATACTTGTCTAAAGGATTTGCATTAAATTTTCTTGATGGGAGCACAGTAGTATTTTACTATGCATCTGCATGAACTGGTAATGTGGAAAATAAAAATACAAATCATGTCCTTGATTGCTTCATGCTTCAACCACTTGAATTGCTAGATTTATGTCTGCAATTATGGAAGAGATGTTGTAATATGATAGTTTGACAATAACTGTCACAATTATATTACCAAAATATAGATTTAACTTCTTGAAGTTAAGAGTATTGAAATTACATTTTAAGGGTTGGGCGTACCTTCCTGTGGTTTCATCTTGTTTTTAACGCAGCCAGAGCATTTTAAAATGTTGTCAGTTATTAGCAGGATTCGCAGGTGTCGTGTACTGCAAGTGTCCATGAGCTGTTTTACGAGGGAATTCCTTGTTGAAAGTATCAGTAAGTTGTGTGTGTGCTACTTGTGAATCTGTGGTGTTCCTCTCCCTCCTTGTAGGTGCTGGAGCTGGTGAAGGGCATGCATTACCAACTGGCCTGTCAGAAATACTTCGAGTTAACGCATGATGTGAGTAGCTGCTGTTCTTTGTTCAGCTGTTATCACCCATTTTGTCTTGAGGAAGGCCTTGGAAATGATGAATGAAGCCCAGAGACTATTTTCAGTTTGCTCTCCTTCATTAGCTGTTTTGCCTTGTTAGTTTTCTTTGCAGTATTTTCAAATATTCTTTCATAATTTTCTGAATTTATATATTGGTGTTATTAATATCCTCAATATTACGAGATGTAGTAAAATATTATGCTGTCTTACCAAAAAGGTCAGTACTGTTGAATCTTACCTATTTCAAGTAATTTAGCTTTTTCAATATCCTGCTTTTAATCAAAATTGTAGGCTTTAATACACTGAGCAATTTTGATGTGTTTAGATAAAACCTATTAATTTAATCTCCCAGCATTTGCATGGTTGCGTTCGTTAATTTTTATTTGGTATTTTTTCACATTTTTAGTCATGTGTGATTATTTTTTTAAATCAAGATGAGCATTCTCAGAGCTCTCTCATTTGCTTAATTGCAAGCGAAGTCATCATAAAATTTTCTCCAAAAATTTTCAAGGTAACAAATAGCTGCACGCCATCTCCTGTGTGATTTCCTGGTTCAAAGAACTAGTTTTTGCACTGGTTCAACATTCCTTGTCATCAAAAAAACCCTGCCGGTGAAGCTCAGCTGTTCTTACAGCCTTCTACTCTTCACAAACCAAAAAATGGAAACATCCCTTTCAAACAGCAGACTGTGGAACAGCCTTACTAAGGATATGAGTGAGGCTTAAATGACCCTCCCAGAGGCATTTATGGCCGACTTTCTTGTTCTTACCTGTTTTCAGAGTTGATTTAAGTGGAACTCTTTGTCTTCACAAATTTCCAGCAGTGATATGTAGGAATGCATAGCAAAGGTGTACCCTGAGCCCTGTGTCCAGTGTTGTTTTGGCAGCTGTATTTTGAGAGGAACACTTTGTCTTAAGGTCTAAAAAAATGTGAGAACAAGTCTAATAATCTGGAAGGAAATTCAAAATAATGTACAATTCTAAATTTAGGTAACAGTTGCTCTGTGTAAGCTCATGTCAGTAGAAATAATATTTTCTCAAAATGACTATGGACCCCAAGGTCAACATTCATCAAAAGATAAATCAGTACTGTGAATTTTAGGAAAGCTATCTTTCCATCCTTCTATAGGAAATTCCAGAAAAGCATTATTTTTTATCAATTTTGTGGTAACATAAATATCAGTCTTTGCTGCTTGCACTCACAATCATCTTTCTGCTTTGCTCTTGGTATTATTTCAGTGAGAGAGAGCCGAATACACAAACACTGTAGTTTGAAAGGCTCATGCTTATGATGGCAAATTTTTTACAGAATTTAGCTTGTCAACTTGTTACCAGCCTGCTTGGATTGATTTTTCTATTCTACAACTATTTGGTTTATCAATTTAAATTTTTTTCTATGGAGAGGTAAAGTACATGTCTCTGAAGCTGGTGACCTTTACTTGCAATCAAACCTTTGCTTTCCTGTATATCACCAGCAGAGGTTTTCAGTGAAGGAAATTTCAGAAGAATCAATTAGCATAACTTTGATTGTTCCCCTGCTCAAAGAAACAGTCTTAAGTAAAATTTTAATGAAAGTAATGGACTTGCTCATTCTCAATGGAGAATTTTAAATTATGTAAAAATTTTACCATGGAAGTATTTGATATGTGTTGGGAAGAGCTGTCAATGTTGTCTGCAATTCTTAAAAGTTACAGTGTGTATGTGCTTAAGATTGACTTTGTAACAGAGACTTGTTAAAGATTTTGTTTCTCTAAGTTCACAGGGTCAGCTTCGGTAGTCTAGTGCTTGGCATCAAGGCTGTGCTAATTAATACTTGTGTCTGGACTAAAGTGAGAATGTTTAGATACGTTTTTGTGGGGGGTGGGTGATGGGGGTTGGGTCCTTGCACTTTCAGTGCTACTGGCTCAAATAGCATGGGCTAACAAAAAGCTGCTCTGTGTATTCTGTGTAACCTGGGCTTATTAACTTCAGTGCTACACCTCTCCTGAACTTTGATTTCACTTTTTCACAACCACAGAGCAAAAGCAGATATCATTTGTGTGGTCCAGTGCATGGACCTGGCAGGAACTAAGATGTCAGCACTTTGTTAACTCTTCCATAAGTGTGTGAAAGGAAAGCTGTAGCACCAGGATTGCTCCACCTGGTTTTTCTCTAGTAGCAGCTGTAGCATTATCAGCTGTCATTTTAAAAGTTCTTGGTTAAAACCAAAAGTTGTTACAGCTTCAAAATTGTTATTTCAGGATTTTCAAAACAATATTTGCTATAGCAAGAATACTAAACTGGAGTTTTTATGAAAGCCAGTGTGTACAAAATGTGCTGAATCCAAAAAAAGTCTTTTGTTAGTATCACCTACTTAGATGGATTATACAGTTGTGTCTGAAGTGGTAGGTCTTTTTGATTGGTGAAAAGCTTAAAGTTTTAAAGCTTTTGCATGTTAAAAGCTTAAAGTATTGACTACACAGAAAGTACTTTTTTTCTTTGGGTGTGGTGAATTCCAAATAGATTTACCACTGTGAATTCACAAAGCTGTTAGAGAAATCTACTTTCTCTATTTCTTGTAGTAAGTCTCAGCTAACTTTACAACTAAGTTAATGATGAGGCTTTTAAAATTTATGTGCTTTGATCTATATTACTTAAAAACATTGTAAAACTTGCATAAAGTTGTATGAGCAATCTAATGTAAAAAAAATACTTCCATTTCTGTGTTCAAATTTCTTGTGAATTTCCAGCCAGAGCAGAATATTTTTATTCACATAAATGCTTACTGAACCCTGTTGAAAATTACAGAGAACAGAATTCTTTCTCCATCACAAATGAAAATAATGAAAAAATCTTCCTGTTTCTTTTTTAAGGCTTTCTCATCACAAAAAGTTGATGGTTTGAATGGGTGGAATTCTTTTAATTAAGAGTTGTCTAAGCTTCATCTGATAGAGTTTTATTTAAGCAGCATTCAAGTTTGAAAAGGAAAAAATGGTACCTGGAATCATGCAACAATTTTAACTAACAACCGGTAAATAGTTTTTAAAAACCCACAAATTAAAACCCACAAATGCCATCAATCAACTCTGAAAACATGGTTGTAGGCTCCAATCTTAAAATGAGCTCCTTCTACAGCTTATTCCAGATTGTTGGGGAGAGAAGAGGGTAGAATAAAATTAAGAGCTACAAAATGACTCTTAAATTGGTCTGAAGAGAACTGAGATTTTAAGGTTAAAAGAACCAGAACTCATTAAGAGCTCCTAAAAGGAAAGCCAGTTTTTTTACTATATCACTTCTTTTTAAGACTTTTTGTATAATTTGGTTTCCATGTTATGAAAATTGGAGCATGGATGAAAGCTGGCTGGATGAAACTCATCCAGATAACACTAAAATCAAATTCAGTGATGACTTTGGGTTAAGATTTTTTGGGTGTTTTTTATTTTTTTATTATGTCTTTGAGTACCAAATTAGAGTGCTAGGACTGTTACTTCCTTTTAAGATTTTTCAAGCAAGGTCACTGACGGCAGTTGGTAATTCATATCTGTATTAGATTTTTTTTATCCATGTCACCCTTTTCTGATGGAGCTAAGCTAGGCAGTGGTAATGCATTTAATCAGGGTTCCATTTAGAGCACACACTGATCCTCTGCCTTATGATTATTCACAAACAGCTGAAATTTAAATTGATGGGGTTTGGCATATTAAATTAGCCACAGTGTGTCCTCAGGAAACTCTGCGTGTGTGCAGAATTGCTTATTATGCCTGAATTGGCCCCTCCCTTCTTGGGAAAAAAGGAATATAGTGGGAGCAGAAATTTACAGGTATATGACTCTTAGTCTTCCATGAGTCTTACCATGTTTGGTAAGTCTTCCAATGTATTTTAAGAGCAGATTTTTTAAAAGATTGTTCCTGGAATTCACGTGAACTGACAGGCAAAGGATGCAGGTTGCCTTGAATAGGACGTGAAGTACCTTTTGAAGTAAGCATTTCCAGCTTCTGAGCCTCCCAAAAGAAATACAAAAGTTATAACTCTGGTTTGTGGTGAACGTGTCAGAATAGCTTCCTTTTAAAGCTGAAAGCTTTGTTGATTTGAAATGCTTGATGAGTATTAATTGTATGTTCATTTATAAAATATTTCCAGAGCTGAAAGAATGCACTTGCTGAGTATAAAGTAGTAATACAGAACTGCTGCACCTTATGCTACCTTCCTGTATTCTTTTGCACTAAAAACTCAATGTTCTGTGGTACTGGTTGTGCATCCCGAGTCAGAATGCTGATGGTGGCACTGATGGAGCAAAGATAAGCTTGATCTGTGGGGATTCTGTCTTGGCCCACTGCCTTGTAAATATTGCATTTGTGCCTTCTGGGAAACCAGGGAAAGACATGAAGCTACCCTTTTCCATTTGCAGGTTCACACTGATACATAGGATCTAGATATATACTGTGCAGTTGCTACAATTTCTAGCAGTACTTTCCACTTTCATTTGCACTCTAGACTTCTCTCACTCCCTCTTTTGGATGGGGAAAGTCTGTTTTAAGGTGCAGGTTCAACAGTCCTACATCTCTAAAGAGATGTCATTTTACTTACGTGTTTTTAGGTGTTTTGGGGTGTTATTTTTCTTTACTGTAGTAAAGACAGTGTGTAATAATTTTTGGATGTGCCAAAGTTATTTTATTTCTACAATGAAGGAAGAAAATTTCTGATGAAGCTAGATTTGTGTCATGCTAACATTTACTGAGACATTATTTACAAACTGATGCCTTTTTCTTCAACACTGGAACTTATTAAATTGTTAATTAATCTTTTTATTGGATATGAGAAAGACGATTTTTTTAGAAATAAATGTAATAACCTGGTGTTCCTTTCCTTTTATATGCAGGTTGATGACATTGGGTTTGCTTTGAATCATCCTAATCAGTACTTTACAGAAAGTCAGAAGCTTTTAAATGGTGGAAGAGAGCTGAAGAAGGAATTCAGTAACTCAGGAAACTTTCAACAAAAACATAATAGTCAGGAAAGCATAAATTCAAGTTCTGCTCCCACCTCTTCAAATGCAAAAGCTGAAACAGAACTGGAAGGACTGGAAGCATACTTCACTGAAGACTAGGCAGCTGTATTATTTGTGTTTATTTTTTCTTTCTTTCATTCTTTCCCTTCTCTGGCTGGATTTGTCCCTATACTGAGGAATATACACTTCACCACCTGGAAGACAAAAGCATTTAGTGCTTTGAGTAGGCTGAAGAAATGAAATATAAATACTGAAACTGCGATTGCATCCAGTACTTATTCCTACTGCTTGAGGAAGCTGTCTTATAGGGTGTGTTTAAGGATGGCAAAGGAAACTTTCTTTGCAATTATTAGGTAATTTTTGTCTGACTTACCTTTTTTGGTTTTCTTCAAAAAGTTCAAATATTTTTATCCCCTTTTGTGATCATTTTTTCTATGTATCATCTTAATAAGAAATTGCAAAGCAAAATATTTTTATATTTTCTTTTTTAGCTATATTCGGATGGTAATTAAATAGGAGTTTGTATGATCAAAATTACTCTCTGGAGGAGTCTGTCTGTCTCTTTCATGTGAGAAGCTGAGAGAAATCAGCTTCCTAATTTGTACCTTGACACTAAATTTAGAAAGATGGTTTTGATACTTGGAAGAGAACATAATCCAAGTGTAGACAACTGTATGTAAGAAAGTAATAAAATAAAAAGATATTCTACCAACTGACTCATCATGAAGAAGCTAAAAGCTTATTGGCATATATTTATTTTAAAGTTTCCTCGATGTCTGAATGTGGTAGGAGCCTCCTGTGTCCTGCTAAGCTAAACTGCCATCTGAATGAAGCTCTGGGTCACCTGAATTCCACCCATTCTCCCAAAGCCCAAAGTGTGTAGGTTGTCCTACACACAAACTGCTTTCAGTCCAGCAGCAACCATCGCGTGGTGGATGGGAGCTCCCAGCAGAGCTGGTATTTTCTGGCATGCTGTTTGGGTACTCTCCCAGGGAGAGTAAAATACCTCAGTTTGAAGTTACCTGATGCTTAAGGAGTTTCAAGACAACATTATGCCCTGTCTGGAGACTACCTTACTACCAGTGCAGCCTTTAACCACATAAACACAGTGCTGTCATTGCCAGGGACTGGTACCAGCCCTGTGAGGCCTTGGCATGAAGACTCACTGACCTCCATTTTTCTGAGCTTGCCTTGCCCCACCTGAAGCTTTGTTTTAGCTGTAACTTTGTCTCTCAAACAACAGCCTAGCTACTGTACAGTTGTATGCTGTGCTACCTATGTTTATAATGATTCTGATAGAATTCTGTGGCTAATGGTTAGGAAGTAATATATATTTTGTATGCAATGAATCAATCTATGATTTTGAGTGCCAGAGGCTCATGGATATAAACTAATTATCCAAGTAATAAGCATGGATCCTTATGCAAGGATGATTTCTCCTGTTGGCTAAGCTCCTGGCATCACCCCAGTTGATGTGTGGAAGTCCATGGGTTGCAGTAGATGGTTAAAAAACTTTGGGTTTTGAAGTTTCTTTGGAAGTGGTAACTGTCCTCTGATTTAGCATTACTGAATACCTGAGTTGAAGGTGCCCAAGTGGATGTCATGAATTCTTTCAATAGAAGTGAAGCTCTTTCAGACATGCTAGGAGATTTATGGTCTTAAGTAAAACAGCTGGGAGAAGCAGGAGGTCAAGGCAGTGGATGCAGGTGATCCAAGGGAAAATGTAATTTTAACTTGCTCATGTAGACATTGAACTTCCAGCTCTTCCTTTCTGAGCTTCACTTGAACTTTGAAATCTGTGCTGGGAATGGGTTGTTTGTATATGTATTCTGTACATGTATTCTGATTGCTGTGCTAGAATAAACTTATTTTTAGAAGTTCAAGTGTAACATTTTTTGGAAAATAAGTCTGTTACAATGAAGAGACTCTAACAACACAAATCCTCTGAATAAAAGATCTTAAACTGAAGTGCAAGAAACAATGACATGGGGCAAAGCCTTTGTGCTTTATTGGTGTACTTCATTACTGTGGGTTTACATCACTTGATTAATAGTACTACAAATTGCCTTAAACTATATTTTCTTTCCTTTTATTAGTCAGGAGGACTATACTTAAGTAGCAGGAAAATGTACAGATTATGGCATACAGTTGCAAGTAACTAAAAAAAGATTGAAGTGAATGCTTTTGTGGTATTTGAAGAAGTAGGCAATTTATTTTCGTATTTTCATATTTCACACATTTTGCCCATTTTGTGTTTCCTTTGAAAACTGAATATTTTGGAAATGATGATATGGGAAAATCAAAAAGAGAATCCTCCTTGTGAGCTGTTGGACACTGAGGAGCTTAAAACACTTGCTGCTTTGTGAATTCAGTAATATGCTTGTCCTATGATTATGGAGCTGTTTGAGATTAGAAAGGCAGAATCACTAAGAACATGTAAATCATTATTTGAAAACACTTCCTGTGTTGTAGTAGTGCAATTAAAGTTATACTTGGTAAGAAAATAAGGATTCTGAAAATAAAAGACACCCCGATAGAATTATGCAGTAGTCAAAAATAGCAACTAATCAAATTACCAAATAAACCAATAACTAGAAGCCCTCAAAATTCCAATCCCTGTTTCACAAGTTGAATAGAAAATGCATTTCTGCAGTAAAGTATTGCAGATGGATCTCTTTGCAAGTATCAACTCTTCTAAGTGGATCTTGAAAGTAAATTATTATATTTTGCTGCTTGAATAAAAACAGGAGACACACATCTAAAATTTGAAACTGTGCTGGAGAAGATGCTTCCGTATTCTGCGTCAGTAAAGGAGACACTAAAATAATATTTGGTTGCATTTCTGAGGGGTTGCACTATGCCAGACCAAAGCCCCGTGCAGCAGTCGTGCAGGTGTAGGAAGCAGTTTTCTCTCCATCCAACATCTGATCTCAGATGTACCACAGTTCGTTTGGAGCTGGATGTTTCAAAACCATTGCTGGCCCAAAGCTTGTGCCGTGCTGGCGTCAAAGACCATAAACCAGTCAAATAAAACTTCAAAGAGCCTTTCAAGATCTAATGATGAAGAGGACATCCCAGTTGGGTGCTCAGCAGAAGGAAGGGTGAGGAGCTCTGTAGCTGAGTGTGGCTTTAAAGGCTGTGCTGAGGTGAGGAGTGCTGGCCTGGCAAGGGGAATGGCAGCAGCTGATCCACACACCTGATGCTGAGTGCGCTGTGTTCCTTCTCTGCATGATTTGGGAGGTTTACTTAGACTTGTTTTTGTCTTACACTGTGGCTGGAATGGTCAGTGGCAGGTAGGGGAATGTGCAGTCTGCCCTTTGTGTGGATTTCTTCCAGAAGGGACCCAGTTTGCAGGCACACAGACTGGTTGGCAGCATGAGCCAAAGCAGAGCAAATGGAGGTGACTCGAGTGATCCCCTTGAAAATGGTGAACATTTCAGACAGTCTTAAGTCCATGCAATAATTCTGGTTTTGGCTGGGATAGAGTCAGTTTTCTTCCTGTAATAGCTGTAGGTGTTACTGTGCTGTGTTTTGGCCTCAGTATGAGAATAATTTTGATAACACATTGAGGTTTTAATTGTTGCTGAGCAGGGGTACTCTAAATCAAGGACTTTTCAGTGTTCCCTGCTCTGCCAGTGAGCAGCTGCACAAGAAGCTGTGAGGAAGTACGGGACAGCTGATTCAAGCTGGCCAAAGGGATATTCCATACTGCAGAATGTCATGGTCAGTGTGTAAACTAAGGGGAGTTACTCGAGAGTCACCAATTGCTGCTTGGACAGGCTGAGCACCAGTCAGTGTGTGGTGAGCACTTGTATTGTGCATCACTTATCTCTTGGGTTTTAGTTTTATTCCTCTCTGTTCTTTTCGTTACTACTATTATTTTTTTTTTTTTTCAGTTATGAAACCGTTCTTACGTCAACCCATGAGGTTTTTTGGTTTTGTTCTTTTTTTTTTTTTGCTTTGGTTCTCATCCCTTCCCCTCATCCCTCCCCAGGAGTTTGTGGTGTGTGTGAGCTTTCAGGTAAGCTTACTGATAGCAAGCAATTAGAGATGTTTTCCTTGTTTGCCCCTAGTACATATCAGGAAAATCCAATGAATTGCAGATGGAAAGATGTATTCAATGTCTCCTTGTCTGAGAGGTCCTTTTGGGTGTATTTCACATCATGATAATTCAGTTATTAACTTTTTTCTAAAACATATGTAATATATTCTAAAATCCATATCCACTCGAAGTCCTTTTAAAAACCTTCTAAAAACCTTTAAAAACCACAGACAAATCACTCTTTTTCTGCTTGTTCTCATAAAGTACTCTTGGTAATGGTATTATCTCAACATCAAAACTTCTACCTGTGGTATCTAGTTGACAAAAATAAAGACTTTCACCACTTATCATACTTGTTTGCTGAGATTTACTTAAATCCCTCAAATACTGAAGGATTTATGGTGTTTGGACTGGGCAAAGGTTATGATCAATCCCACAAGGAACCTGAAGTGTTTACATAGGTAAATTGATTGAAAAACAGGTATAAAAATGGTTTGGATAATGTCAAGAGTGAATTATAGATGTGAAATATTAGGATTTGATACCTAAATACTAACTTATTAACAGAGGAAGCACTGAAAGACTTTAGAAGTGGGTTAGGGTGGGTAAAAAGTAGATCAATAGTTGGATACTTGAAGGTCATAACTGTGTGTATCAGTTGGGGAAGAGCAGGATTTGGTGATTAGGCTGCAAAAAAGGGAAGATGTAAGAACTCTTAATTTCTCTTAGTATACAAATTACAACCACAATGAAAGCATTATGAGAAGTTGTCTTTCTAGCTGAAAGTTTTCAGCCAAGTTGAGGATGTTTTGTCATATAATCATAAACTTTAATTAAGATGGTTCGTGAACATGGGATAATAAAAAAGACATCAGTATAGTGGATGAAGATATGGCACAACGTTTATTTTTTAGAAGAATATTGCATTCTACTCAGGATCAGAGTTGTATCATGGATGGTGTTATGCAAACAGAAAGTCTCTGCCATGCTCAGTGCCCAGACTCATAAAGTGAACTTAATAAAAATCAGTTTAGATCAGAAGTGTCTTTGCTCAAACTGAACCAGTCAAATGGATGCATGCACTGGATGAAATGTAATGGTTTCTGTTGTGCTGTTCAAAGTAGATGGCCTGGCTGGCCCTTTTGGCCTTTAAAGTCCATGATACGGATTTATTTTTATGCTTAATATGAATTTAATCTTCTAAGCTGAAAGTGTCCTTGGTTCAAGCAGGTACTGTTGTGCTTTTGGGTGGGTTATAGAGGCAATCTAAGAGAGATGGAAGAGTCAGAAATGTGTTATTCACCCACTTGATGTTCAGGTCTTTTGAATTGTTGGTGGTTTGGCCAGCAATAGTGTTCAGAGAAATGGTTGGCTGTAGCAAAATACCAGGAGACCTACTGAACAACTTTGATTCTGATCTTCGGTATTGATTCATAAATAAAAATATGTACAGTTCTTAACATGCCGTAGGTAAAAACCAGTAATAATTACAGTTACTATATGACTTTGAATGCAAGAAAAGGAGAATCCTTGTCAACTGTGGCTTAGGAAGGTGAAGGTTTTCTTACATTGTCTCTTGGTTATATCTGGAGGCACTGTTGAAGAGTGGTTTTATCTACAGTGATCCAATTTTTCTCTCTATTATGATATTCTAAGGAGTGGTTGTAAAATTTTATTTTCCAGGACCTAGTGTTAATAGAAATACAATCTTCTACAGCTGGGGAAACTTTTCGCTTGGATTTAAATATTTACCTATCGTTCCATCACTACTTTAGTACATCAAGAATAACAAGTACAAATATCTGAATCAACATACAAATAGGAAAAATAAAAATAATTCTTTAAATACATGTGTCGTATCAGTCGTAGGGTGTGTAGTCAGAGTTACAATAGTCGAATATGTTGGTGGTGCAGCCATAGTAATCTAATGGGTGCATGCATATGTGAAAGAAGTGCAGTACTCCTTTCCCAGGTTATTTCTACTTGGTGTGTTTAGAAATGCGCCTTAAGAAGTATATTTCCCCCTTTTTAACCATTCATTCAAAGATAGTTATAATTTTGTTTTGTAAAAATTTCCATTTTATTATGCAGTGGAAAAATACATTGGAATGTCCTTTTAAAATTCATCACCGATATTCATGGATTTTCTATCTCCTGCCTCTATGTTTTGGCTTAAGCTCCCTCTTATGAGCTATGTAAGACCTTACCTTGAAACCTCAGGATTTTGTAGTTTTGCATTAAAGAACCCAACTTCATTCAATTCTTCTTTCATGGATCACCTTGGAAAAAAGTCCCCACACAATGAAAATTCTTAAGAGCCTCATAAGCCATATGAAATAAATGCCTCCCTTTGACCTTCTAAAGTTTCCATCAAATTAAATGATAAGTAAAAAATGGAATAATTTTTCTTCTGAACAGGGGTGTGTAATTACACTGAGGAAGCTTTATGACTATGTTTATGCCTGTTCTATAGGCAAACTTTTCTTTTGATTTTTGAGTTGTATTGGAGCATATGTAAATGGGACTTCAGTTGTGAGGGAAAACCAAACCAACCTCACTATCCCTATCAGAAGTAAGAATAGGAGAATATTCAGCCTGCTGAACTGCTTCCAACCAGAAGGCCAAAATTATCTGAAGCACAACCATCAGGCTGGAATATCTAAATTGGCTGTCAAGCAAGTGTGATGGGATAGTCACTCTTTTTAACTGCATTGTGTGCTCCCAGCATGTATCAAATTAGATGGCAGATGAGGGCCACTTGCTTCCTGTAGGTAGCTGGAACCTAAGCCAGTTCACCTGTGTGACATTTACTTAAGGTGCTTAAATGCTTTTCTGGGAGGGAAAAATCATATCTCTGTGTATGCCATCCAGCTGTTTAACTGGTTCTGCTAAAGTGCTTTCTATAAATGGGTTTTATGTCTGAATTACAACATCTGTACCATAACAGACTTGTCATATTTTTGCAAGAAGTGTTCTTAGCATGTGATTATTTCCTGATAAGTCCAGTATTTATTAAATTGTTTACTGTGCAGATTTAGGGCCCTAAACCCAGTTAGTTCTCTGTAGTAACACCAGCCACCAGCACTCTCAGTTCACAGTTTAGATTCAGTTTCTCTAGAGTAGTTTGTAGTTAATCTTATTTTTCACCAAGTAACAAACTCTGGAAATGCTTTTTTCCTAAATAGAATTTAATGCTGTTTCAAAAATTTCACTTGCACTCTTCAGCTGTAGTGATTCAGTATTTTGTGGTAATCTTAATAAGAAAGAATTGTTAAAAAAGAGCTTTAATTACAGTCTGTTACTGAAGTTTTTTTTAATTCAGTGGAGCTTATTAAACAAAGAAGTTTGTTCCTAATAAGTTACTTTTCCCCCCTTCATGTTAGTAGTAAACTTGTCTGAGTCTTCCTCAGTGAGTGACTGCAATAATAATTTTCTCTAACAAAAATCACCTGAGAAGCTTTCCATACCTTGAAACATCAAAATCTTAGAACAGAAGGTACTGCTCCTGTACACAGTGTTGTTCTTCCAACTGTCCCCTTCTTAATCATCATAACTATAGAGAGCATTTAATTACTAAGAGCTGATGTTGTCCATAAATCTGGAAGAATTGTCTAAATAAGGGTATCTCAAGCTTTAGTAAGGACCATTTTTAACAGCTGTTAAATTGACATTATAAAGGAGTGAATGGACACCTCTTACTGAGCAAGGTTTATTGTGCAATTGATATTAACTTATGTCTCAATAGGGCTGAGGTGCCTAGTATCAGACTGAACTGTTCTTCATAACTTTTTTCATCTGAAGGCAGGAATTTGGGTGTGACAGGCAGGTGGGCTGTACTGTGGGCATTGACCAGCTGCTTAGAAAACTCAGATCTTACATGTTGAATTCATGTGAGAATTCATTTGCAAGATGAATGCTCAGTTTATAGCTGTGTAAGGAGATAAGCAAGTTGTTTTTGACTCATGTTTTTAATACTGTGAACTAAAATGAAATGGTAGAAATATGATAGAAATATGTTATTTCTTCTGTCTACCAGTAAGCTGAAGGTTGCTGGCATTCCTTTAGAATCCAAATGTCTAAATATTTCAATTAAAGAAACAACACCAACTCATGCTATTCCTAGGTACTTTAGAAGAGTCTTAATTTTTAACAGTAGCTGAATGACAGTTTCGGTATGAAAAGTTGGCTTTTTTCTGTGCTGTAAGTAAATAAATGCATTTGGTGTATCTAATGTATGATGGTGTTAATGTCTTCATGGTTCACTGTGGTGAAAGTCTTACGAGCAAATCTACTCCCTGAAAGTGTTTTGTTTTGTTTGTTTGTTTGTTTTGGCTTGTGTGGATAATTCGTGGTGCTTCATTGAGCAGAATCTACAGCATGAATTAGCTGTATGACCAAATTGTTGTTGCAGAGGGTAAATTATTAAAGCCATGGGTTACTTTGCATGTTTGTTCTGCCAGGTGAAAGACTGAACCCTAACAATTAAAGATATACTTCTGAATTGGTCTTAGTGGGATATTTGTAAGTGTCTGATAAAATCTTAACTTCTTAGTATAAAGAAGGCTTCTGTTGGCTATCAGTCCTGCTTTGCTCGTGAGTCAGAGCAGTTGTTAGCACTGAAAGAAGTCCAGCATAGTCCCTGGGGGTCGCAGGGTGACTTTGGAATAGAGAAGGGAGGGATAAAAACATCAGTGTTTGTTTTCTGCATGCATGAACTGGTTGCACAGTAAATGGGACATGGGCTGTGGGCTCTGTGTGCCAACAGCCATCAGGTGCTAGATAAACTGCAGATCTTGTGAGTGACATCTGAGGGACTTTATTTAATATTCATGGTTGTTAGAATACAAATACCTCAAAAAAATCCCCCAAACTGTATAGATTTCCACTTCCATGAATGCACAGAACCACACTATCAAGACAATTGAATAGTAAACCTGTCTATAAACCAAATATTCAGAGTGATCATTACAGGGCATAGCGTTCCATTATTACAGGAAAATGCTGCTGTTCCTTTTCACTGTTACTAACAAGGGGGTGATTCAATGCCACAAGCATTTCCCTCTGGTAGGCAGGAGACCTTTTAGTGCGTGCGCTCTCTGAGCAGATTTTCAGTTGAAAACACTCCCCAGATGGGATTTTATTGTCAGGTTTGCTCTTAGAAATAGCTTTGGCTTAATGGAAACATTCAGGCAAACTTCATTTTGCCATTGTCTCTTTTTGTGTGTTCTGTGTTCAATGAATTGGAAAGAGGGAAAATATGTACCAGAAACTTCTGAAGATCCACCTGCTTCCTCCATCAGGCTGTGGGAACCTGGAAGTTGCTAAAATGCTAATGAACCACCTGAGTTGCAGCACTTTGGTCAAGAGATGTAGTGTGAAAAATTGCTTTTTCCAAAAGAACAAAATTTCCATTCCTCATCTCCACCACAATAGTGAGGTGCTGTGTACTGATTGCTGTCCTGTGACTTCAGAGCACCACAAAAACATGGAGAATGACAAAAACAAGGCATCTTCCCCTGAAGGGCAAACCATGTCCAAATTCATTTACTTTGCTGCTGCTACAACACACCTTTCCCATGGAAGATGTGTGCTGTAAGGGCACAACGTGCAAATCAGACAGCAGTTTCCATTGCTACTTCTAAAAAATATATTGCAAAAAATACTTCAAAATTACAAAAAAAAAGGTTGGAAGGGTATAATAATATTGTTACATGCATTAATTTCCAAAGGAGCTGTTGTGGTAGGGTCTTGTTGTTCATGGTATCATTGCATAAGAGTATGAAAGACAGGGTATTTTTTGTCCCCAACAATTTACAGTTTAAATTATGGGATGATGTAATAAGTGTATGTAGCAAATACAAGGGGCATATGATTAAAATGTAGAATGGAAAGGACTGTGGCCAGTGATATTTTACATTTATGTGTTGTATAAATTGAAGGCAGATATTAATTATGTCCATAGTCTTTGCTGGCCACTTGCCTATGCAGTATGAACAATTGGGTACTGAGGAAGGATTTGAAATCAATGGATACAAAGTGAAACAATGCATGAAATCAAATTATATGCAAAATAACCCTGAGATGAAGTCTGTGCCCCCCTTACTGTGTTCTCTTGCTGTCCACAAACTTTTTCAGGATCTTTGACAGTGCAGAAGCTGTTGTACAAACACGAGCTTTCACTTTCTGACTTTTAATTCTGGATTGTTGATGTGGCATTGCAATGACAGCAAAAGGCACAGGAATGTGCCTCTTTCTCATGTATGTCTATGAGAAGGATGCTTCTGTGTCTGACAAGGCCTTTAGTCATGCTGTTGCTGTTGTCAGAAAGTTCTGACAGTTCTGTTCTGGCAGTGTTCAGGAAGCTTTGCTTGTTTCTTTGTGTCTTGGAGTGACTTTGCCTGGGGCTTTTGGATTCAGAACATTCCAGGTCTTGTTTCTGATATTGTCCAAGTCTCTTTCATTCAGCTTTGTAATATTTTTGTTAGCTTATAAAAGACATTTTTATTGACTTGGTTTGTTTTCCAAAACAACACTTCCACCATGGAAGCATTTTGACATGCAGCAGCCATGCTCCCATGTCCAACATTAACAGCACATGCAGAAGGTTTGTAGATTACTCCAAGAGAAATGTGGGTTTCACTTGGCAGGACTTTCAGCTGTACCTTGTTCACACCACAGTTCACAGCAGCTGACAGTTCTAATTTGATATGAGTTAAAACACCTTGGCTTTGAGTGGCACTGGGCTAATGCACATCTTGAGATGACAATTTGTCATTTCAGCCATGTTAACTCTTAGGTGTCAGCTCATAATTATTTATAAAAATTATTTTAATATATAGGGGTTTAGTGCACTCAATTGCATTTATGAGTGATCACAAGGGCATCTAAAGGCTGGATTTCTTTGCTTGTTTCAGTCAAAATAAACATAAGTAAATATTATGCACACAAACTAGTCATGATACCTTCTGTTTTCAAAGATTTTTGGTTATAAAATAGCTCTGTAACTCAGGTGTTGAGTACTGGAGCTACTTGCAATCTCTCAATCCCAGCTATAATTCTCATAGCATAGCATGGCAGTAACAAGATGGATATATTCTTCTTGCCTATTCTGTATATTGTTTATTCTGATGGGCAGATCTTAAATTCTCATTGCTATTGCTGCTGTTTTGTACTCTCTGAGCATTTGAATTGAAATGAATTTTTGCTACCTAATGAAGCTGAGTGAGTCCTATAACTTTCTTGTCCATACATCATCCCTGGCAGCTGCAACTCATTGAATGCTTAGGAAAGGTAGCAAGCAAGTGGGCAGTGATCCTTCTCTGGGTAGTCCATGAATTTTAAAGCAATTTTTTAAAAGTAACTTACATGTTTTATCTTGACATTCTTGTGTTTCCATGATGGGATTTTGTATTATATAAAATATGTTTCTTTTCTATTTTTTTTTAAATTGGGTGCCTGATCATATCATTATGTTGTATGATGAGAAACAAAAACTAACTGGTTTTTTCTCCTTCTCAAAATGGAAGGTTCAAGCTGTCCTGGTTTTTGTAAACAGAAGAGTCTTACTGTGTTTGATATTTCTGCACACAGACAGTCTTCTGCGTCTCTCATATTTCTTCTTCTTGTGTCTTTTTTGTATGTGGTTTATTTCTACCCTGGACTTCAGGTTGTGTTTTCGGTCCCAGTGCTCCAGAGACTTGTCTGGTCACTGTTGCAGTGCAACTAATGAGTCTCACTGCACACCTTGTGCTCAGAGGCACAAGTTCACCTCTCATATTGAACCTGCATGAACGCTTCTGTGTACCTGGTAATTTTGGCTGGAGGTAACCAAAGGTGGCAGGAAATGATGCAGAGAAAATTGCTCTCCCGCATTTTCTTAGCTCCAGAAACATCATCTGCCTGGTAAGCCACTGTGTTTGAGACTGGCCTGCTTGAATATTTATTAGGATTATATAGACCAGTGATCTATCTAGGAGATCTAGTGGAAACAAGTAATTTCTTTAACTAAGAGTTTACAACAGCACATTTTTTTTTCCTACTATGCAATATCATACTGTCCTGGTATTTACAAATAAAGAAAAAAAACATGTCTTGTAACTAGAATATATAAGTAGAAGGAGGTAGTAAATTAAACAGATATAATAAGAAGGATTTTTCATGATATTGTTTTTCATAAAAAATTGAAGGTATTTTAAACTTTTTCATGCTTCCTGATAAATGCTGAGATTAATATAACTTCATTTTATGAAGTATAGCCTAAGCCACTACTTGGAGCCCAGAGTGCCGTTTCAAATATTTTAAATAGCTTCTGCCTCAAGCACAAGCTTCAGCTGTAATAAGAAGTCTAGCTCTAAAAACAAAGGTTCTATTTAAAAATATGTTAATTTAAAAAAAATATATATAAAGGAGAGATTTTTTCTGTCTTCACTTCTGGCTTTCAGGGAAAGAATAAATATAGGCCATATAGGCTCCTCTAAATTGTTAGATTTTTTTTTTTCTTCTGACAAAATTGGTTGCAGGTGTGACAAACACAATTTATCATCCCTCTGGACTGCATGCAGGTACTTGATTGATTTCAGTGTTGTGAAAACCAAAACCAGCCCCATGTTTTATCATCATACTCCTCTATGAGAGGTTGTGAAGATTGGATGAAATACCCGAAATTTAAACTATTTTTGTTACTGCAGATTGACCAAAGAATAGAATTGTGCATCCTTTATAAACCCTTCCTCTTGTTCTGAGCATCTCTGGTCTCATATTCTGTAAACACAGGTCATTAATGTTCATAAATGTCTTTGTATCTGAATAGTCTGTTTTGTATTCTAGTCTTGTGATTTTATAGCTGGAGTGAAACCCTGGGTTTAGCAAATTTCATATAGTAGCTTATGTGCTGCAGTGAATGATTTTGGATTGATGCCATAAAACAGATCTCATATTTTAGTGATTATTTTATAATCATGACTAACGGTTAACAATATGTAGTATACAAAAATACTACCCAGCCAAAAAAATCAATGAAAATATCTTTTGCTTGACAGATTTGGTTGACTAGGAAATAAGAGAACTCCTTTCTCTGTTAATTTATCTTTTTACGTGAAGCCTAATATTTGACAACAATTTTTCAATACTTGAATATCCAAAATGTATACCTTGATATTTTATTCACCTTTGACACGATGACAGAGCTATCTTCCATACTCTAAATATGTCCCCCTAATGTGTTAGGTTTAAGAGATGTGTCTGGAGTTAAACAACCAGCATATTCTCTTTCCTGCTCTGCTCTTTCTAGCCCTGGTTTTTATTTCCAGAGCTACCAGGCAAATAGATTCAAGAAGCTTCATGATTAGCACTGGAAACATGTTCAAAACAGTATTTTGGTCACTTAATTGTGTTCTGCCATTCTAGAATTGCTTTAAAATAGAAAAAAAATAAATTCAGGTTTAAATAGGACTTGCAGGAAAAGAAGCTTGTTGGAGGAATGGAGTTGCATAAAGAAATTTATGGATCCTGAGCAGGCACCCACTTGTTTGGCTTTTATCTTTTGTTCCTGATTTGGAACGGGTATTTGAAGTATTGCTTTGTGTTTCTCTACATGTAGATCAGTAAGCAAATGCTTTTGTTCCTGATAAAAGGCTGAAGAAGAAGAAGAAAAAAATTCTGTTTCTGCAGTTGCTTTTAGTTCCAAGGACAGAGCATCCAAGAGCCTAAAATATGCCAAACAAAAAACTCAGAAAGGAATTTTTTTTTTTCTTTTTTACTTTTCTCCTTAAAGTAATGCTTACACTGAAGGGATAGTGTTTCCATCATCCAGAAACCTCAGCCTCTGTGGAAAAGGGAACATTTCCCCTGCCTGCTGAACAGTATCAAGGCTGGGGAGCTACCTTGTCTTTGACTGGGGGTGCTCTTGTGTGCAGAGTCAGTCACTTGCTTATCCTTTTCAGAGTAAGCATAGATGCTCTTCTGATTTGGAGGAAGTCAATTTTCTATTTTCAGAACATGGCTTATTTGCTCTTCATTGCTGATCAACATACAAAATATCTTGTTCTCTGGCAGATGTTCTGTCTCTTGCCTCATCCCTTGAATTTGAGTTGCAGGGAGAGGTGCTCATTTGGGAGCTGTTCCATAGTAATTTCTTTTTTGTGAAATGATAGGCTAAGAAACTGTACTAACAAGAACTGCTCAGGAGGTCACACACCAGTGGCAGCTGTCAGGATGTACTGTGAGCCACTGGTGGTGGCTGAATACAGCCAGAAATAAATGCTTTGTCACAATGCATTGTGGGCTGGAAGATGATGGGAAGACCAGTAAATTATGATGAGAAAAACATAGTCTTGTCTGCTCACCAGAAACTGCCACATTTTAATGCCAGATATGAGCCTAAGGCCGAACATATCCAGATTTACAAGCTTATTGCAAAGCCCTCTCTCCATTTACTGTGAAGTTTTGGCAGGGCTGAGTCTGTGTCTGGACTTCTCTCATTGTATTCTTGGTGCAGTCTCTCTGGGAAATTGTGAGGAAGGGGGCAAATACCCAATTTGCAGTTTAATGGTCTGGAGGGGTACAGCTGCAGTAACAGATTTTGCTGTTGGCACTGTCTTTTTCTGCTCCATTAATCTCTTAATCTCTCTGTGATATGCCAGCAGTGGGCAGAGACACTTTGTTATGGGGACACCCCTGTATGTTGGGACAACAGTGAATTTATTCACTAATTTATTTTCCCTTCCTAATAAATCTATCAGATTCATGTTGGCTTAGCAGGCACAGCTCCACCGCTGCTGTTAGGACTGTGTCACTGAACATCTCCTTTCTTGCCACTCAGAAACCATGGTGCAGAGCCTGGGACAGTTTGTTTTCAATTTGAGGTGTGGCTCTGAGTTTCCCTGGTGATTTTTGGCAAACTGTCTACCTGCCTCACCTGCAAGGTGGAGGGAACCATCCCTCCTTACCCCAGTTCTGGCCCACCTGCATCAGTCTGTACCACAGGTATTGTGTCTCCTGTGCAGCACATGGAGAAGACTGTCTCATCTGCCTTCAATGACAATGAGCAATGATGAAAATTCTCTTTTCAGGCATATGATGTGTAAAGGTGTATTTTACCTGAACAGTAATTTTGGATTTTAATGGGAACAAATACAGTTTCAGGTAGCCTCCTCTAGCATCCTGATGTTTGGGTCACTCCTAGCTGATTATTCTGTCATGTTCTGGATTTCATGTTGATCCAGCCATGCTAGATTTCCATCTGCCATTTGATACCACCTTTAAATCTTTGTGCTTCCAGCAGTGCACCTGGAATTGCTCCCACTCCTCTATCACAACATAACCTCTTGTTCAGCTGTCAGGGGTGGGTATGGTCTGTGTGTAAGGGCTGCAGCACAGCATACATGAGGTAGGAAATGAAATCTTCCTTCTGACTGCATGGATGGTGCAGGCTGCTCCTGCTTTGAGTTCACTCTTCTGTTCTGCTGTTTGCTATAATAGTCAGTTCAGATGCAGCCACGAAAAATCTGCCATGAGCAGCTCCATCCCACTCTTCAGAGTGTGAAAACCCCTATTTAAATAATTTGCAGTGTTGTGGGTATCTAATTATTCTGAATGTTCTGTTTATCCGTGCTTGTGTTCCCTCCCAGTGCAGCTGGCATGGCTCTGTCTGAACTGGCTATTACAGCAAACAGCACAACAGCAGACTGATCTCACGTCAGGAGCAGCATCATCCATGCAGTCAGAAGGAGCTGGAGCACTGCATCCTGCTCTGGGGTCCCCAGAACGGGGACATGGACCTGCTGGAGTGAGGCCAGAGGATGCCACCACAGTGATCAGAGGGCTGGAGCACCTCTGCTATGAGGAAAGGGTGATTTGGTTTGTTCAGACTGGAAAAGAGAAGGCTTTGGGGTCACCTACTTGTGGCCTTCTCTGTCTGAAGAGAGCCTACAGAAAAGATGGACAGAGACTTTTTAAAGGATACATAGTAACAGGACAATGGGGAACTCTTTTAAATTGAAAGAGGGTAGTTTATATTAGATACTAGAGAGAAATTCTTTACTCTGAGGGTGGTGAGGCACTGGAACTGGTTGCCCAGAGGACTTGTGGATGCTCACAGGAATGTTCAAGGCCAGGATGGATTAAACTCTGAGCAACCTGGTTCAGTGAAAGGTTGGATTAAACTCTGAGCCACCTGGTCCAGTTGAAAGGTTGGATTAAACTCTGAGCCACCTGGTCCAGTGAAAGGTGTCCCAGTGCAGCAAAGGTGCTGGAACCAGAAGATCTTTAAGGACCCTTCCAACCCAGGCCATTCTAAGATTGCTTATGAACTTAAAATTGGTTCACCTTGCTTCCCCCTGCCCAATGAGCCCTTGGTATGTTTTAGAGGTTTAATTTGGCTTGCAAATGCAAAATTTTATTTTCTCATTGGTGGCTCCTGAACCCTGTAGATATGGCATCAGTTTGTCCCTTTTTTTGCAGTCCTGCTGGACATCTGTTCTGCTCAGTTGGACAACAGGATGATAAAATGGATTAAAATTGGGTAAGGTGCTAATAAAAAATACAGGAAAGAAGAAAATTCCACACAAAATTCATTAAAGGGCGGTATGGCAAGGAGGGAAACACAGCTGTATTTTTGTATGGAAATCCTAACAGGTCCATTAGTCAAGATGAAATCTTGCATCGCACACTACAGTGTTTGTAGTCCAGAAATTCCCCTAATTGCTTTGTTGAAATCCCTGCAAATATTTTTGTAGATTAAATTGAAATAGTTTCTCTCTCTACCAAAATGTCATTTTTGCTGAGACCCAACACTTTTAAACCAGAAATGAGTAATGTACAATCCACTTGACATTTTTGAAGCTGAGTTCACAGAGGCAGGATGTCTACCAAGGAAAAGTGAGATTATTACCTGCACTCCTGTGATTAATATCACAGGGTGTTTTGCAGCTGTGGATGACAGGTCTTTGCAGTGAACTCTTCCTTGTGGATTCAAATCAATTTTGAAGTATTTGCACCAATGTTTGTCATGTTACAGATTGAAAATCATTGCCCAATGTCTTTGGGCAGGTTTTCCTTGTGCCTGTCAGGATTTGCTGACATCAGGTGAATTGCTTTCTTACCATTGAAATAGGAAGAATGGTGTTTTTCGGGGGGTATTTTCACAGTTTCCTGGAGCAGACCCTGCTGTGTGGAGTCTAAAAGGACCTGTTGCTCTCCAGCCACCACCAAAGCTTTTCACAGAAGTCCTGTGGAAAGTAAATTGTCAGTAATGGTTTTCCAAACATCCAAATGTTTTTAAAGCATGATTACTAAGCTATTGGCACCTGTTGTAAATATGCTACTTCATTAAAATACATTCCAGGAGATCATGGCATTTTTCTCATTTTTTTAAAAAAAGAGAAAAACCCCCATTTTTTTCTGATAAATAATTTAAAAACTACCTATGCCTCTTAACTAGGCCACAAAATGTTTCAGATTTAATGAAGTGGACATGTAAAAGCCTCAGATACTGGTTGCAATAAAGAGATGGACTGTTGAGCTTTACAATAACTGCAACATCAACAAGACTCAAAATATAAATAATTAGTTGAGTTTGCAGACACTTGGCTGAATTGCAAATTTAATATGATTTCATTGATTCTCTACGTAGCTAACACACATTTATATGTATTTGAGCAGAGAAGGGGGAGAGAAAACAGAGATGGGAAGCCCTTACCTTAAAGTTAATCAGATTGCTTTTGAC
Organism: Cinclus cinclus; assembly: GCF_963662255.1. Lineage (NCBI taxonomy): Eukaryota > Metazoa > Chordata > Aves > Passeriformes > Cinclidae > Cinclus > Cinclus cinclus. The sequence continues at coordinate 24,995,079 of NC_085048.1, forward strand.
TTAAATTCCTCTAGGAACACTGAAGAGGTTAATAGGCATTGTACCCCCGTAATTACCATAGAAGAAGCATTGCACTATTAAAAATAATCAGTGCCTGGGATTTGTTTCTGAGCATTTGCCTTATGTGTTCATATAAAATGGTCTGAACAATAGTAACCAACGTGTAATTATAGGTATTTAAAAGCTGTTATAATGAAACAATAGCACAAATGTGAAATCTTTTACAACTTTTAAAATGAAAGCATATTTATTTTCATTGTAATTTATGATTATTCTAGTTGTAATCTCTCACTACACTGAAGTTTTGTTCCAATTTTCCACTTGATTCTAAGCTTATGAAACCCAAAGACTGAAATGCTTCGTGCAAACTGTGTATGCTTCTGATTTTTATTTTTATTATTAGTATTGAAAACTTATGGATGTAGGAAAATTCTTATCTGTTAAAATTGCAAGTTTTGAGCACACCTTTTAACGAGATGTCTGTTACAAAGGCTTCTCAGGCTCTGGCTTGGTGTTTGCAGCAGAAAGGCTGAGGGATCCTCTGATGGCACAGTCATTTGTGCTGGTCTTATGAGACCACAGGTCATGCCTTGTAATTGTGGTTAGCACTCCCATTAGTCTGTTTAAAGACTACTCAGAGGATTTCAATTTCTAGCAACTGTGGGCCAAAAAAATCCCTTTCCAACCTCTACAGAGAGTATAGGAACTTGCTTTTGTAATCCCCTGCCTTGGACATCTTAAGATCACTTCATGGACTCCTTATAGATTTGGAGGCTGCAAATTGGTAGCCCATAATTTCATTTAAATAGGCAGTGTGGAGCATTGATCACACAGTATTGCACCAGGGGAACTGCTGGGAAATCAGGCACTTCAAGGAATAGTGTTTTAATGCTGGACATTCACAGCAGTTATCACTGGGCTTTTCTCCTGTCCTCTCCCAAAGCCAAGCGCAGTTGTTCCAGCTTGTGCTCATGGTAGGCAAAATTCTGTGGTGAAATAGAAAACATTTCATTTTGTTTTGTTTCCTTTTCTAGCCAGATTCATTATAAAAGTAAGATGGTGCTTATGGGGCACCCAGTAACAGGTACGTAAGGACAGGCAATTCTCATAAATAGATGTGTTTATTTTTGTGGCACTGCAGTTGGGTGATTAACACAGCTTGTTTTCTGGGTGACACTGAGGTCGCAATTCTAACCCAAGGAGCATTATAGTTTACTTGCAGACACATATATATATATATATATATGTATATATATATATATGTATATATATATATATATATTTACTGAAAAGAATTGCAACTTGAGCCCAAAGTAACAAACAATTTTTTTAATATGCATATGAATTTGATCACAATTGTATCTGGAAATGAGCATAACTGATGTGAAACCACTTCTTGAGTTTGAAAAGACAGCTTCTTTTTTTCTTTTGCAGCCCTCTATGGATCACATTTGAGGTAGTTAAATCCTTAGCAGGCAGCAGGGAGAGTGTAATTCTGCTTTTCTTCAACCTAACCATTCCACTGTGCAACCCCTATTCTCCTCACATTGCCACTTCTACTCGAGTTGATTACCAGTGTGATCTTTGAATAAACCTACTGGTTATACAAGACAAGATGAGCATCCAAGTAAAGCTGTTAAATCTACGTTTATAAAACTATCTCCCTGGACTTAACTATCACCATCCTGCTGCATGCTCTGATTCTACACTTGCTTATCCCTTGACTTCATTCTCTTGTTTGATAGTGCAGCTTCTCATAATCCACACAAGCCTTGCAATATATTTCATTCACTTGCTGACATTTCACTTTGTTGTTGATATTCATCCCTAGGTATCCCAAATGCGTGTCAATTAATCAGTCATAAATCTGCAGAGTGTTATTACAACCAGGGACTAAGCACCCAGCTTTCAAATGAGGCAGCATTTATCAGTTCATGTGACTCTCACTATGAAATAAGAGAAATTGTACTCTGTCATTGCCAGCAGCCTTTAGGGTGATTAGACTACAAGGCAAACTCTGGACCAAATCCTCTGAATCTACTGGAGATATCTTAAAACTTCAGAGAGTTTTGGCTCCTTCTAGCTTTATCGCTTGGGATCTGCTGATTTTTCTGTCTCATGATAAAAAAAGGCTTGGAATCCTGTGTGGCCTTTAAATGCTCTTTTGAAATTTATTATTTCCATGAATTTTAAGAACAAGAACTGGCTGAAGCAACTGCAGAGATAATATGGGTTAGCTTTCCTTCAGACTATGGAAGAAATTAAAAACTGAAAAACACTTTTGGTAATCTTCCCTCCTACTTTTCCGTGCACAATTTCATGCTTTCCATCTGTTCAGCAGACTGTAAGGGTTTTATTAATGGAAACAGACTACAGACTGTTTCTTCAAGAATGTTCAGGCTTCTGTAAACTAAGAACAATTATGACTGTGGATAGAGTGTGAGTTGCATGGCACAGTGTGACACCTGAGGCAGGGTTTTCCTTCAGATCTTTGCTCTCACTGGGCTTACCTATGTCAAAGGTGAAGCCAAGAAAGCATTTCTGTAAGAAATATCAGTGTATTCTTCTTAAGAGGGCAGCTTAACAGGCAGTAATTATTTCCTGATCCCACTCTCCACTCATCCATTTTTTATGAAAGCCCCAAGCTCAGGAGATATTTCTGGCTATAACTGAACAAGGGTGTCCATGTGTAGTATAGCAAATATGGTTTTTTAAGTCATCTAAACATTAATGTTCTCTGTCCTTGCTCCTAAGCAGTGTCACAATTAATGGTGAAATATTTACTTCCCCAGAATACATTCCAACTGTGTTTCATTCAAGCAATCTAACTTATGGCTCTGTGTAACATGCATTTCATGAAAGAAGTGCTGTGCTGGGTGTCTGAATGTGAGATAGAGTTTAAGGGATACTGAGAGTTATCTATGTACCCAGGAGACACTGTAGATCTTTTGCTGTACCAGTAGCTTGCAGTGTCTAAAGAGATGGAGTGACAGATGTGTGAATACTCTGATGATATTTCCTTATTGCTCCTTAGCATATGCAAGGCCCACATACCTGCTGCTGACATAACAAGCAGGAGAAATCTCAATATTTTCATTCATCAGTGTTTCAACAAAATTCCTGGCAGACTCAAGGTCTGCCTGGCTGGTTAGGAGTCAGAGCTGGCTCAGCAGGAGAAGCTGACATCAGCATTGTCATTCAGGGGAGGAACAGTGAGATTTTGGATTCAGGGAAGGCACAAGTGGCATGGGAGGGGAGGTTGAGGCTTTTAAGAGCTTCATTTTTGTGCAGCTGTTTGAGGGAAAGGAATGGACAGGCTTTAGGCCATCCACCTTCACATATACATGAGAGAAGGTAGGTGATGAAGTGGTCAGCTGTCTGCACTCAGGGCCGAGTCTTCTTTCAGTGAAAGAATAGTTTAAATGTAGATGTTTTTAAGCCAAATGTGAGTTGGTGTTATTTTCATCCTTGTCTGATAGGCCAGAGCAAATTTTTTTGTCAGAAACTTCCAAATTTATTTTTTTTAAACTTACTTGTGAAATGTCTTTCTCAGAGGGAATGGTTTTTGAAGGAAATTCCTGCTCTGAAAGAAGCAAAAGGAGGATTTTATTTACATCTTTCTAATCTGGGATACATTTTCTGAGTGGTACAATTGTAATTTCTGAGAAATATATGATCTCTAATGTTTTTTCCAAATCACTTTTCATCCAGGTTCATGACAAAAAGCCAAACCTGAGACCTTGGAAATCTTGCAAGACAAGAAAGTCATTCCACCCAGAATTATTTGGTCAGTCTACACGATTTGTACATTTACTCTTGATGGTATTTGATGAGTAATGGTACTCAGTGAATACTTGAGCACTGGCTGCTGTAGGGGTGAAGGGGTGTAAGGAAGATCAGTGCAGAAACGTGAGGCAAAGAATTGTCAGTCATGAAGTTGTCAGAGTGAGAAAAACTAGATGTATAATTAGCAGAGACATAATCCAGATCTCTGAAAAATATTAAGTGTCAAATTTGTGCCTAAGAACGTTTTTATCTGCTTTGTACATCCTCGATGTGGTTTTAGGCAGGCCAGAAGTGCTGCCTGAAGGGAAGTGGCAGTGGGGTGGCTGTGAGCACTGGCAGCAGCTGCTGAGGACTGTGTGTGCTCCAGAAACAGTTGAAGGCCACAGCTGGAACCAGACTAGGGAGTCAGGATATGTACCTGCAGACAGAATTATCTCTGTGTACGTACCCTCACATGCAGCTCGTGCTGGGGCTGGTTAACAATGGAAGCAGCATCTCTGCTGGCACCATGTGTCTGCTGAGCCCTGCAGCAGAGATACACACAGAGATTCTGCTTCTGTCACACTGCTCCCTCAAACAGCCCAACTAACCTGATAAAAGCATATCTGTACCTGCTTTAGGGGTTAGCAGACCTAAGCTTTGAGATACAGTTTGTATTTACTTATTTATTTAACATTCACAAACGACACAGTTGTTCCAGCAAAGCTTTGCAGGACAACCTGAACACTGATAAAATGACCACTGCACTGCTAACCTTTGCACAGTGCGGTGCCATATTTTAGGCAAAGCTCACTCTGTTTTTATTGGGATGTTCAATGTAATGTAGTACCACAATCTGTCAGTCAATAAAAATGCTATTTCCTCCCCAGGCTGCATGTGTTCTCACCTGTTACAACAATATTGAAATGATGCCAGTTGCATCGTGTTTGTAAACAGTGCCAGATTGGAACTGCATGCTCCATTCTGTAGGATCATGTCTGTTGTGTGATGTGGGCATCACTCAATTAATTGGCTCCCTTTGTTTTCCCTGGATTTCTCCTTGACATTTATTTCTGGAAAGGCAGATCCTGCAGGCAGCTTTATTTGTGGTTCAGGAAAAAGACACACTTTAATGTCCTCACACCATATTTATCATCATCTCACCTGCCTTGCAAAGGTAGCTGCAGACGTTGTGATGGATGGAGGATGGCTTGTCCAGTTTTGCTGTGGTTTCTGTAAGTGCTGTTTTTCATCTCTGGGCAAAGCGACATAGTGTAATTTCTTGTGGCTGTGCCACACAACAGAGCTCTGATCTCCTGGCTCTTCACTGTCTGTGTAAATAACTACTGCCTTTTAAAAGAGGTTTTGCCTGATCAGGTACTGAAGTTGCTGTGCTGTGGTGTTTGGCAATGGTTCAGAAGAGAACCTGCTTCTCACCCTCCCACCCCTCTGGGGGTAAAAGTACTGCAGCACCAGGTGGGGTCGTTTATATCTTAAATCCCCAAAATAATGTAATTGCAAATCAGATATACAGATCTAAGGAAGGCGATACTAAGGGTTTCACATTAATAGAGATCTCTGTCCTTTAAACTGGAGGTAAGATTTTCTTTTTTATATTAATGTGATTCTGGACTGTTTCCAGTGTATTATCATTAAAGGGACATACTGTTAGATGAGAATGTATTTGTGCTGCCTGAAGAACAGAGTTTATTGTTGTCATGTCATTTGTTATCCCACTTCATTTCTTAGTGCAGATTTATTCTGTTCCCATCTGCCTCACGCTCCTTTTAAACAAAGCTTCAAACAAATGAGTCCAGGTAGACATAGCTTTTTCTCCCTATTGCCAGTGGCAATGTTTCCTTGGTGCCTGTGGTGAGGAGGACCTTCTCAGCCCTTTCTATATTCCTGTCTCTTTGGGAGCAGAACTCACCATGGGATTAGAGCAGCTACCAGTGGTGGTGGCTGGCCACGGCTGGACCCTGCTCTGGGGTGGTGGCACTGCAGAAACTGGGGTGCAGGGGTGCAGGACTATGCCATGCAGCTCCCTGCTTGAAGGGTGTGCAGAGACTGAGGGAGCACAGGTATGGCCCTGACGACTCAGACCATAGTAATTCATCTAATCCCCCGCTAAATGCTTGGCACTAGGAACTGACTTTTTCTCCTTAATCAGATGAACGAACACAAAATGTGACTGTTCCCTACTGGCTGTGTTGTATTAAGAGCTGCAAAACCCCCAGAGATTAAATAACATTTCCAGAAATCAACCTCACTGGCTACTCACTGGCATTTTCTTCCCCCTAATATGCAGTGAAGATATAAAAGCCTAAATCTGGAGTAAACAAAGTCAGAAGATGAATATTCTGTTTTCAGACACTAGATTCTCTTACTTTTCTGAGTAGAAGGAGGAAATAGTTACAAAATTGCAATGAAGCAACTTTAACAGTAGGAAAATAACTGGTGTCCACTTTATTTGTTCTTTACTATTCTTTTTTAGAGAATGAGTCTTCTCTTTTCACTGTAAGGATTGGTCATAGGTTTTAACAAAAATAATTTAGGATCAGCTATAATGCAGTGATGTCTGCTTGCAGTCAGGAAATATCTCCTAATCAAGAGACATAGCCATGGAAGAAATTCTGATGTCCCTCAGGTTTACAAAACTTACCTTTCAAGATGTTTGATAATATAGGAGGGTCTGTGGAATAAATTAGGTAAGATTATAGATTTGGATTAGAATAGCCCCCAAGATTGTTCTAACCTGCACCAGAACTGGGCACAGCCCCTTTCTTCCCAAAAGAAGGTTTCACAGCCAGGCCTTTGGTCGTCTTTGTGCCCCAGTGATCCAGGCAGATCAAGTCTGACAGAGAACATCAAAGCCAAACTTGCTCCCATCACTTTTGAAAGGTTGCTCCCTACCTCCTGTCCCCCATATGTTGCCTGATATGCCTGCTGATTGTTAAATAGGAGTTATTTTTACTTCTCACTCACTCAAAAAAACCGAAAAAACCAAAGAAACAATACCCCCCAAAAATCAACAAAACCCAGGCTTGTCTAAAGAAAAGCAGCAAAATGTCAATTGTCTTATGCAGAAGGTAACTGCTGTTGGCAAGATGCACTTGTGGTGGATCTGTGTCCCTGTGCACGATCAGGCTCATGGCTGTGTGGGCCCTGGGCTCATCCAGGCAGATATCCATTAGGTTCATCTGTTTAATGTAGGCAGAAACCCGTGCTCTCAACAGGGGCTTGTTGTGCTGAGACTGTCACTGTGAGTAATGGCTGCTCGTGTGATAACTCAATGTAACTTCTGGATAGCGAGTGACTTACTGAGGCTTTTTGTGCAACAACTGTACAGCACAAATTCAAGTTTTTATAAATGGGGACTGGTGTCTGTTGTGATAAATCAAATTACTTGTTTTGCCCTGTACTTCCAGCATATTCAATTTGCACCACAGTAAGACAAACTTATTGTGATGACAGACTTACTTTTGTTGTTGAAGGTGGCAATGGTGAAATGCACATCTAATGATCTTGCTTTCAAGATTCTCCCAGCTGTTGCAGGAGAAGTCACCTAGCCAGAATGCTGCAGGGCACAGGCTGAACCCTGCTGTCTTCAAGACCCCATACTCTCTGCTGCAGGACTGCCAGGTCCTTATGATTACAGCTGAGGACAGAGTCCTGTCTTACATGGGTGCATCCTTTGGACTAGGTAAAATAATAGGTTGCACTTCTGATTTTGCAGCTTTTTCCCTGGGTGCCTTTGGGGCCCAAAAAGCAATGGAGACTTAAAATAAAGTGGATCCAAGCCCCTGATCAGAAAATTTCAACAACTCTAGAAATAATAATTTCTCTTCCCACCCACATAGCCTTACTGTAGTAAGCCTTACCCATTTTACTCTAGGTTGGTGTCCCAAAGGGGTAAAGCACTGGTTCTCTTCAGCTCCATCTCTGAGGACTCATGCAGTCAAGTGTTTTTGGTACCCAGTACAAAGTGTGAAGAATGCATGTGAAGTTCATTGGTGTTTCTGAAACTCACTGTTGACTGCCTGATTGCCAGCCCTTTATTTGGCACAGGTAGCATGTGGTGAATGACAACACAATAGACTGTGAACCACCTTCCTTATTTTTTTTTTTTTTTTTTCTGCAAGAAGAGGGAGATTCTTTCCTGGAATTCCTCCACATCTGTGCACAGCCTGAAATTAAATTGCTAGAGCACTTCCCTAAGAGGTTTTAATTTACATTTCAACAGTCCAAAGTAGCAGTTACTAAATGTCCTAGTTGGAGTAAGCTTAAGGTTCTGGTTAGTCACTAAAGTTTTTGATACTGGGAAGAAATAAACATTTAACTGTGAGGATTATAATATATAAGATATAATACTTTTTTGCTGTGACAGGTTATGAGTGCAGGAACTCTGTCCCTCTGTTAGAAGGGTTTAAAAAGTACCAACCCACAGTTCTTAGTTACTTCCACCTCAGCTGAAGAGTGACACAGAAGAAGCAGACTTGTCTAACCAAATGCTGCTCAGCCTGGGTGAAGAGGAGCATGCAGCCCCTCCTTTACCACACTGTGTGTCATTTATTAACTTACCAGAGACAAAATAAAAGGGGCTAGAAAAGGTCAGGAAGTGTAGTTTGATGCATAGGTAAAGGAGGCATGTGCCTAAAAAATCAGGGATATGAGAATGACCTTGTTTCCAAATTCTGTCCCTGGCAGAGCCTGGAGATCTGCTGCATTGACCCCAGGGCTGTGGGTGAGAGGGGCAGCCCTGGCAACTCTTTCTTTTCCTACAACTCCCTTATGCTCTGTCCCTATACTAAGACTTTGTGAAGCTCTCCAAGGCTGTTCCTGGACTGGCCAGCTGCTTTCCATCCTGCCCTATCCCCAGTTACTCCTCTATCTATGGGACTGGATTGCCCGTGTCACTGACAGGCAGCTTTGCAGCTCCACATTTGGACAGCCTTAAACAGTGTGTTCTGTTCTGAGGTTGTTGCAAGAGAAGACACAGCAGCTGGTGAAAAATTCTGGTATGTGTTCAGAACACGGGTGGCACGAGGCATTCTGCTCTGTCCTCTGTCTGGGCAGCTGCAAGGGGCAATGCTGCAGTGAGGACATGGCTCTGGCAGGCAGAGTGAAGACCAAATTACTGTGATGGGGAGGGAAATCTGTTCCTGGGTTACTGATGCTTAAAAGAAGCCAGACTTTGGACTTCTGTAGTTATTTTTCTGTGTTGATCTTCCCTTTCACAAGGAAATTTTTCCCTCACTGCCTACACCTCCCTGGTGCAAAGAGGGTGATGGGGGGAGTTACACTCTCACCTGGCAGTGGCTTTTCCAACTTGTCTTTGTAGTATCCATGGCAAGGGAGAAGGAGATGTGCATGTGGCCCTGACAACACCTGGTGAGGGTCCCCTAGGCTATAGGGCATTGCTGTAGTGTATGAAGCTGCTGCACCCTCATTTTTAAGTCTCTTCCTTGGACTGTGACACATCTGTGACTTGCTCCTGTGGTGCAACAGATGTCTGACCTATTGCAATGCCAAAATCTAGAGGCACATTCTAAAAAACCTGAAAAATAAGAGGGTGGACATTCCAATACAAAATTCTCTTAGTAAGATTAGTCTGAAGAATCCCACTGTACAGCCATTCTGTGGGGTTACTTTCTTTCTACCTTTGTTGTATTATTTTTTTTCCTTTGGTATGAAAAAAAATATTTTGGTGCTGGTGGAAAACAACCCTTCCAGTGAAACAATGCTGAACAATGATGATCTGTCATCAAAACGATTTTTGATATGAGGAGTTGAAACGCTAAAGGTTGTATTTTGAGAAACTGAAAGCACCTATTAAGTGGAAGAACATTCACCTGAGCATTAGCAGAGTCTCCTCAAGCAGAACAAAGAGGTAAGCTCCAAGCATCCATCTGATTAGAAGCTAAAAGTATCTGATTTTGCCACTGAGCATGCTGTGTAATTATGTGAGCATGCCTTTATCTCCCTTTACATTTTCTGTGTTGCAATCTGTTTTCCTTCTTAAGATGTCTTCTGTGTCATTTCCGGAAAATAAAAGCACCGATCCCATCACCCAGACCCCCCTCTGCACCACCTGCTCTGTGAATCCCACAGGTGTTTCTCTGTGTGTTGGAAAAATCAGCTGGGATGACAGATACAAGAGCAGTATGTTTACTTTAAACCTAAAACCCAAACCCAAGATGTTGGTCCTTGACCAGGACCACTATTCCTTGAGAATCACCTTCCAGATTACTCTGGGAGCAGCTACAGATGCCCTAAGTGCTGTATGACATTACAGAGAAAGAAGCCAGGTAGCAGGTGCAGGTTACTGTAAAAAAGTGACTTGGTTGCTTAAAAAAAAGAAAATTATAGCAAATGAAGGTATGAGCAGTCAGTGACCTCCGATATGGTGTATCTGACTCCCTTAATGCTTGACAAATGGTTTAAGCTCAGTGGCTGGCTTTGGAGGAATGGAGCATGTACTCAGCCCAAGCATAAGCATTTTTTCCAGAATAACACAGAAGTTAATGTGCTACAATAAAAGCATCTGCTTCATTTAATGACCCATTTCATCATGTGATTCCTGTCTTTAGCTGTGAAATGCCAGCAGTTTTCAAGTAGGCTGGGAATGTCCCAGCACTGATGTGCCTGTTATCCTACTTATGAGAGAAGGAAAGAAGCCAAGGAGAGCTGTCAATTATTTCTGTCTGTTCTGGAGTTGTCCTCTTCTGACTGGGCCTGGCATGGTGGCTCCTGGGGAAACTTCTCATGTCAAGCAGATATCTCCTCCTCGCCCCTTTTCCTGCTCTCTACTGTTCAAAAACACTGTGCATTTACAGGTAAAATGACAAAAATGCTTTGGAAGGGCTCTAGTGTTGGACCGCAGACTCTGCAAGGCAGCACTGGAGCTTCCCTCATGTGATGCACATGGGGGTGAGTCATTCAGAGGTGCTGCTCTAACACTTGCCACTCCTCTTTGCTTCATCTTCTGCCATGGAGGATAAAAACAGATGAGTTCTGCCCTTACTGTCCAGAAACAAATCTGGTTAATAATAAATGGTGATTATAAATAATGATGCTTTATGGAATATACTGGAGCAGATGAGGTCAGTTTTCTACAATCACACATTCTCCTCATTCCTCTAGAAAAGTTATATTAAAAGAATGAGGTACATTCTTTTAAAATATAATTATTTGGTAATTATAGTAAAATATAATTACTCAGCAAGTGTTGCCAACGGGAAGATAATGCAATGCAGTTGTACTTTTTGTATTTAAAGAAGAGAAGGTTTCTCCTCTTCACATATTTCTCTAGATTGTTCTTCATAGCTTGTTTGTTCAGACACTCCTTTATAGTCCTTTCTGGTATGGACTGAGTTCAGAAGAGCCACAGCAGAATTCCTAGCAGGTATTGCAAATCTACATAAAAAGTATAATATCTGCTAAGTTAGTTTTCAAACTGTAGTCTGCTTATGCATTTGTTACAGCTCTACTATAGGGAAAAATGGAAACAAAGGTTTTCAACAGACAATTGAAAGTAAAGTTCATGACACCATTGCTTCTCCTACCTTATCTGAGAGGGTTAATTCAGCCCAGATTATTCCTTTAATCCATTTCCTAGCACATTTCTGTGACTGCCTGTGCTGCCTGGATGGAGGAGGAGTAATGGAAAGAGGGGATGGCCTTTTCCTCCCAGTGTCACCAGTGATGCTGAGTTCAGTGACCCAGGCATCAGTGGCTCTCCAGCCAGAGGGGGCCCCTGGGGACACTTTTGACAGTAGGAATTGTCCTGCTGATCCATGGAATAACTGTAAGTAGACAAGCACGTACTCTTCTCAGGTGAGTGTTAATGTGTGACACAAGATGAAAGTTGGCTAAAACCATAAAGTAGCATCTGACCTAAGTAAGTATAAACATTCTTTCCTGGTAAGTTTTTGTTACAGTTAAGCATTTTCTCTGGAAGTCTTTGTGATGTTCTCTCTTTACATTTTGGGGAATTGAACTCCTTTTTTTTCTCCATTATTGCATTTCTATCAAACAGGCAAATATATTTCCTGTATGCTTCTCTTCCATGTAATGTCCTCTTTTTGATTTGTTTTTCAACATGCTGCAGTCCCCGTGAAAGTCTCTTGTGAGCATTGCATTGGACCAAAGTTCAGAGTTGGTTGCTTTCCATCAGAGACTCCTGTTGACCTCTGTTTGTATGCTCACTTTCTACATTAAGTAGATAAAATATTTTTTTTTTCTTGAATCATTCTTTATCTGTTTCCCATGTTCCCAGAGCATGGTAATAAAGCTGTATTAGGTTACTTGTTTTAAGTGGCAACATGCCCTGTTCTGTGGTGACTGGAAGTGGAATAGCCTCAAGATAAAGGAAAACAAAAATGCAAAACATTATGGTGACATGACCTTGAAGGAGATTCCCCCCTATCATAGATTCTCTCTGCCCCTTATGTATAAGTAGGGCTGCTAGGAACAGTACAAATTGTGTGTTTATTTTCTGAGTTTTTCTCATAGTGCCCAAGGCGAGTAGTTGGAATTTCATTCTCTCATTGTTAACTGTGATACCCAGAATTCATGTCTTAAAGGGAAGTTTATCTCTGGAGAGGTAATATATAAAAAAGTGGTAGGTTCTTACAGAGCAGTTTCATTTCCTGTGTGTATACAGATTTGGATTTAGTTTTGCCTATTGCAGATGAATTTCCTAATTTTCCCCCCTGCATATTTTCTTATTTCTCTTGCCCTGGATATGCACCTGGAGAGGACTGAAGTGGATTTTTTTTTACTTCTGCAACATGAAAGAATCACTAAATAAGCTCTGGATTGTGGTGCCAAGTTGAGCCCCCACTCACATCTGTGGAAGAACACTAAAGGCACAGAGAAAGGTTGTAGCCTGTGGAAACTTCAGTGATGGAGGGTGTGTATGGCTCTGGATTAACTCAGAAGGAGCTCTGGGTTATCTGGAGTCAGAAGCATCCATCTTCCATTTTTGTGAAATGACAATCTCATGTAAATCACAAAGACATGACAAACACTTTGATGCTGCTCAGGCAGAATTGGTCTGCGAAGCTGAGTTGTTTATGAAATAAGATTTTGTTAGAAACATACTGGGACCCCATCCCGAAGTGAATAAAACTTTCAGGCAGATGAAGAACACTTTTTAATGTAAGACCATTTCTTCTACAGCATGCAATATTTTGTTGTAGAAGTTATGGCCAGTTTTAAATGTCTTTTAACTATGTTGTGAATTACATCCATAAGAAAGATGAATATGGAACAACACACTTCCCCTTTCTCATGGTCATAGGTCCATAGTTTCAGGGTAAGGCGTGAAGGCAAGGACAGTGACTATTTCTCTCTATACATGAATACTTTTTCATAGGTAAGCTTTAATATCATCCATGTGAAGATAATGCCATTATTTCAGTGCATAAAGAAGCACCTCCATTACTCTAGAGTCAGTCTTACAGGGAATGAAAGAGTCAAGCAGCACAATCACCATAAAGTAGATCTTTGCTCTTCAAAATTTGATGGTGTGCAGGGTTCACTACAGAAAAAGCAATTCTTTGTCAAGTTTAATAAGAAGTGAAAATAAAGCTGTGTAAGTTTCTGGAGTTTTGGTTTATTTTGGGTTCTTAAACAGCACAGACTTACTAGAATATTTTGTTTTTGTCTAATTCCCAAAGCAAGCAATTGGTTTGTGCTGCAGCATCAGAAATCAGGTATGCAAAACAGCAACAAACATGGGTTATGTTAGCCAGGAGAGTGCATATTCAGGCATCTTTAAGGCTCCCTTAAAATATATAAAACATTGTTTAAACTCACATGCAAAATCATATCAAGTTACAGGCATTGGAACTGAAAAATGGGAAATTGTAAACTTTTCCAGGCTTACCTGCAAAATATCTGTGAGAAGAGCAAAACTCTTGTGTTTTTGACTGAGAAATTTAATTTTTAAACTTATGAAAAAGGTTGCTATTGGAAAACTGATTTACTTGTAGTAGACTCTTGTGCCTGGGGAAAACTCTGGATTCTCAGACTCTTGGGATATTCTGGAAATGAACGTTTTTCCACCCAGGGATGCTGGGATTGTGAATCCAGCTGAGCAGTTGTGGTTTTACTCAGCTGCCAGCTGCAGCTCAGGAAAGCTGTTCCTTCCTGATTCTGCTCTAATCCATCCTGGAACAGCTGCAGAGAGGGGAGAGCAACTTATGGAGAAACTGCAGGCTGATGTCCTAGCAAATTGAAGCTTTAATAACTAAAAATGGAAAGGAGAGAGGAGGGAAGGTGGGAAAAGATTCTGTGTATCTCTTGTCCATCAGGCTGGGATTTGGGGCTGCCCTGCCTCCCCCAGCAAGACTGCAGGCAACACTTATCCTCCTGCCAGGGGGCACGGCACAGTTTTCTCTGTGTATTGATAGCTGTATTTCTAGCAGGACAAGCTGAAATTCTCAAAACTGTTTCTTATGAAGAGAAAACCAGTTCATGGCTCAGTTTTTCCTGCCCTGCCCATCCCAATTTAAACTTCTCAAACCTGTATGCAAAACATCACAGCCTCATGGACATTTGCAGGCACAAGTTTTCTGAATTAAACAGAAAGCCCTTTGAAAATTACAATCCTAATCCATTTTTCTTCAGCATAATGTCTGCTTCAATAATGACTGCTCACACATAAATTTTCATCTATGGAGAACTGAAATAGGCAAACTTATATTGATCTCTATTAACTACAAATTGGTTACAAGTTGCCACTACAATTTGAGTAGAAATTTTTTTTTAAAGATTAAACGACGTCGACTTTACCTTGTTGAAAAGCAGTGGTTGCCTCTGTTCTGGCTGTTCTTGTCCATATGGGTATTGAAGTACTGCATTCTTTGGTAGCACTGGTGTAGATAAGATTCACTTAAAATTTCCTTTCTCATTTGTATTCAGGTTATAATTAATTATTTGCACATAATTAATGGTGGCTGATACTTGGCTGCTTCAGAAACAAAATGATAAGCTAAAATCTCAAATTTACGTATCAATTTCAAGCGATTGAAATGGCAAGGACAAAAATTGCCTTGTTCTCGGGACAGTGGTTGGATCAAATAATTAACAGAATTTTTGCTACTTAGTTTATTGGATCATGTGAAAATGCTTTTTAGATATAGTGGCACAGAAATCACGGATATGACAGATGCAACCCCACCAAATCATTAAATATCTCTGTCTCAGACAAAACTCCAATGCTAAAAGACAGCGCTGAGTTTGTGCTCTGTTTCATGTCTGATTGCAAAAAATGCTCAGGGGTGTTTCGTCAAGCACTGAGTTGTGGGGGGATCTGAGACCAATGGCCAAGGAGCAAAGGAAAAACATAATGTAACTGCACTGGCAATGTGAAAAATGGAATTAAGTGAACCCTCAGCAAGTGTGCCAACTGCACCAGCCTGTGTGGTGTGGCTGACAGGCTGGAGGGAAGGGAGGAACTCCAGAGGAACTTTCTCAGGTTTGAGATGTGGGTCTGTGCAAGCCTCATGAAGTGCAATAAGGCCAAGGGCAAGGTCTGGTCCCTGGGCTGGGGCAGCCCCAAGCACAAGCACAGGCTGGGTGGTGAATGGACTAAGAGCAGCTCTGAGAAGAAAGGCTTGGAGATGTAGGTTGGCAAGAAGCTGGACATGTCTCAACATTGCACTTGCAGCCCAGAAAGCCTACTGTGTCCTGGGCTGCACCAAAAGCAGCATGGCCAGCAGGGTGAAGGGGTGATCCTGCTCCTCTGCCCCGCTCTAGTGAGACACCACCTGCAGTGCTGCTTCCAGCTCTGGGGTTCCAAACTTAAGAAGGGTGTGGACCTGCTGGAGTGAGTCCAGAGGAGAGCCACAAAAGTGATAAAAGGGTAAGAGAACCTCTCCTATGGAGACAGGATGAGTGAGTTGGGGCTGCTCTGTCTGGAGAAGAGAAGGCTCTGGGGAGACCTTAGAGCAGCTTTCCAGCACCTAAAGGGGGCTTTTTGAAAGGGCCTGTAGTGATAGGGCAAAGAGGGATGGCTTCAAACTGAAACAGGGCAGAGTTGGATTTGCTATTAGGAAAAACTTCTTTACTGTGAGGGTGGTAAACACTGGAACAGGTTGCCCAGGGAAGATGTGGATACCCCATGTCTGGAAGTGTTGAAGGCCAGGTTGGATTGGGCTCTGAGTAACCTGGTGTAGTGGTTGGCACCTGCCTTTGGCTTGGGTTGGAACTACATGATTTTCAAGTTTCCTTCCAACCCAAACCATTCTATGATTTTATAATTTTTAGTTAAAATCTTTTATGTACTCTATTGTAACTTAGCAAATGCTGAAAGACAGACATAGGTGCTAGTAGTGTCCTGTACCAGCACTGTATTTAGGGTGATAATTTGAGTTCAATAGAGATTACTGGTAGATGCACGTTTGTATATTCATAATGACTTCCTTAAAGGTGTTATTTGGTGTATTTTTTCCAGAATTAAGAAGTCTACATGTCACTGCTTTTTCTAACACCGTATTCCAGCAGAAAGCATTTTTCTGCCTAGAATGAAACCCATCCCTAGGAGCTAACCACAGTTTCAAATAATAGAGACGTTTCAACATGTTACAGAGTCCTGCATATTGGTTAGCTGCTTCTCAATTAAAAGATTTATGATCTGTATAGAACAGATGAAAACTGTAACCCCCAGCTGTAAAGTATTAATGCAAGAGTGGTTGACTAGTGCAGTCAGGTAAGGTCAGTTATTATGCACCGTTGGGAAAGAATAGATTCCATATCATTCAGATCAATGCACTTCAGTACATTCTCTTAAAACATCCCAGTTTCCAGGCAGCCTGTAGACTCTAACCATTTCCTGAAGCAATTAACAAAGTATAATGCAAAGCAAAGCAGAGATGAAAACCAAAATGAACTACTGACTGTAAAACATGGAATAAATCTCATGTCACTACTAGCTTAGTCATTGCTAAGTGCTGTTAATCATCTACTCTTTGTTGCCTTGTCAGGTGCATGGCTGAGATTTTGGGTGATTTATATGCCTGTTGTTCATTTTGCAATGCAAATGCCTGGAAGTGCATGTGTTCTGCTGCCAAATGTCAGCTGAGAAGAGGTAACCTGCAGCTTTTTGTGCTCTGGGAGTACCTTGAGCTCCTCTTGAGTTGTCCCCACAGGAGGTATGGCCTTTTTCTAATTTGTTCATAAGCAACTGGCTGTGTAAGTCCCACCATACTGTTAGAACATCTCATCTGCCTCCAAGTCTTGCACCATAACCCTTTGTACTGTAAATACTTCCAGTAATATATGACCAAGCTCTGGGGTCGTGAACCTGGTAATATTGGCATTGGAACTTACAGACAGAGGACTGAACATAAGCATTTGAACAGCTAAATTCAAATGTGTTTATTTTGGAAGAAATTGGTCTAAAAGAAGAGTAAAAAGTCGACCACGACTCTTGTGTGGACAGGCTGGATAATAGATAATGCTCTTGAAAAGAAAAAAACCATTTCAGTCCTTCCATTTTTCTTACACAAGCACTGTTAGGCCACATTTTCCCCTCTCTGACTCTTGTAAGAGTAGCAAGTAACCTGAAAGATAATCTTTATGTTTCAGAAATACCACTAGCAGAGCTTAAAGCAAAGGCTGGGTGGAAATGTAGGTATTTTATATATGTTTAGAAACTGCTGTTAATATGTTAGATGCTAAGTTCAGAAAGGAAAAAGTTATAAAGCATTGGAATGGGCTGCCCAGGGGAGTGGTGGAGTCACCATCCCTGGAAGTGCTCAAGAAATGACTGGACATAGCATTCAATGCTATGGTTTATTGGACAAGGTGGTTTTGGTCAAAGGTTAGTCTTGGTGATCTTTGATATCTTTTCCAAGCTAATAATTCTGAGATTATATGAAATTTGAAATCTCTTGCTGTCTGGAACTGTGATGATGTCCAGAAGTCAAGGTGTGCTCTTAATACCACCTTTTTAATGTTCAAGTAGAAAATATATTATGACTTAACTTTTGAATAAAACATATTCACATCCTAACATTCAGGCTGCAAATCTCCATGCCTTTATGAATATTAACAAATTTCAGCTTGCCTTTCTGGATTTTAATTTCTTTGCAAGCCACCAGTATATACAGACCTTTAAGTCTACTGTACTGAGGGTCCCAGTGACTTGAGAAGTGTAACTTCCTGACACCTGCTGTAGAGTCCTCTGTATCTTTTCAGATCTTTTTTTCCCTTTCCCAAAGCTTTGTCAAACTTTATTTGTTAATCTGTAGTATTTTTTCTATGTTCTTAAATGTTTTATAAGCCTTTTTAATCAGTCTGTTATACAGCAGTATAAAAGTCACTTGAATGATACGTTCTCCAATAGTCGTAGCTTGGCTCGACACTAACAGGATAAACAGATCCATAGATCTTTCTACATCACTACCTATTTATTCTTTTCTCAGACCTGACTTATGGGATAGGCTTTATTTATTTCCCTATATCTGAGCAGCAATGCCATGTACCTCTACTTGGTTAACAAGTCTGTGTGACTACAGAACTATTCAGTCATGCTTTGATTATGTTTGTTGTCAAACTTTTCACTTCACATTATCTTTTCATACACATTAAAGGCTGCACTGAGGTAAATCTGAGGCTTTGCACTGACTTCAGTGAGCCTAGTTTCTGTCTCCAAGGGAACACCCAAACTTTTATACAAAATGTGTAAGTTGGACATACCTTTGTCTCTTATCTGTTAAGTAACTTAATATTAAAATTTATTATTTAACGTGTGTCACTCTGACATCTGGGCAATATGATGTCCAACCAACTGAACCTTTTATTAAGTTAGCTCTTGCTGTTCAGACTGGCTGACTCCTACCCTTCAGAAAAGCTCTCTTAAGCTTTTAAATGGGTTCTAATTCCATATGCAGCTTCCTGCACCTTAGGAATATATTTTTTGAAAGTATGCTTTTTTCACCATTGCCTGCTGCGATTAAATGCAGTAACATTAACCCATCATTATGCATTTCAAAACCTGTCAAATTCATGTACCATCTGAAAGGAGACTTTCCACAGTTCATATATATATAGAAGGAGTTCGTATTTGTTCTGTGAGTCATTTCTCACTTCTGAAATTCATTCCCTGCTATGTGCAAAGGTTGTGTTAGGTTTCTGCATGTGGTTTCAGATTTATGGCTGCAGTGGTATTGCTAATCACAGGAGACAAGCCTGAGATGGAAAAAGGAGTTAAGAATTGTTGGCAGTTCTCTGAGAAGCTATATTAAATCTTCAGATATTAATAATTTCAATGAAGAGGAAGAATATGAAGTGCTATAAGAAAAAGGTTAGCTAAAAACAAATTCCAAGTGTAATAAGAGAGGATGTGGAAATTTGGTCAAGTTACTGAGGAAGAATTGTAAGGAATTAAATAGGAATGAAAGAAAAAATTGAGAAAAAATAAGACATGTGAAGATAAACAAAGCAAGACCATGCAGTATAAAATACACATTATATAAGTACAACAACAGGGAAAAAACCCTATTCCACTCAGTGAAAAGGAAAAGTTGTGGGCAGATGAAAAATAAAATATGGAAATATTTAAACCTTTCTTAGCTCCATTTCTCAGAATATCACTTGACAAACTGCTATTTAGACAGGCAATAACTGGATGAAAGCTCGGGTTAGACCAGTTGAAAGACAGATGGGAGAACACTTAAAGCAGTTTAACAAGTTATCTGGATCATAGCACCTGTGCCAGGATATTGTAAAAACTGGCTGAATCAATCACAAGTCATTATTAATCTTTGAGTGTTTGTAGAGAGTAAATGAAATTCTGAAGGATTAAGAGCTTGGTACCTATTTTTATCTTGTTAGGATTAGAAGGTTTTTATTCTTTATTCTGGAAAAGAGAAAAAGTAGTCCCTCCAAATATTATTTTTTGTTCTCTCTGGATAGGACAAAAAGAAATGGGCTTTCAGTGTAGCAAAGCAAGTTTTGATGAGACAGTAAAACATTGGAAAAAAACCCTAAATCTTTCTAATGTTAAAGGGGTACATTTTCATGGAAACAGGTTGTTTAGGGAGTTTTGAGGGCACAGTTGTGGTGCATTGTTAAGATTAGGTTAGACAAGCATCTGCCAGGAGCAGTGTAGGCACATTTGACCCTGTTTATAGGGAAGAAATGGATTATATTGTCTCTCAAGGAGCCTTTCAGGTTAGATACCAGCTTTCTTATTATGCCATTATTCAAAATATCTATTTTGTGAGTCCTAGCCTCTAATTGTGTCCCCTCTCTTTTTTGGTTTGCAACCTGCTTGTTTTGTGTGGCTGCCTGTTATTTCTCCAAGTTTATGATTCTTCAAGCAGAGACTCCAATTTTTCACAGCACTCGCTAATAAGGATTTAAATATGTTGGCACCTAGATGCCTGTTACAGACCTTTCTCTAATGATATTAAAAATAGAATAATTAGAAGGCTTTTTGGTTTTGAATATCAAAAAGTCAAGCTATCTGAAAACTTACTGCAAAAGAATAGGGGTTTTTTAGGGGAGTGGGGAAGTAAAGGTACTATTCTAATTTTGCTTAATGCTGGATAGCAATTTAGAGAGTTTTACCCAGCATTATGAATTACTGGTTTATGTTTAGCTTCATTTACAACATAAAAGTCCTAAAAATAGCCAGGTTGCAGGGAAATTCCAGTTTGAATTGCATTGATAAAGGTAGCACCAGCCTACCTTTTCAATTTTTTCAGTGTTGGATTTAATTCACTTTGAATGAGTCTTACACAAGCAACACTTAAAGGATTCACACCATGTAGTTCAGGCAATATATTTTGGCTAAGCCAAAAGTGTGAGAAAGTAGTCACCATCCCTGGAGGTATTTAAAAGATGTGTACATGTGGCACTTGGGGACAGGGTTTAGTGGTGGGCTTGACACTGCTGAGTTAATGGCTGAACTCAGTCTTAAAGGTCTTTTCCCACCGAAGTAATTTTGAGATACTGTGATTCTAAATGTGAGGGCTTCTTTATCTCCCTTGGTTTATCTTTTATCTCAGCAACACCTAACTAAAACCAAAAAATTATGTTTTAAAAATATCCTTATACATCTGGAAACTCAGCTGTAATTACACTATTTTTATCACCCAAAAGATAAAAAAGATAATAATTGAATAAGGGCCTTTCCTTTCCTTTCCTTTCCTTTCCTTTCCTTTCCTTTCCTTTCCTTTCCTTTCCTTTCCTTTCCTTTCCTTTCCTTTCCTTTCCTTTCCTTTCCTTTCCTTTCCTTTCCTTTCCTTTCCTTTCCTTTCCTTTCCTTTCCTTTCCTTTCCTTTCCTTTCCTTTCCTTTCCTTTCCTTTCCTTTCCTTTCCTTTCCTTTCCTTTCCTTTCCTTTCCTTTCCTTTCCTTTCCTTTCCTCACTGCCAACATAACATGGGGATGATCAAAACAGCTTAAGTTTAGATACTTCATTTCCTTGCCAGCAATTTATAGCAAAGCAGATGTGTATGCAAATTACACCTATCTTAATTCCCTCACTCACGATCTCAGTCAATTACTTTAAAATAACTTCTATCTTTCAAACATAAAATGTGATGAAGAAGCTTTAATGTTGGATAAAGAAGGTGTCAGTAACTACCCAACCAAGGGCAAGACTGAAACATATGGTCACATTTTCCCAGCTTTCATTGATCTCATGGGAGCTCTCAGTAAAAAAAAAGTCAATGACAGGGTTTTCAATGTATAAGAGTAAGAACCATGTGCACGTGTGTTAGAGGTAATAAGATGGGTCTTGTATTGCAGATAATTTTCTTTTTTGGGTAAATATATTCTGAAGAGTATGAAAAGCAATGTTTTCTCTACCTGAAAAATGAAGCTGTGACATTTTAAATGCAAAGGCATCCAACCCCCTCTACCCTCCCCCCATGCTATGTGGAAAAGCACAGAGACTGAAGCACTGAAATCCGTGGTTTTTTCATATAATTGATATTCCCCCGTGCTTTTGTTCACTTATTTAAATTTCATGGCATAGCAGTCTGTGTAGAAGCCACTTATATTATTGTACTCCTGCCTTCCTCAAAAGTTAGTGCACCCTCCATTACTTTCAAGACCAGTCTCTCCTAAAGAGACCTGTCAGACTCAGCAACCTTGACACATAACCGTCAAGACTTTGATTTCACAGAGTGGAATAATTTGTGGTTTTAGCCTTTCATTTCATTGATTTCACAGAGTGGAATAATTTGTGGTTTTAGCCTTTCATTTCATAGGCAAGACCTATTACCTGAGCCCTTCTGTCCACAGTTGTTAAATGCTTATTTTTAACCTGTGATTCCTCAGGTGGCAGATGGTGTGCTTAAAACCATGCTGAGCACTAGCTACTTTCAGAGATTCCATAAATGCTTGTGGTCTTGCAGTAACTTCTGTCCCCTCTCTTTGAGGGGCAGAGGAGGTCTGCAGCTAGCAACATTGGTGAGAAAGGCTACTAGAGTATTCCCAGCAAAACACACCTTTTCACAGAGTGGGCAGGAAGGATTCAGTAACCGCAGGAGATTTTTCTGCGGGAGCAGCTGTATTTGTGAAAGTCTTCTTGCCTGGACCTGTATACCTTGTATAAGGTGTAAGGCAGATGCATCATGAGCCTGACAGTTTCTTTCTTTGTTTTTTTTAAAATCTTTTTAAGTCACTAGTTTCTATGTCCCTTTAATTTGGTGCCATCTTTTTCCTATCCCATTCTTTTCTTTGTTATCATAATTACAGCTGGTTCAAGAACAAAATATTTAACATCTTTCCTTTCTGCTGGACATTGAAAGTATTGATTTAACATGTGCCTTGTTGTGTTTCTTTTCTTATTCAGGATTTATTGGAAGGTAGACTGGTAGCTGATACATGCATTTTTTCTGTTGTTCATATATGAGACCCTGATAGGACACATAAACAACAGCTACTCTGTTTTTTTCCTACAGAACAAAAGAATGTTGCCAAGATATATTCCACTTATATCTATGAGTACAATAACCTTCCTCAAGCATTTATATATGTTGGTAAGATGTTTTGAGTAGGAAGCATTCCCCCCCCTCATTCCTTTATATCTTGTCTTTTCTTTTCCTGGATTTTGTTTGCAAACAATTTGACAAGAACATTTTCCCCATACCTGGAATATTTATTGTTACACTGCTACTTTTAAATCTCACCAGGTTCTTATGAAAAAGAGATATATTTAGAAGCACAGTCTTCTGTCCAAAGAGGGTCTTTTCATTTATATGTCATCAGCCACTGTTTCAACAATAAACAGAAAGGCTCCCAGGAAAAGGTTTTTTAATAGGAAAAATCCTATCCTGATAGAAAAAAACTTTTGAATACTATAGTGCCCAGTGATTTACATGTGACTTATCTCCCTTGAAGGGAATATGAGTAGAATTTCTCTATAGCATTAAGCAAAGCAGTAAAAAGAGCAGTTTCAGTTTTCTGTGCTGTGTATGCATCCTTTTAGTGTACCTGTATCTTTGCTGTTTATTTTTGACTTTCTTTCTCTCATTCTGTTTTTTACCAGTGAATTTATGCATGTACTCACTCATGTGTTGTCATAATGGCTTTTCCTGCTTTGTTCTCACATCATGCATGTTTGAAACAAGTTAAATATAAAAGGAAAGCTAAAACCTTCATGGCAGGTTTTCCCTTCACATTATTTCAGAAGAGAGTAGTTCATTGCTATGCTAATGGGGAGCGTGTGGCACAGGGTAATTGTTAAAAAATATTCCTTGCAGACATCCATCATCTTTTATTGTTGAGCACTCAATATTCTGCTCACAGTAAGGATGTAATTCACTCTGGGCAATAAGACATCAAGCTGAATGCCACACTAATTGCAACAAACCTCTGCAGTGTCTAGCTGTGGAGGTGTATGAATAGAATCCAGTCCACAAAGCACCGTGCGCTGGTGTGGGTGCTGGCAGTAACATGTACTCAGCTGAGGAAGATCAACTGTGAAGACAATTTGTAAGAGACAGGCCAGTCCCAGAAACTCTGATTTCATTCTAACAGGACTGATTTACTTAGACTGAACATGGCATATATGTATAGAGTGAATAATGTGTGTATTAAGGATACGGATATAATATTGCTCTACAGAACTGGAAAATGTCCATCTTTTGGCCAGAAAGCAATCTTGTATTACCCAAGAAGCCAGATCACAGTTATTCCACGTGGCCTTATGAGTAGAAGCAGCATGGTCCACAGAACCTACTAACAACTAAACTATTTAGACCTAGTTTTCCTTTCAAACATTTAGATTAAGATATTGAAAAAAAAAATTACAAAAAGACCTCTTGAAACTCCTTTTCTAAATGATGGTGTAATATAATTCTGAACTACCTAAGGGTGTTCTGTGACTTGTTTAGTGCTTTCATTGCACATTCAGGGTTCTCCTATAAAACACACTGCTATGCTCAAATGCTGAGTATTGCTGTTATTAATGAAGGACTATAATGGTTCTAAATTTAGAGTTATAGTTCAATATAGAGTTTAAGCTCTTTGCTGGGGTTACAGCCATGAGGGTCTGCATGTAAGCAGTCCCTGTCAATTACTGACACTGACATATATAAGATGGTACCTGCTTGTGTCCCATTATTTTGATTTGAAGACACTGCACCATAAACATTCAGAATGCCAAAACCCCAAGAGAAGATGAACATGCTGATAACCTGAGCATAAATCTGTCAAAGACAGATAAACTTGAGTTAGCTCCAAGCAGGGCTTTTGCAAAACCACAAGCTGAATGTGCCCTTTGAACATGGTAACATATACTATAGTTTAACCTTAAACATACACATCCTAGCAAAAAAATTCCACCACCCTATGAAAATGTTAAAAATAGCACGTTCTATTGTGATTTTATATGCTGTATATTTAGAATAGCCATGATTTGAAAACGGGAAATGTAACTCACTTATGTCAGCATTTAAGGCTACCTAGAAATATGGAGGCAGCATTAAGAATATTTGTTAGTTTGCAATGCTGTGAAGATTTATTAGGCCACACATGTTCATTGTTTCTTTGGTCTTAACTCCAGTGTACATAGTCCCTGATGCTGGTTTGTAGTATGAAATTCCTTTAGGGTGTGGAGAAGTGAGTGGGCCCCTGAGAAAAATGGGCAGCTGGCAGGCAGTGATGGCACAGTGCTCAGGATGGAGCAAAAGCAGCAGGAAGGGGACACAGGCACCATGGCTGCTACCATCATGTCCAGCATGGTGGCTCCATTGCTCTCCTTGGTGAGGAGAGGGTTGTGCTCAGGGAAAGTCTGCCTGGGAGATGCAATTCTGTACAGCAATGCCTGCTCTGGAAGGGTCAGACAATGTACAAATTAGCACAAGCTGTGGGATATCTCAGGGTTTCTTCCAGCTGTGTTTTCTGCAGATCTGCTCTAGAGCAGCTCATATGGATTTGGAAGACTAACCGAATAAATCTTGAAAATGTGGTTAGTACTGACAGGGAGTCACCAGTTTTCTTCCAAATATTTTCAAGTCAAATTTCTAATTAAGGTGGAATTAAATTACCCTCCTATGGGAAATACTTTGGTGGGAGTTAATGCACATGAAATGTAAAACATAGTGCAAAGATACTGCATATTGCTTCTCCTGGGAAAGCAGTTAACAAATCCATGTTTAGTGGTTCAATACTTTTTGTGTTGCATCAAGCTCTTGTGCAAAGAAGAGATACCTGCCCTTCCATTGTCTAATTTATTAGAGGAGATGAAAAAATACTTGAATAACACAGATACCATTCCTTAGTTAAGTTTGGACATACTGTTGGCTCACTCATATCCTGAAAAATAAGTATATGTATTTGA
Source organism: Cinclus cinclus (assembly GCF_963662255.1). Lineage (NCBI taxonomy): Eukaryota > Metazoa > Chordata > Aves > Passeriformes > Cinclidae > Cinclus > Cinclus cinclus. Next base: position 25,020,653 of record NC_085048.1, read on the forward strand.
AAATCACTATTTTTACCCATAAAAGAAACATTTTTGGTGTTTTTTGGAATTCACACTTTGACTATTCAATAAAATATAAATAAGCACTAGTGTAGCACATGCTCACAGCAAGAACAAAATGCTGTCACAAAAGTGATTTACCATACAGGAGCCTGCTGTTACCATTTCTTTGCTCTGCAGGCCCATGTTGCTGAAGAAAATATGAGTCAAGCCTAGCTCTTTGCTATCAGAAAATAGATGGTTGAATTATTTAACTTATGAGGGACTGAAGTGATATGAACACAAAAGACCAGCAAGTTTCTGGTCTCCAGAGACATTTGTAAGTCCTGTATCCATGAAAGTGATATATGTTTATCTAGGTCAGGCTGCCAAATGTAATACATATTTATATATCTTCCAGGCTAAGCATCATGTCAAAAATGTCATTAGGAAGTATGAACAAAAACATAGTGATAGTACCCATTAGCTTTGTGGTTACATGCAGTTTTTCTCTCAAGGAAGTCAATTTTCCATATTTAATAATTGGTAACGGATGGGTGATTTCTTCCAGTCCTTATCTCTACCCATGAGTGCTTCATTCAGCTGGGGAGGGTTGTGACAGAATGGCTTTGATGGGTACCCAGCATCCAGCCAGGGTCAACCCAAAACAATATTTTATTAAAATCAATTTCTGTAAAGAGGGAAAAGTTGTGGGATTATTTTCTTTGAGCTCAGGTCAGGGACAGACAGAAACAGTCCTGCCAAGAAATGGAGCACCCTGCTGCTTAAAGAAACTAAGCATGTGATTTTGTGCAGGTCTTTACAACCTTGTCTATCTCTCTTCTCAGCCTACAATTTGATCACTCTCCAGCCTGCTTCTTCTCTAGAAGGGTGAAGATAGTAAACAGCTGTGAAATGGCTATAAACCCTCCATTGTCTCTGTAGAGCAAATAAGGCATGCCAGTGTGATGACAAAGCCCTGAAGTTTGGCTGCAGAGAGCTTCAAGCCCTTCGCACCAGGAGCACCTTCACATGTAACAGCAGTGGAGCAGCTTCCTCTTCCCTCTCATGCCTTTGTTATCCACAAGCACAGCCAATATCCTAAGGGTCACTGAGGTGCAGAATCACCAAGACGGAAATGACGAAAAGGAGGTAGAGAGAACTGTAAATAAGGTAAAAGACAAATCTTTAGGTGAAGGAATGCCACTGGCCTGAAGAGACAGTCTCCTGGTCTCTGCCACAAAACTTCTGGTCATTGCTTGTCCATTGACTTTTCTCACATGGCCATTGTCTGTCTCATGTTTTAGTACTTGACTGAATACATTTAAGTTAAATACTCAAATCTGGTGAAAACACAACAACTGCATCTGAAAGTATTAAAAAAACATGCTTGGATAAGCATCCAGACCTTGGAAAATATAAAAGTCTGTAAATAAGGGATTTATCCAAGTGTTGATGTTTGCACCTTGGCTTCTTCTGACCCTGCAGTTATTAATTGTGTCACAGCAAGTTCGTACAAAATGATGCTGTTTATATCTCCTTAATTCTAGTATTTATTAACTTTTACATCCTTGACTTTGAAACCTGATTCTTCAGATGAAATGTCTGTGTAGTCTTGGGTTTTTAGAAGGCAGACTAAAATATGAGAAATTTTCTCATGAGAAATTTTCTTGTGAAAAATTATCTGTTGACTGAATCAGAGCCTTCTATCACAGAGATCTTTGTTACTTCAGCAGCAGAATAACTGATAGCAGTATCAGATTGTCATCACCTGTTTACCAGCAATAAAGGAGAAGGAAAAGTGCCCTTTCCAAGGTGTTTTATAGCCCATGGCTCATACCAGATTTGGGAAATTAGAGCCATACTCTGCATCTTGAAGAGAGATATCCTTTGGTGGTTAGAGATCCTTCTTTGCTACATCTATTATGGTCTTTTCATCAGTCCTCTGAAGTCAGTCCTCTTTCTCAGGCTTACAAGCTTCTCCTGGATCTTTAGCCATAACTTGTCCTAACCTGGTCCTTCAATTGTATCCTTATGGTCTCTAGTTTTGCATTAGGTGGTAGTCTTCTCCTTGCTGCCTGGGTGCCAGAGTTGGGACTGTTCAAGACCACATCCTGAAATTTTGTTCTTGTGAAAAAAATTCAGTAAGGTTTTATAAGAAAAGCATGGCACTCTGCTATCTCTGGATATCTCCTGCAACTTGCAATTCTAGCATGGAAGCAGTATTTCTCAATTCCCACTGAGCTGCCTCTGTCTGTGTGGTCTCTGTAAGGATGGGACATCTGACATAGCAGCCAAAATCTGTGAGAAACACAATATATTTGGGATCTCATGTCCTTAATTTGTTTAAATGTCAAGCTGTTCATGTGAGCTAAGAGACAGAGCCAGTCTGCCCTGCCACTTGCTTTCCTGTGCATCCTAATATACTGCAGCGCTGTGGGAAGAAAGCCAGTGCAGTGAAAGGAAACATTCATTGTCCTGCTTCAAAATAAGGCGCAGGAAAATCTCAAATTGTGCTAGAACACCCCAGAAGAATAACTCCTGAAGTCTTTGCTTTAAACATTCCTTGTCTGTGCTGAAAAAAGCAGCTGCCAAACCATTTGCAGGCTTGGTGTCGAACAGTGAACTTAGGCTGGGAAGGGGAAGATCATTTAATAGTGACACCACATAATTTGTTGTTACTGAAGTCCATATTTATCCTATTAATAAAGTGTTTGGTGTTAACATTTTGTGTAAATGAGGATAATTTATTAAGTGAAAAAAAAAAAACCAAAAAACCTAAGGAAAACAGATTGCTCCAGAGGGCAAAGAAATATATCACTGCAAACATACATAATGAATGCAATTTATAAAGCACTTTTAATTAAAAGTTTTTAACTTGAATTATATCATTTGACTGCAAAAGTTGAGCATGTTTTATTAAGCCAAACTTCTCAGTTGATCTTTATGCTCAGTTTAAGAGAAAATAACCATTATGTTTATAGCTGTCTCTTTGTCATTAAGAAATCTTTTATTTGTAACTTACCAAAGTGGTGTAAGCAAAACAGTTGGGATCTGTGATTTTGTCCATAAGATTTTCCTCTGAATTAATTTCCATCTGTCTAGATCTTTTAACAATGATAGTTATTCTTTATAGGACTGATTAATAATACTTAATAATTAATAAAAAGCATACTGTTTTTTATAAGTCTTGAATAACTTTCCCTTAGCTTGGGAGCATGAATGCTTGTTGTCCTTCTTCAAACATATGCTATACATTATCATATTTTAAAGACACATAGAGCAAAGAAGCATCTGTTGCAATTAGGAGTCTTCTCTGGATGGTTGTTTGCTTTGAGCATATTAGTGAAGAAGACTGTCTCATCTGTGTCCTGCAAAACCTCTGGTTTTCATAAGAGCTTGTTACACAGAACCAAGAAAAACTGCATTCCCAGCTTTTGAAGACATTGAACAATTTGAGAAGAAGTTGGGTACAGAAGGTAAATAGAAGTGATTTCTATCTTATGGTTCTCACTGTGACCGAGTCCCCACCTGTGATGAAGCCATGGACAGCTCTGGGAATGATCCATCCCCTCCTCCTCCTTAATTTTAAGGTTCAGTATCAACAATAGAGGAATTCTGAAACTTGGAATATGGACTGGGTGTCCAATCAAGAAATAAAATTGATATTGCTTTGAGATAGTAAGCCTTTACAGAAGGTACAAAAAGTATTGTACTTCAGCAAAAGCTGACCTGGCTCTTTTTTTGGGCACGTGTGCTGTGTATCCATTTCCTCTGGCTCCTTCTAGCTAGTAAAACAGACTAATTCAGTTGATTTTTGGATAAGGATGGTATAACTTGTATTTATTATGCTTGGGAAGTAGTAGGTGAGACACAGAATTTTAACTCATCTCACTTACTAATATCCTCTCCTCCTGATACCAAGAGAATTTAGATATTGAATTGTTCTCTGAACAGCCTAACTTTTGGAGGTGGATCTGTGAGATTTAGCTTTGAACATTTCTCTTGCCAGGTTTAATAGAACATAACATGATAGCCTACAGCAGCTTTGCAGTGAGATTTACTCAAGTGATTCTTCTTCAAAAGCTGAAGAGCAGAGGGGACCAAGTCCATCCTTGGAGTGAAATTCTGTACTCCCCAATAAACCAAATTCACCTGTAACACTTTTTTTTTCTTGAATAAGCAGAATTTATCCTTCAAAAACCTTTAAAAATTACAAGTAGATTAATCCTCTACTGAAACAAAGGTCTTATTTCTGTGTCAGGAAAGAAAAAAGGGTGCTAGACCTTGCTAATGCCTGCAAATATCTTTTCTATTGATGTAAAGTAGAAGTTGTATTTGGCCACAAGAAAATGAAGGGAGCTATATAAACCAGGAAAAGAAGAGGGCTCCTGAGAACCTTTTACTGAAGTTCATGAGTAAGAAAATTAATTGTGTAAGCTCCAAATTAGAAGCCCTCTGTATAGATCCTTGGAGTTTGCTGTTTACCTTTCATAAAATGCTGAGCTTTACAGCTTCTTTCTGAGACATTAAAGTCAGGATTTCTCCCAAAACCATATTTTTCAGTTTTAGTTAAAAATGATCATGTTTATTTCCCATCTGTTTTAGGACCTTTATCTTCCCCATAGACATAAAGAGGTTTCAATTTGCCAGTTGGCCCTCCTGATTACCAGCAGTTCTGCTTGAGTAATCTCACAGCTTGAAGAGCTGGCATAAGAATAATATAATTTCATTTAGCATTGCAAATGTTTCTTCCTTTTTTCTTCCACATGGGTTTTCAGAGTCAGGGAGCACTTTATGCTCACTGATTTTCCTCCTACATCATCATTTTGCACTGTCAAGTGTGCAAAGAAAGAGCTAGAGAGCTGTTTGGTCCTTTTGTAGTGCTGATAATCAACATGCTGCCCTTTGTGAGGCTGTCACGTTCAAGCACAGGACCCAACACCTTCTGAAGAAAGCTGCCAGCACTTGTCTTTGAATTGCTTTTTGTCTGCTCAAGACAAATGCTGACATTGCCTTTCGGACTTCTGCAAGGAGACCACAGTCTCAGCTGCAAGTATTGTGAGGAGCAAATACAGCATGAATATAGTCAGACACTGCAAAGAATATTTATACATTTCAAATCTTTCAGACCATTCCACTAAAATTTCAGAGTGCTTTGGTTTTCAGAGACAACATTTGATGTGAGGAAAATTTTGGGGTTACTTCAACCTTGTGCTGATGTGTCAAAGATGTGTGTCTTGGTATGTTTTTATGTGTCTTATCTTCCTATCATGATGCCCCATATTCATTCATGGCATTGATGAGACCATAGCTCCCAGACAGCAGGGATATATCCTGGTACCAAAAGACCATTATTGGAATTGGAAATATTATCATTAGTGTTTGGGCAGCATGGTTTTGCCATCTTTCCCAAAAAGAGATGATTTTTTTTTTTGCTCACCTGTTTTATTTCTTTTATCTCTGGCGTTTTCAGCTGCCAGGAGGTGGTGCTGATGTACTCCTCTTGTTAGTAGCCTGTGATGCCTCTGAGCACACAGGAGTGAGAGGCAGTTTGATTTTGGCAGACACGTACAAACTATTCAGTTACAGTATTTGGTTACATTTTTGCATCAATTAAATTTAACGTCACTGAAGATGCCTGCTAATACTGCGCTGCTGTATTGACTCTGCTGCGAGGAGGAGATGGAATGCTTGTCTTCTGCTTCTAAAACACATTGTGCCACCTTCCAGGTACCAGATTCCTCATGTGTAGGGCACCAATCTTGATATCTAGAAACTGCCTAAGAGAAGTATTAAAGATTAAGCAACAAATAGATACGAACTGCAAGTGTGAGTAAGTTATGTTGTAAATGCCACTGGTTCAGATTGATGTACCCAAGTTTGAACTGCAGTGAGTGGAAAAGAGGGTGATGTTTCCTTGGTACCTCCCCATGCTGCTGTGTTCCCACTGGACCTGGAAATTCTGTGCAGCACACTTCACCTGGTGAAGCAGACAGTGTTTCAAGTCGATAAAACCAGGGTCAGCATGATCTTTTACTCACCTACAATCATCCTAGCAAATCCCTGTTGTAGACTTGGCCTCTCAGAATTAGAGCCCCCTATGCTCACATCTCCTTGGCCCCTGCTGGGCTGCTGCTTCAGGCCCAGCTAATCTGTCACAGCTCCTTAGGTTGCTGCTGCGCCTTCAGACAATATTTGCCTTACCTTGGACTTCTGTGTGATGATCAGGTTTTTGAAGCTCTTCTTGTTTGTGTTCTGCACACTCAGCATGGCCCAGAGCACCAGGCTCTTATCACCTGTGCTTCCCACCACCTCCTGCTTGGCTTACTACCCCAGACCTGGACTATCCTGCTGCTCAATGGGCGCTCTCCTCTTTTCTACCCTTTGATGACTAACATAAATTTATAAAAATTCCCATCTGCTTGTAGAGCTTATTTTACAGAGGCCTGGTCAGTAGCCCACAGTCACACTGTCTGGCACAAGCAGAGGGGAAGCGATACTGAGGAGATCGTGATTGTCTGATGTATCATCTCCTTAGGTTATCTTTAGACAGGCTTTGACTAGACTCAGTTTGCATTTCTTGGTGTACAGTTAACTTGTTTCTCCCTGTGGTTTTCCTTCTGTGTTTTTATTGTCTGACAATTGAAATTTTCTTGTGAATATTTTCCTGTAGGCAGAACTCATCTTTTGGTTGAAGGTCTGTTTCACAGTCCTGCTCTGAAGCTTCCTGTCTTTATTCAAAATGACATAATCTGTAACAAATGTACCATGTAAGTAAGTTAAAAATACATTGATCTTTATTCCTGTCTGTGAGTGCTTGATAGGCAAAGAGATATTCAGGAAGGCGGTGCCATAAAACTCCTGTGAGCACAAAAACTAAACTCCTGCTGTTAAGCCACCAGTATAAAAGACTTGACCTCATAAGGGCAGATAAATCTGCGTGTCACATAAATTCCCTCTCTGGACACTAATGCTCAGATTCACTGCTTTTCAAGTACTTCAGAATTTCACATATGTATTTTTTTTCCTTTCACATAAAGGCCTTTCTCAGCATGGCATCATGACATTTATTCCCTCCCTCTGTTGCAAGTCTATACCAAAGTTAACTGTAAAATCAGCCTTGCAAGTAAGTTTAACTCGTAGAAGAATTCATACTCTTCAAGGAAGTTTATGGCATTTTCAGAGGTTTGGTTCTCTTTCAAATGGCTTCATTTAAAATACTGGACTATAAGGCAGTCTTGAGCAGTGAACCTTTCACCTCATAACCTTTCCTGTTTCTGTGCAGATTGAAAGAGGCTGATGCTCTGATTATTTTCATTCAGAAGTCTATGGAGGGATAATTACAGGAATGGAAATACCAAAGACCTGGCTGTACAACAATCTGCCTCAGTAAAGGCTCCTCTATAAGAAGGATTAAAGAACTGCATCCAGGATCAAGTAAAATGTGAGCTTTTGATTGCTAAATAGGAGAGGGACAAAATCACTATGACTGATAATCTGCTGAAATCTAGAAGAATTGCAATATACTCTGGGCTTCTACATCAGTGCAAAGAAATACATTTGAAGGTTTGAGGATTTTTGACTGGTTTTGTTTTGTTTTCTTTTAATAAATGTTTGAATTTTTAAAAACACCATCAGTTATCTTAACCTGGTGATTATTCCCCTGCCCCTCCCCCAACCCATTTCTCCATTGCAACAGAGATTGTTTTTTTTTTTTTATTTGGTTGAGTAAGTACAAATAGCTTCTTTCCTTTTGTGTCTGACTCACTCAGATATCTCCAAGCAGTTATTTCAGGAAATATTTCAATTAAAACAGGCTTACTTTTTTCTTGGCACAGTTCATCACCAGATCAAGTTTTTCAAGTCATCTTGTCAGGTTGTCTCTAATTCTACCATGTAAGACTGCTGCGAGTTACTCTTCTGTATCTCAGCATCACCCCAAAAAGAGGTGTTTCCAGGCAGCTTTCTCATTAAGAAATGGCAAAGCTTTCTATCCTTACCCTCTTGCTGGATTATGTTGTGACAGTCCTATGTCAAAAATATGCCTCAGATTGCTTAGGGTCAGGCTTTATCTTGAAGTATGACAGGAGCATGGAATAGGATCTCCCCAGAATGGGTAATTTATGCCATGGTTTATTTACTGCTGAGAGAGCAGAATAAATTAGTCTAATTTATATCAAGGGAATATTTAGTTTTGATATCAGGAAAAGGTTTCTCTCAAGGGTAAATGCAGCATGCATAGTCATAGCATGTCTTTTGTTGAGCTCATGCAAGGAAATGGGATGTGTAGGGGTTGGGAGACAGGGGACAGTGTGTGGTAAAGGAAGGATAGAGTAGATCAAAAGTTTTCAGCCTGGTGTCTGTCTCTGGCTTGCCAAAAGGTCATTGATTAGGGGGGCCAGGGTGACTCATTTCGGTGCAGTAGTGGTCTGTTCTGGGCCAAAGTCCTCTCAGCTTGGGTCTAGGACTGCTGTAGAAACACGCTGGATAGGTGCAGCTCATCCTGTGCTTTGATAAACTGAGCTTTCTGCACCTGAGCCTTGCTCCTCACATGCCAGGAGAGCTGTAGGAGATGCTAAACTCCTCTATCCTCAAAGAGGGATGTCTCACTGGGGGATGTCCTACAGGACTCCTTGGGCATCTTCTGGTTCTACACTTCTATGATTACATTACATGATAAGCCAGAAAAATAATTAAAACTCCATAAATACATCACCTATGACGCTGGAAATGGTATTTCTGCAGAACTGCTTTGCTGTGTTTTTCATTCAAGGTGTATTGTGCTGTTCATTACAGTATGTCAGAGTGACAGTAGCATTATTCTCTTATTTACAGTTCTTCCTTTCCCTTCAGCAATGAAAATGAAAAGGAAATCAATGCCATTAAAGAGAATAATGACAAACTCACCTCCTGCAAGGTCTGTGCTCTTATATTTTTTTCTGAATTCTCATCTATGGATGTACTTGAACAAATGCGATGGAAGAATGAAGGAAAAGTGAAGGAAAGCACCACTGTGAAAGAGAAAAATATCGTGGTAGGCCACTGGATCTGCAAAAGGCTGAAAACAATCCCATGTCCTGCATCCCCCTCCACACCTCTGGCTTTTACAAAGGTGTGTTATTTGATTAGAAATGTCAGGGAGGAAGAGCAAGAAAGATCAAATTAAGTGACACAGGAGACAAGGGGAGCTAGTACAATTCAGTAGCAATCAAACAACATTCAAACTTCAGTAACATCATTGTGTCTCTCAGTCAATCTTCACACCACTCTGTGAAGCCTCAGATCAAAGAGCTGTTAAAAACCCACCAAGGAAGTTCTCCATCAGGCAGGAGCCCGTGGTTTCTAACAATTTATTAAGTCAGAGCAGCACCTAACTCTGATCTGTGCCAGCAGGGCAGTATTTCATTGCCCTTTCTGTGCAATTCTGAACTAAAACCCTTTCAAGAACTTCCAGATTGTGAGCAGTTTGCAAGCACAACATCTGGAAACACTTTGGCTTTCAGAAGAGAGAGGGCTGCAGCATGACTCTATATTCTCTGCAAGAGCCTTGTTCCTCTGTGCTGCATTGCTCAGTGAATAATATTGACTACTTGGTTCTTCCAGAGTGTGAATTTTACTGAGAAATGAAGCAACAGGGGTAGAGGGCAATGTATTTATCCAGCATGATACTTCTGCTCTAATGAGCAGGGCAGCCATACAGCACTTAGAGTTGCTGACTATAAAGGATGAAACAAATCTCATTTGCATACTACTCTCAGGGAGAGTTTCATTAGTGAGGTTTGCCCTCTTTGTACTGTACCAGTCCTTTGCTCTCAAGCAGCCCCCACTGGGCTGATGGGAAACAATTTAGATGGACGCAAAAGCAGTTCAGTAAGATGAAACTTTTCAATGGATAATTACAAGGCCAATATTTCATAGGTCTGACTGCTTGCTAATTAACATACTTTGACTAGATCTGCCTGCAGCCAGAGTAGAGACCATTAAGGAGTAACCTACCAAATTATGTAGTAAATACTGTGAGGTAACTTCATTCAAAGACAGGTTGCCTATGTGTGATATGGCTTGAAGGTGCTATATTTTGTTTGGATGTAAAGAAAGCTAAGCTAAGCTGAAATGAAGAAAGATGCAATGGTAACTCTGAGTGTGACCTGGGACCTAAATGATGATCAGCTGAGAACATCAGGGCAGAGAGTGTTGGGTGTGGGCTGCAGTTTAAGATTAAAAGAGCACCTACAGCAAATGATGGTCCTAGCCCAGGAGCAGAGTGGTAGATTTTGACACGGTTCAGGATCATTACAATAACAAAGTTGCACTGTGGGGTCCTGGCCTGCTGCATTCACTCATGGACTTAGGATATCTATGCTTGCCACGGGAAAGAAGAGCATATAAGCAGCTGTTCTATGCAATTTTTTTGTGTTTGTGTGAGATAGAGAGAGGGAAAAAAAAAGGTTTAGTTAGTTTCTATTGCTGATAAAAAAATGCTGTTGGCCTCTCCATTGAAAACACAGAGTCTGCAATTGGTGCAATAATTTCATTACAGCAGAGTCAGGTACCACTTGGTGATGCTCCTGATGTACTGAGGTTGCACACCTTGCAAGGAAATTGGGTGAGACTTTCCTAGTAAGTACTGCATCCTGTATCCTCAGCACATTTTATACATCATAGCTGGTTTCCCCTGGGATAAAATATTTCTGTTTCAGCTGCATTACCTGAGAAATACACCTGCTCCTTTATGTAATCAGCACCATCTCTACAGAAGGGTAAATAGCTACACATTTACCTGATGCAGCAGATGTTAAAAGTGTTTGCAAAATGGCAAGTAGCGATTGAGAATTAGGTTTGCAAATCCTTTATAAATGTCATAAAGAAATAGAATAGGTGACAAACACAGCTTTGTGCAGTTTTCTCCATTCATCTGCATTTGTTCTGCTCATAAGTAGCAGAGTCCTGGATAGTCTGCACATGTGGGAGTGTGTATGAACTTACATGCTTTAAAACCCTTTTGTCTTGAGGTCCTATAGAACCACCCTGTGTTGGTGTGTATGTATACATGCATTAGAGAAATACATTCACAAATAAAGGAGTAGATTATTTGCTTTGTGTTTGAGTGTGTGGTATGTAAAGTTGCAAAGAAGGAGAAAGGTATAATCACTTGCATGGTACTACTGCTTTTGAAATATTGCTACCTTCAAAATGCTGCCAGATCTTCCATTTGATGGAAGATTTTGCTGAGGAACAAGATGGGTGCCACCAACAGCTTAGTGGTATCTTGTGTCTATGAGAAGAGATGTCTCCTGGGTCAGAATATCTGAGCTCAGCAGTCACTGGAGAAAAAAGTATAACCTTTCCTTCTTCATGGCCTTGTAAACTTGTCTTGCATACAATTGTCAGATCATGCTGTAGTCTTATTTCTCCATCTCCCCATCACTAATATTCTTCATGTGGGCGGTGCAGTGATGTGCTTAAGGGCCTTAGCTGTAATTTCACTGGAAACAAGCTGTTATGTTCCCTTTTCATAGAATAAGACATTAATATTAGAGAGAATGTGTATCTATATCTATCTATATCTAGATCTATATCATCCGTATCTATATATACACTGTGTGTAAATTGATATGTACAGCATATAAACATATGTGATCTTTTAGGTATATGGTTATGGATTCAGTGCACAACTGAATAATTTTGTAAAGACTGCATGTATAATTTTAAAACAAAAATATATTAATAGCACAAAAATTATTTCTGTTCTCTAATATCTGATATTGGTTTGTACTAATGGACGATTTCATGGGACTTTAGAGGTATGTGTATTGGGATGCATCCTGCAAACATACTTACACTATATAACACAGGATTGTATGATTATGCATGTGTATGACATCATTGTGTAATGCAGTGGGATATACACTTTTAGAGTAACCTCCTCAGACATCAGGCTAAGTTGTTCTCAGCAGCTGGAAGGTTGAAAGCTAAGGCACAACATGTGCTGTTTATGCAACACTGCTACTATAGAAGAGAAACCTGATGTTTAAAATCTGTAAAAAGATGCTTCAGCAGCTGTGCTACCAGCCAGTAAGAGTGGCATTCCCTTGATGCTTCCTTCAGCCACAGAAGACCATAATTGAATAGCATGCGAATCCTTTGCTGCCTGAAGCATCCAGGCAGCAGACCCAGAGGTCCTTTCAAATCAGGGTTTTACAGTTCTTCCTAAGTCACAGGAGATGCTGATGCTCTTCGGCTCTTCTGCTGCAAAACTGCAGCAAAACCCAAAAAATTGTGCAAGGAATGGTTCAGGAAGACCAGCATAGCAGACAAATAGGGACAAAAGAAGCTGTGTGTCTCATTGGCATATAGTAACACAAGTAATACAAAAATCATGAAGACTTCACCTTTCTTTACCATAGGGGTTTTACTGGCCATCTCACACATGAGCCTACCTCAGCCCTTTCAGAAAATAAGGGGGTTACTACTCTTTCCTGCCATCTCTGCCCTCAGGCCCATGTTTATATATGTCTTGTTAGGGGATAGAACTGGCCACTCAACTCCTTTGCATCTGATGAGGGGTGGGAAATCTCTTGGTCAAATAAATCTTATCTAATAGATTATATTGTATCTTCCTTTGTCTTCTATGGCAAGTCATTATTTACGGCAGATCTACCAAAGCAGAAGTTTGTCTATCCTGCTGGGAAGGTGAGAGTGGCATTTCACTGCTTGTGTGTTGAAATGTGTATGTGCTCCTAAATGATCTGCCTGGTTAGGTACCTCACTGATGTCACTAGGAAATGGATGAAAAATACTGCTTTTGTTTGGCTGCATTATGTGTTGTACATATGTAAAAGGTTGCAGGTTGCAGAGTGCTGTGGAACCAAACCATTCTTTGTCTTTCAAAATATTTTCTGAGTTTGAAGTGCAAGCTCTGATGCTCTAACGCTTGCATAAAATATGAAAAGTATGGGTTTGTGAGTCATTTGTGTTTCAGCGTGACTTAAAATCTTTCCTTGACCAACCGTTTGAATAATTGGTACCAACTATTAGCTGAATTTAAACAGGGGATAATCAATAAAACATGAAATTCTGTAAGTACCTTGTGCTCAGAGAGTAAAAGGACGTAGCAGAGGAAATACCTCTGATAAAAGGCTGTGTTTTTAGATGACAGTTTTTTGATGAATTCCTTTCCTGGTCTCTCGTTATCCTCATAAGGACTGGAGACTGCTGGATACAGGGCTCTTAACCCTGTATGACTGTTTCTGTTTCAGTTTTGGTTATAACCTCTTGCAGCACACTGAGATAGTGACATTCTGCTCTCCCTACCCAGAGAATGGTTATGAAAGAGAGGGGAGCTGAGTCAGACTGAGCACAGAGTGGTCCCACATCCACTGACATGGCACAGAGCCTCCTGTAGGGTCTAGCAAGACCGCAGTGCTCAGGGGCTCAGCCATACTGCTGTTGGATTAATAACAATACGTCAGGCCCAAAGAGAAATGTGTTTTCCAGATGCTCTACTTAAAGCTGGCAGAAAACCCTGCTCTTTCCTGGTTTTCAAGGGAGGTTTTGTTGGGTATGATAGAGCTGTAACCGCTTCTTATAGATAATAGATTTAGGTGTGGTAAGCTTTGTATTGCATCAGTGTGCTTCAGTCATTGTAGGTGGGCTTTGAAGATGCACCTTTAAAGATCAGTTTAAACATTTAAACTAATTTACTCCACTGGATGATCAAAGACCTAAGACTACACAAAAGATTTCTGAATTTTGATTCTTTGCTCTGTTAGAATAGAATTTCTTTGTTACTTTAATATTTGGATTGTTTTGAGTTTAGACTTTGAGGACTCTTCAAAAGCAAAATAAATGGCATTTCTGTCTGATTACCAGTCCACCATGAATATGATTTTAATTCTTCAATTAAAAATGTGAAATGAAATTGTTAATGAATCTACATTTTCACTGTTGTGCAGGTATATTTTATGAGCTAGCCCAAAAATACTTCTGAAGCTCTCAGGTTGGACTCTGACTTAATAGACCATTTCTCAGACTCACAAAGGTTTCAGTGAATACCAGCATCCTGCTATGATAGTTTTTTACTTCTCTGAGTAGACAATAAATGATTTTTTGTTTTACAGAGACAGAGCTCTCCTGTGCCACCCACTAGGACATAACCTGCCCCTCATCTCTTCTCCTGACCTTGTCAGCTTGTCAGCTTCCCTGCAGCAGGAGGGAAATGACAGATCCAGAAGTGCTCCCTGCTCCTCCCCACTCTCCATTAGCTGTGGGTACCTCCCACAGTACTGGTGCTGTGTCACACCAGCATTGAGATGTACCTGGTGATAAAATGACTGACTGCTTGGACTCTAGGACTAAAAATAAGGCAGCCAAATTTTTCTTCAGTTCTCACCAGAGCACACAAGCTCTATCACCATATATTGGCTATTTAATATTTCCAACTCTCTGAGTTGGAGAATGAGTGTTTGAAGTCTTGCCTGAGTATCACTAGCCCTGCTCCAGACAAGGAAGAGTGCCTTCAGTTTTTAGGCAAGCTATTGGTTTAATCTAAAAGGCCCAACAAGTTATTGCAGTGTCATTTCTTCAAAAGCCACATCCAGCCATTCTACTGGAAGGAGAACTCTTCCTCTGTTTTCCACAGGAAAGGAAAGCAAATTTTTAGAGGTGACTGAAGAACATTAATGTTTTAATGTTTAACAAACATCACTGTTTTCATTTTATGTTTGGGATATTGTACATCCATAAACAATTGCTCTTGGATGCCAATTTCTATTTTGTTCAACTACACGTTTTATGAAAGCCACACAGAGCTACATGTGCAGCAAGATGCCTGGATGACAGAAAATATGAAACATCAGAAAGATTAATGTAATGGTAAAATATGTGCAAAAATAACAGTGCTTTGCATGTACATTGAACAGATGAGTTGCTCATTCTATAGTAGTTGTCTGTAAAAGGCTATTTATGCACAAATCACTTAGTTCAGCCTGTCTTCTGCTGTGATGGGACATAATTGACCTTTAAAAGTTTTATGAAAGACTCATAGTCTGTGAACCTAAAGGAAGTTCTTTTGTTTAATTTTGTATTTTAATCAACTTCCAGTAATATCACAATATTAGAAAAATACCAATTTCCTCCTAAAAACTTTTTATAGATATTATTAAATCAGTAAGTATATTAATGCATTATGGCAAAATATTTAGCACCATGATGTTTTTCCCTTTGCATCCAGAATTTATGGAATAAAAGCCAACAACATTGTGATAAATTGATCCACTTCCAGGAGGAATTATGGTAATATTTCATCAGCATCATACCTGAGTTACAAGACTCTTCTTTCAGAAAAACATTAGACAGTTCAGGCATTGGAAATTTCTGGGTCTTGTGACTGTGGCTACCTGCCTTTTGTTTAAGAAATTGGTTGGTCAGGCTGGGATAAATGGGGAAATAATTCTCTTGTTTCCATCATTTGCTAGCAAACAGATAAGGGAGGAAGAATGGGTAGAATCCCCGTGCTCTTCCACGGGTCAACATGGGTCTCATAATTCAGCATAAATACACTGCAGTAGTGAACCTCTTTCTTCTAGAATACAGGAAGGATCAACAGCCTCCTGAACCACTGCATCCATCCCTCAGTATTCATGGTGGTACAGCAGCACTTTGCGATTGAGTGTGTCCTTGTGACCAAAAAAAGGCATCAGTTGCTGTACAAGGGACTGTGATTAATGCACTCACAGTAGCTGCTACTAGCTGAAGTTTTAATTAAAGCACCAGCTTCTTCACCTCCTTTTGCATCTCAGTTTTGAAACAATTGCTCAACAATTTTAATCTTTCCCAGGCTTTTTATAACAGGAACTAAAATGAAAAGTCCCTGCACAGCCACCCCTTTATCCCATCAGCTGTTTATTTTTTAATATATGTCAAATACATCTTCTGCACATTTTTCAAAGATGGTTAATGTTTTCAAATTAGGAAAGCAGTCAGAGAGCTGTGAGCCAGCCTGGCAATGGCTTTAGCTGTGTATTAGGTACTTTAATGTGTAGCAGGATTGAACCAATAAGGGAGATGGAAACTATTCTCAAGGCCCATGTACTTTTATGGACATGAAAAATGAATTGCTTAACCTTTTAGGAGAGCCTCATGTGCTGTAGTGGCTTGCCTCAGACCCCAGTGGCAGGTGAAGGAGCTCTTGCTGGGTTTTGAGCCTGCTGGGTTTCCAATGGTTGTGCTCAAAGGCTCTGATGATTCCTTCCTGTCCTCCTCTGTGATACTCCCAAGTCCCTCTGGGTCCTCCTGATGTCCTGGTGGCCAGCTCACTTTTCCTTAGCCCTCTGTATAGGGATGAAGGAAGGAGGATTGAGGACTTTAAGGAGGATTTGCTGTGCAGCTGAAAGGGAGTGACATAAGACCTAACATCCTGCAAATGGATCTTGAAGGCACTGCATACAATTACTATAAATTATTGAACCAAAGTAGTAAAAACTACACTTAATGCATCGAGTAAAACAGAATTAAAATAGCTACTCTCCCCCTCACAGTCTCTCTTATCCTTGTCACAATCTAACATGGAGTTCCCACTGCAGACAAAATTATAGCAGAAGGGCTCTTTAACTTAGACAGGAGTCTGTGTACACAAACATCACAGCGTGTAATGCAGGGTGATTGGTTGTAACGTGGATAGTTTTGTCTTTGGTTAAACCTTCATGCTGTCAGATAGTATTTCCCTGCTTTGAATGGTAATTGTCTTCTAATGTTGTTAGGCAGCTGCAATGCCAGTCTGATAGCTGTGTGATTTGGGATACTTGCTATGCCACTTGCTGCTGCAATACAGTAATTTTAATTTGGTAGATTCCTGAAAAGCCTTATTCTGTGTAAATGACCTAGCCAGGCTTGTGAGTAGCATGCTGTCCACCTTGCTCTCCCAAGGAACCAATGCTAGTTGAAAGAAGAACACCAATGTTGAAAGAAGAAACAGAGGGTTTTCTATAAATCTACCCTGAGAAAGTTGCAATAGATTTCCTTGAAATTCATACAACAGGTACAGAGCTGATGTCAGAAAGAGAGTTGAAGTGTCACTGTGTTTGGACTGGTGACATAATTATGGGGAAAAACAGGTGATGACTTGGTAAACAGATGGGATGAATGACACTGAAGGCAGGAACATGAGCTCTAGGGGTATTGGCAGATTAATAGGTGTAATTATTGTAATTGTACGGGAATCACTTGAGTCATGACACTATCTGTCACGTAAGTGCAGAAGATCATTCATAAGCCATTTAAGGGATTCAAGTAGCCTTTAGAGAAGCTTCCAAAGAGGACAAAAAATAATTGCATCAAAGAGCAGTTTCAGTACAATTACATGCAAATAATTGTGCAGTTACATGTAAAACATTCTTCTGAAAAATCTTTCTTCCCTGTTTGAATAAATGTTCAGGCTGTATAAACACTGGATTAACTGTTTCGAATAACTTAACCCAATGATTTTAGCATTCTCTCCAACAACCAGAAGAAAAATAGGAGGCCTGTTTTTAATTTTATACGATCAACTGACTAAGGACAAGGAAATGGTTGCAATAAATGTCAATATTCAGGCTGTGCACCCTGCTCTTTGGTCTGTGATACTCTTAGCTGGCTTTGGGACAAGAGGGGAGTGCAACACACTGAGGCTGTTGATTCAGAATAATTTTTTTTTTTGTCACAGAAAGGTGTTTAACTAAACTAATGAGAGAATTGGCTTGGCAGAGAATGGCAGTCAGAAGACATATCACAGGTGTCCTGTTGCATAGTAATGGAGAATAGGACAGACATGTCTAATTATTGCCCAATTCTGCAGCTGTAGGAACACCTTCTTGCCAGCCACATGATCCAAACAATGTACATCATGTACACTCTTCACTGCTCAAGTAGGTGCTTTATCATGAAGAAGCCTGATCTTTGACTTGCATCTTCCTTATCTACTGTCATTGGCACATTTGGTTGTTTACTGTGGTTGAGACTGAGTTAAAACATTACAAGATTTGATAGACTATGTAATTGTTCTTTCTGTGCTTGATAATACCTGTTGTATTTTGCAGAATTCTGTAAAAAAAGAAGGCTCTTTGTTTATAATGAGAATCAGTCAGAAGAGAAACGACACACAGAAAATGGATATTGTTTACAGATTTGATAATGTTGGCACAAATGTCTGCATATACAGTTCCCTTTTGACTTTTGTCAGAATCACAGTCATATCAAATGGCTTTTGTCTTCTACCTTGGGTAAAATATTCACCTCATGGACTTTGTCAAAACTTTTAAACAAAGGCAGAAATATTTATGATTCACCAGAGGCTCAGTAAATCCCAAAGGAGCTGGTGCCTTTTTGTACACAATGTCTTTTCAGCCTCTGTTTTCCAGGCTCTACTCTACTTTCTAATTTGGTAATTTCTTCTACACAATTCTGGTTTTGTTCTGCTGAGCTGGTGCCGTGGGAATGGACTGGCTTTGCTTTCTGCATAGGTGGGCCAAAGTTTCCTTGGAAAGCTCAGCTGGGAGTCACTGACACAACTGCAGCCCGTGGCCACAGCATCCCTGCAAAGTGCACATTGCTGTTCTCACTTTACAGATGGCTAAATAAAAGCAGAGGAATGAAGGGATTTGCCTAAGGCCACATAATAAATCAGTTGCTTCTATGGATTAGTTACAGCTCAGAACTTCCCTGCTGCCAGCCCTGCACTCAATCCACCACTCTCTCCACTGTTTACAGTGCCACAGGAATTGTTTTTTGCCCTACTTGTTTAGAGGACATATAGATGGTCCTGCTCAAGACATAAAATAATCCTGCTGCACATTGTTTTAAGAGACTTTGTTGCCCTTATGCTAGGCGGAAGATCTGAGGTAAATGGTTTCTGCTTGCATGATTCTTGGCACTGTGAACTTTATGTCATTGCACATTTGAATGACATTTTTCTGGTAATGTGAAGGTTGACAAAAATGTGCTCGGTTAAACCATGGAAATCTGGATTACTTTCCATAGTTTTTATTCAGACCCAAAAAATAACACTCTGTGTATCTTGACACATAACCCAAAAGCTAGGGTAAAAGTAGGCCTGTTCATAGTGCAATGTGGGATAGTTAATCATCTCATGTTAACTTGTTGATGAAGACTGGCACAGAGCACATGCTTCCTCCTGGAGATGTGCTTATTGTTTGGTTTTTGGTGTAAACAGTACAGCAGTGAGCATTTGGAGCACTCTGTCTCCACCCATACAGCTGTGGTTTTGCTCCAGCAGCTGAGGGGGAATTCAGTAATGGGTATAGGTAAATACTTGAACTGGGAGCACTTCTGTGTTTAGAAACCATCAGAAAATGTGACATGTACATGGGTTGAAAAGAAAATCAGCAGTTAAGGTGTGAGCAGAGCTGCCTGTGACATACACTGGAGTACCTAAATAGAGTGTTCGAGGAGTAAGGAGCAGCAGGGAGAAGCCATAGAGGCAGCAGAGAATATCTTCAAGGCAGACATGCACAGCAAGCAGAGGAAGGAAATTATTTGCTCCTGCAGGATGCTGAGCAGCTTTGATGCCCATTTGAGTTCAGAGGTAAAAGGGAAAATCCTGTGGTTATATCTATGCAAGACGTATCTTAGATGCTCCTGAATTGTCCTTCTTATAGTTACTGCCATTTCATTGAAAGTGATATAATGTGAGCAGATCCACTGTGCTTTTTTAATTTGCAATCCTAAACTGGTATAGCTTTCTGATCATGTATTCTGACAAAGCCCATCCAGAAATGCACAGCAAAAAGGTGACATTTGATGCTGTCACTTTTATTGTCCCACTAAATAATACAAGAGAATTTTTCATCCCTGAAACAGTTTTCTCTGGCTGGCCCACATAATAATGTCAACTCTATAATCTTTTTCTCCCTATGAATGATATTATTAAAATATTCAATATCTTAAGTAGGATTCTTCTCATAGTAACATGTTTGTTTAAAAGGGCTCATCTTCAGGTCCATACAAGTATCTGTTATTGATTGTGCACATGTAACACAGCTACTGACGTTTCACGATTTTATATACAGGATATAAAGGTGACATGTTCATTGATGTCCACAAAGAGTAAGATCTTCCCTTCAGGCTCTTCCTCGTCTCTGTTTCAGTGAGTGGGATGTGAGCAGGGAGGGTGGGATTGAGCCCTAGAGCAGCCATGGGAGCAGCATGGCCACATGCAGAAATTTCACTTATGCTGCTCCCATCTGGAATGGTGTGTGTTTCTCTGTGCCTGCAGGTGAGTGGTTACCCTTAAACTGCCTTGTTTTTTGCAGCTTTTTTTTCATAGCAGTGAGATAAATCAGAGTGCTACATGAAAAGCAGCACCCCCTCAGACCTGTACAGACTTGTGACAATATCAGGGTGGGTTTTGTTTGTCAGTGCATTGCATGGAGGCAAACACACATTGTTTCTGGCAGATGTAATCTTGCTCTGCAGTCCTCCTTTATGCAGAAACAAAATAGTCTTGATTTCTATTGGCTGCAATATTATGAAATGTCTGAAAAAGAGCGTGAACTAACCAAGCAGATGAAAACTCCGTGTGGACAGCGTATAAAAAGTGAACATTACAGATGTTTTCGTCTTGCAAGGTGATGTATGCTTAGCTCCACAATAATGTAAGTTATTTATTAATGAGAGGATTGAAGGACTATTTCTTCCAGTGTGCACAAGCTTTTGATTTTGCATAGCCAAACTGGATCATATTGTTGGCTGCCACTGCTGTGACACTGTGCAAAACCTTAATCACAGCCACTTGAATGGAATAGGTTATCTGTAATCTGGAGACATAACTTCTTCAGGAGAGTATCTGCTGCCATTAAATATAGGAGATTAGCTGACACAAGCCCTTTTGGGTAAAATGTCTTCCACTGCACCAACCTCAAGTGCATAATACATAAGTGCACCTGTATACAGATTAAAAATAAACTTTAAAAAATCTAAAAATATGCATATGCAGCTATGAAATGTCATGTTTGGAAGTTAGTGTGATTATGCTGTTCTGTTAAAAGCCATGTGAATTTAGAACTTTACAGTAAAAGAAGTACTAATGATATAAACATGACATCAATTAGATGTCTTTTTCTGTTACATATTATAATCTCTGTATTACACAGGATAAATTATAATGAAATTGTGCAAATTTGTTGCAGGCCAATTCAGTTTGTACATGAAGCATTATATTAGCAAACTCCTGCTTCAGATAGGAATTTCTAGGGATCCCACTTTGTGGTTATTATGCTTTTTTAAAAAATAAAATTTCTTCAGAATTGTTTTTTGTTTGTTTGTTCATAAAAGTATGAAACCAGCCCACACTGACCATGGTTTTCTAAAATATGATGCTAAGAAGCACTCCCATTACCAATTCTCAAGCCAGAATTCATGTTGAGGGTTGAATGCAGGCAGCCCTCTGGCCATGCATGGAGTTGCTGATAGGTTTAGATTAAGTATTCTTTTTTTCCTTTGGGGATTTAGCATTGTCTTTTGCTTACTTCCAGAAAATATTGTGTATTGCCATGGCAGCTCACTGCTGGGCTACTCTTTTGGAATGACAAAGCAGGGAGGTTGGAAAAGCAGCTGAACAAATGAGTTGCTCTTAGAGCCCAGAGCTCTCATCATGGGAGCATCACGCATCTCTCTGTCATTATTATTATTATTATTATTATTATTATTATTATTATTATTATCTCCAAAAAAGCCTGAAATATATACCAATGCAGTTAGTGCTATACTTTCAGAGGCATTGATACCTTTTTGTCAGAGGCCCTCCTCTGTCAATATTTGTTCTCATGGTGGTGAACAAGCTGCAGTCAAACAGCCTTGAATAGTGGACAAACGGAAATAACAAAGCAAAAGAAAAAGATATTTTTTTTGTAGCTGGAATGAAGAACATTTCTTAAAATTGTACAGCAAAATAAAATGAAGGTATAAGTAAATATCACCCACATCATGTTTGAATTTATGTATATCCAGCTGAAAGGACATGCAGAAAAGCATGCAGAAAAGTATCTGACTGCCCCCCACTTTTTTTTTTAAATATATGATATTATTGCTGTGTTGATGCTGTATGCAGCCATGGTAGCTTGGAGTTATAAGAAACCTGATCTTTAACTACTCTGTGACAGGGAAGCCATTGGTTTCTTAAGTGCTGGAGATGCAACATCATCAGTTCTGTGAGTTGTTTAAGGGGCACGTTGTTGTCTGTAGCCTTTTCTTCTGAAAAGCATGATCTGAGATGAGCAAAATGGGTGAAGTAATGCCCAATAAAGTACGCTTCAAATTTATAGCATTACTACTGCTAATACTTGGAAGGGACAGTTTGGGATTAAGGCAGTCCATGGTAGTGTTTAGGCAGTATCAGGTGGCTTGCATGTAGCTCCTCATTGATCTAAATTTGTAGTATGCTGTGTGAACATCTTAAGCTTTTGGTCATGCAAAAGCATCCTGAAGCAGTGAACAAATTGGATCACATGGAGACAAAAATCACTGCTGTATTAGCAGCTGTAATTTTCCTGAACATTTTTTTTTTCTTTTTTAAATGGGGAAGTAGAAAGTTGATGTATTTTTCTTTTGATTTGAGCACTGACTTGCAACTCAAAATGTGATGGTCTATTGTTTTTTGTCTAAGATTATCTGAAAATGTCTTAAAATCCAAATTAGAATAGGCTTAACTTTGCTCTGTGAATGTCTCCACATTTATCTGAAATTTTTTAAAGGATTTACAGGTTGCAAACACCAGACATAGAACAATGCAGGTGAAACCAATGTGTCTAATTTTCCACTGGCATTTGTAAAAAGAATCTAAATGTGGTTGGTAGATCTGCACACTTATTTTGTTATGACGGGAGATTTTATTTCTCAACAGTATGCCAAGAAGGATTGAAATAGAAACAGTCTGAGAAAACCTGCAAAGCTTTCTATTTTCATTGTTCTTGATGGTCTAAACGCATAACTTGAAAATGATGCATCTTGGATTTCTGCTATTTTCAATTACTACTGGCTTAAATTAACATCATGGGAAGGACTGAATAATCAACAAAGATAATAAAATGTTATTTTTCAAATATTTTGGTGGATATGATTAAGCTGGAAAGGAATATGCAGTTAATTTACTTTACCAAAGTAATCTGATAATTTCTGATTTGGCTTCTTTTCCAGTTATTTTACCTGCAGCCGCAGCACAAAAATACAGAAACATTCAGTTTTGCCACATTCTACTTTGGTTTACTTCTTTGTAGTGAAGAAAAGCTTATATTTAAAATTATTAACAGTTTTTTTGCTTCTCTTTTCTGGCCACTGAACAAATCTATGTAAGCACAGCTTCCTGCAGTTTTATGTCATAGCAGCTTACAGACACCCGGGCAGTGCCTACACTAAATTAAATATCAAATGTGCTCAAGACAGCTGAACCCTCTGTCACTAGGGACCAACTGGCTTGAAATGACCTTCTAAGCCTTGCTTCTCTTCCAGCTTCAAAACTGACTTTATTTTGGCCATGAGTCCTGACCTACCTAGAGACACTTGCTCCTGCCTTTTCCCTTTGCACAGTACCTTTGCTTACTGTACACAAACCCCGATTTCTTGAACTTTGGCCAGTTCAAGACTGATTTGGCCAAATGATTCCCTTTTATTTACCTGTCCTGAGCTGTGACAGGCTGGGCTTCAGCGACAGCATCTGCCTTCAGGTGGGGTAAGCAGCCAGAAGAGGGGACCACAGACTGCCCCCTATAACATTGTGCAGTCCTGGGTAGGTTCCTCCTCTGTTGTGCTGAATAGGTTAGGAAGGGTTTGCTATATCCATTATGCTTTGACTTTTGCTATTTAGGACACTGTGGGAGAGACAAGCAGCCAGAGGAACTGCCCAGCTCCCCAGATGGTTGGGCTGTAAACCATGTGTGATAAGCCAGTTTGGTGAATCTGAACAACTGATAAAATTACTGGTAGGAAGAAATGTGTCCTTCCATAGCTACAAGCATATTACATTTCTGACTTGAAAGTCAGGAATCTGTTTCCAATTAGACACTGTTTCTGTTCCGAATCCAACTGTGCTATATGTGGTATATGAACAGCATGGAAATTATACATCAAGAAAAATCTAACACCAGGACAAATTAATCTTACCTGGTTTGGACACAGTACAAAGATAACTTTATCGGGGTCTTGAGGATTTATTCTGTTGCTCATAACAAATAGATTTCTCATGGTGTCTTAAGTTAAAAACAAATTTCAAGCTGTAATCTGTTTTTGAAGCTATAATTTTTTTTCAATTTATTCACTACTTGTTAATTAACATTATTACTATTGTATTGTACATATACACATTCTTTTCAAACATATTTTATTATACATACACATATACTAGTAATATTAGCATTATTATTATTGTATTAGTGTTTTCAAAAAAGACTATGAACTTCTTGCATTATGGGAAGTCTTAGCATGTGGTAATGTATTTGTTGAGCAGATTTCAGTGCTGGTGAAAATTTTTCTGAATGTAGGAATCTTTTCATACAGTCCAGGGATTTTCAGTGTTTTGTGTCAACTGGCTGCTTAGGACAGGGTATGATCCAGTGTGAAATTACTGGCATCTCCCTTGGAAGCTCTTCTTTTTCTGAGGGAAGCTGTAATATCAAATGTCAGAAGCAAGGATGGCAAAACTTTTTCCTCTTTCTCTGCACACCTCTGCTGAAATGGTCTGACTACTGCAAAAGTTACAAAACCAGGATAAAGAATACCAGTGGTATGGTTATCCATACAACTTCTGGTTTGTATACACAGAGATATTATCTTTGATTATGTAAGCAAGGATTGATAACTAAGGAAGTGGAGTGCTGTTTTGGAAAACCGATTTTTTTCCTGCTTTTACAAGAGAGCTGCTGTGTGGCACGGGGTGAGTCAGTGAAATCACTGCTCCATAATGTGTTTCCAGTGTGTTACACTGAGGGACCAATCTGCTAAAGTGGATGATAATGTTTAACATCTTAACTGGATATTGAGCTTTCATAAAATCTGAAGGATCACACTCCTATTTGTTTAAACTTGGTGATCAGTGGTTAATGAATGCTTTTAGTAATTCTAACTTCATTTTCTGTGCCTCAGGTCCCAGCTGTTCAGCTAAAAGAGCTTAACATCCATCTCACAACAACTGCACTGTGAGAAAGATACCAATGAATGCTTTTAAAGTGTTCAAATGCAGTGCATCTCAAAGGAAAAATATAGCAGGAAACAAACAATTTTGTGGTCTGGTCAAAACCTTTGTATATATATTTAATAAAAAAAAATCTGAATCACAAGCTGAACAAGAAGGATGAAACAAAATACTGAGTAACAGCTGCTATACTCAATGAAGTTGTGATCCCATGGAGAAAATGCAAAAAGATAATGCAATTAAGGATTAGAAGAGAAAATCAGAGATCATGCTGAAGGTTTTTAGATGTGTGACTGGCTGATGCAAACCCCTGTTCTTCATGTTGGGAGAGTACAGGAAGAGCACACAAAAATGTTGCAAGGGAGAGTAAGACAGGTATGGAAAACTTCCAGGTGTGGGAAATTTTTGAGTGCAAACATGAGGAATATACCGATTTCCATTCTGCATGTTCTTTGCCAGTTTCTTTCCAGTTTGCACGGTATTACTTCTCTCTTCTTATCATGATAAAATTTTGATTTTTGCCTTGTCTAAGATGAGCTTCTCACCATACCTGTATACATCCTCCTTGCATTTGAAATCTAAGTTCTCTTGGCTTAGTCATATCAATCTGTTGGCTGTACTTTTCTTTTGTCTGTGGTAGAATTGTTTGTGTATTAACCATTAGGAGTTTCTTTGAGGAACTCAGTCTCTTTAACAGGTTTCCTCCTTGGAAGAGGAGATTAAATCTTGAATTTTTTTCAATATGTTGAAGTATGTCTTCCTAAATACCATTTAAAAGAAATTTTCTCATTCTCCTTTCTTCTAAATGTGTCATTTCACTCTTGTTTTTTTTCCCCCAGATGCCCTTCTCCCTGGTGCTGCAATAAGTTCTCCCCTGCTGATTAAAACTCCTGATGGCTTTTTGTGCTATTTAATTTCAAAAGAATTGTCTAAAGAATAATCAAAATGTACATTTTCAAAATAAATTGTCTGCTGGTTTGGCTCTGTGTGAAAAGCTCCACTTCTATGATATCTGTGGCCTTTTCCCCTTCAAAAGACACTTTCCAAGAGGTCAGCTGGTTTTGTTGGTGATCTGGAGAAGTAACATCTTCTCTGATGACAAGGTAATGTCTACATTTTATTAAGTAGTCCTGTGACGTGACATTAACCCACAAAGTCTCTTATTTTGGTTAGATAATATTTTGATCAGGCTTGAGCCCTTACTTGATTGTCTTTCAAGTTTTGGTGGAAATGCTTCTTTTCTTTCTTAGTGCAGGTACATTTTGTAATAATTTTATGTTATCAAGAATTACCTTTCTACTACAAGGAAAGAAAAATATTAATCTTTCTCCAATTTCTTCCAAGTAAAAGGGAAAAAGAATTAAGAAAAAATAGGGAAAAATTGAGAGAATGAAAGTGTGGCTGGCTGGGTGAAAAGTGCAAGGGGAGTAAGAAAATAGGGTTATGATTAGATCTTGACATTGACACGAGCATATAGGAAATCACAGAAATGTACGTAATCTTCACCCAAATTATTATAAGGAAAACAGACTAAATAGGCTCCATAATCTATCATTTGAGTTTATGGTTTAAGGATATGCTCTGATTTGAATATGCTACAATTTGAAATGAGCCTGAAGGTAACGTTCTGTTCTCCAGAGGGAAGTATCAAACACAAACATGGAAAAGTGGAAATAAGTAGACAACAGCACTTCTGATAAAGGCAAGGGATTATAATGCAAGAGGTATATAAACCAAGAAAGGATGTTGATGCCAGGAATCTAATCTCATTCCAGAATTGTTAGATTAAGGAAGAGAATATGTCAGACAGGGAAGTTAATTACTGAACTCTACTCCATGCCAGCAAGGTTATCTGAAGAACCATGTCCAGTGTTCTATACTGAACCTCAGAAAAGATGCAAACAAATTGGAGAGCATCCAGAAAAAAAATCATTGGCACCTATGAGAAATTTTTGAAGCCCAAGCAAAACAAACAAGAAAACAAACAAACAAGTTGCAAGAACTACAGCTGTTATTTTGAAATTCTGAAAGACAAAGGAGGGACTGAACAGTTTTCTGAGATGTTGAAGGGTTTTATAAAGATACATGTGATCAACTATTCCACATAGTCAGTGAAAAAAAGGAAAAAAAAGGAGCTATTTAATTTGAAGGAAAGATGACTGGAAAGTTTATGTTGGAACTCTGAAGCCTGGGAGTTTTGAATTTGGGGTGCTGTCAGGCACTGATCCTCAGAGGAGTGCTGCTTTTGACCTGAGGCCTTGGAGAAGGCTTCCAAATTTGAGTGATGGAGTTGGGATCACTGGAGCATAGTTCAAATAGAAGTGTGTAATATCACATGGTAAGAGTTTTGGAATTTGGAGTTTTAGAGTATAGTAATGGATATGGGACAAGATGGAAGTTTTGGGGCAGAAGTTTTTTCTTTCTTTCTTGTTCCTTCTTCTTCTTGGTTTTTGGTTGTAGATTTTGGTTGGATGAAAAATGCTGCACTGTGGGTCACAGGTGTTTGGTCATTGGGTCAAAAGTATAAATAATATAGGTGTTAACTTTTAGTTGCACTGTTTGGCTTCAAAATACCTGGTATTACAAGGTACAAGGTACAGCTCCATTTTCTTGCTTTTGGTTTGTCAGCTAGAAGCTCTGTACTTTAGATAAGAATTAATAAACAACTGAATCTGCACATGAAACTCAGTCTCTTGTGCATTCAATCCTGACTCTGACTGAAGGGAAAAAAAAAAAAGATGAAGCACTAATAAGTTTATATCAACAATTCTTTCTTACTCTTAAAATTGTGAAAATCTAGTAGAGGTTGCTTTAAGGATATTTTGACATCAGAGATTTTGAAGAAGAGTTGAAACAAAGGCTAGGGATGGACCAGGAATACTTCAAAATATCTCACCAGGCTTAGTCAGTTTCCAGCCCTTCATTCTTATGATTTTTGACTGTGTCTGCTCTCTGTAGTTACAATCTGTAACTTTAAAATAAGGATATGATATCAAATAATTTTCCAAAGGGCCTAATTAAACCTATTGCAAGGCTGACCATTTTAGCATTGGAAAAATTCTGTAGAGCCCAAATTTATTTTTGAGAAAAACAACTTCAGTCATCTCTAGATGGATTATTTCTATTTTTTCACCCCAGAATGAGTAGTTCTGCGAGCAGGGGTTGGAATCAGAATCATACTCCCCATGTGCCCACCAGAATCATAATTCCCCT
Source organism: Cinclus cinclus (assembly GCF_963662255.1). Lineage (NCBI taxonomy): Eukaryota > Metazoa > Chordata > Aves > Passeriformes > Cinclidae > Cinclus > Cinclus cinclus. The sequence goes on from NC_085048.1 coordinate 25,049,025, forward strand.
TTCCTGCTCTTCATGTTGTTTCTCAACTCTGCATTTTGCAGCAAATGAGACATGAAAAATGCCTTTAGTTTTGTGTAGCTTTTTTCCTTTTTTTTTTTTTTTTTATAGAAGCACATGCAACTTCTCTGGAAGGGAGAGGAGCAATGATCATTACCCCTTTAAACTGGCAACTCTTAAAGGGTGTCTCTTCTCTGCTTTTGGGAGATATTCCAACTATGGAGCTGCAACAAATGGAAGGGAAGGCATCACTCCTTTTCTTCAATTGTTTTCCTGCTTTAATAGCCATTCTGCAGCAAAATGGAGGATAAAATTGCTGGGTACTTATTAGATCAAGCCTCTTTTGGGCTTGGATTCAAGGATATTTGCTTTGGAAGAAATTTTGCCACCGCAAAAGGTAGGCTTCAGTTAATAACCTGTTCAGGCACAATGACCAAGTTTCTAAGCAGTAAAAGAAGTGGGCACCTGTGTGCAATATTCAAGTCAGAAAATTTGAGGGGTTTATGGCATTTCAGGCATAGAAATTCTATTTTGGATGACAACCTTACTGATTTATTTTACTTTCATTTTCTGTACTTTGCAGCAAAGACAGCATCTCCTGCCATGTTATGTGAAATGCCTGCTTACATCTGCAAGGTAAGGGCTGTTTGGAATTTTTTTTCACATTTAGGTAGCAGCACACACACACACACACACACACACACACACACACACATTTCTAGAATACAATACTTACGTCACCCTGTGTCAAGTTGCATAAATATACTCTGCAGAGAAGGGAAGGTGACAGATACAAGCAGCCTTTTATTATTGAAGTACAAAACAGTCTATAGCCTTCAAAAATCTATCTTTGGGGTCTAGAAAGGATTCCCAGTTTTGATTAAATTTTCAAGGTTAGTGAGATTTTCATAAGCATCACTTGCATGTGTGAAATAAAATCATTATTTTAATCCTGGAAATATGCACTCTATTATTTTATCTCACTACTACAAAATTCTTGGGTTTGATTGTTATGAAGGCATGCTCATTATTTTTGTAGTTAAATTTATAACAATCACTGTATTGTTTTATTTGAAAATAAAATTAATTAATAGCATAAAGGAGTTTTCTGTTTCAAACTGATTAAGAGAATTCAATCCTAGATGAAAGATAGGTAAAATGAAATATCTGTGATCACTTTTCTTAATCTCTGAGAGCAGGTTTTAGATCTCTACATGTTTAAAAAATTCATACCAACAATACTTCCTAAATAAAAAAAAAAATGAGAATCTAAATTTATACTACTAGGAAGCAGCAGAAGTTTTCTGTATTTGAAGAACAGCTTTCAGTTTCGAATCAAAATAATAGCTACACCAGAAGAAAGGCAAAATGCAAACATCTTGAAAAAATAAATAAATGTAATAAAATAGATAGGGCTTGTTTGCCTGTCTGGGGAGTGTATAAAGATTTAAATAGTGCAGGTAAGCATCTCTTTACAGACAAAACCCCTGCAAAACTGTGAGGCCCTGACTTACTAGCACTAAACTGTGACCCAGCATTCAGAATATCTGGTTTTGAAAATACAGCTACAGAGAGAAATAATCTCTGTGGTTTATAGTTGTGAAACAGTCCTAAAATAAATTCTTACAAGATTAGAAGGACTTCTCTGATACAGCACTTTTTAATAATGAATACAATGACTATTGTTTCAGTTTAGGCATTACTTGCTTTTCTTCACTCCCTAAAACTTGTTACTCTCTGAAGGAAAGCTGAGCAGTGTATTACATCAGTTACAACATGGCTTGCACCATGGTCTGGTGTGTGGGATTTGTTTATCTCATTTTTTTTTCAATACTTAACCTTATGACTCAAGATCATTATGTGCCCAATTAACTTTGGTTTGTATGCCCTGTGTGTTTTAAGTGTGCAGAGTTGTTTCTTGAGAAAAATTACTTTTCTACAAAACTGGGATTATTTCATCCAGCACAGGCCACCCTGGGATTATTATTTTATCATGGATCAAAAGAGAACAGATGTTGTTACTGAATATAGGGTCGGGAGGGAAATATTTGGTGACGCAAGACGGTAATACCTTAGCTTCTTTAAAATCATACCACATTCTTGAATGCTATTCAGGGACCTCTACAAGATAGAAAGATTCTAAATTATCTTGGCCTACCACCTTTATTAATTGGAACTACCTTTTAATGGTTCTCATGAAATTCACAAATGCCTCTAGTTTCTTTTGGCCAAGAAACTGTTGAGAAATCAGAATACAGGTAAGTGCCCTGCATATAAAGCAATTTATTTTTGCATATTCTTGTTTGTGAAATGTGTTGCTAAGATGACAACACTTAAAAATATCCTTTAACAATCTGTAAATACAATTTTTGGATTTTTTAATTTCTGCTCTTTAAATGTAGTATTGTGAAATAGTCATTAGCTGACCATTATTCAGATTTCAGTTAGATGGTTATTACTTGAAGTGTAAATGTAACTTTAACATTGTACATTTGTTTTGAAAGCTGCAGTTCATTATATTTTCTGAATTTATGTATTGATTTAGATTTTTGAAGCAGTAAACATTCATTTGAACCCAGAACTTTCTACATAATATAGAACTTATTGTAAGTGCAGAACTGAAAGTCACTCATGCTGAAAAATCATTCCTTTTAACATTTTTAGTCTCACCCATTTCACTATGTACAAAATTCTGAAAAAATAGGGTTATGCAATGTAATCTGGAGGCCATCAGATCCAGGCTATTTCAAGGTACAAGGAAAGCATGAATTTTAAAGGTGTGGAGCCTCCCCTAAGAATGGGCTGGATCCTCCTCCTTTACTTTCAGTCTTTAAAGATCCAGTCTTATTTCCCCTACTATACCCAAGTGAGTAAAGGCAGCCTTAGAGAACAGCCAGTGTCCTTGAGGAAGCCTGCAGTTGCCAATTCATTTGAGTGCCTAACAATCTAGCCAAATGCTCTACCTGTAGGCTACCCCACCACTGCTGTTTTTTCTTTCGCCTAGTTGTAATTAAAAGAATGACTATGTGCATAGTGATGTTTCAGGATTCTTTCCAAATAGTTATAAGACTTAAATATCTTTCCTTTTGAGAGGATGGTATAAATGTAAAGACTGTCAGTATAGAAGTGAGCAGCCTGAAGAGCCTAAGAACAGACTCATTCCAGTCATAGGTAAACCAAAATTTGATTTCTTAGCTGTAACAAGACATCCAGCCTGGGAAAAAAAAAAGTTGCAAGACACCTTCAGACTTTCTTTTTCACCTCTGTGAAACTTGGATGAGAAGTGTTAAAATTATATGTAATGAAACTCTCAGCTAAAAATATTATAATCTTTTTAATGCAACAAAGGCTAAGCACATTAAATGGTGTAATAATTTGTCATCCCAAGAGAATGTGTGTGAAAACTCATGGAAATGTGATAATGGATTCTGATGCTGATGTATGAACCTTTTCCAAAATGTATAACCTCTTCCCCTCCATGCAAAGAAACTAATGAGTATTACACGTTCAGGAAGGAGAAGTAATCCTTGTCATAAACATGCTTTTAAAACTTTGGCTAACTGCTTTCTCTTTTTGCTTAACTGTCTTTGCATGTGCTGGGCAATGAAAATTGAAGATATTCCTCCTGAAGAGGAAGTGTGTTTTCCCCCATTGCTGACCTCTTTGCATCCATTGTAATGTCATACAACTGATCTGTACCTACAATTTGAAAGAAGCAATGTATGTGCCTTGGGTATGTAAGCAACTTTTCTCGATGAGGCAATAGTGAACCTCCATGCTCTCTGCCTTTTTCAAGGACAAGTCACTAGAAAACTGGTGATTTTATTCTTTTTAATATAGCCAAGTAGCAACGGGGAAACAAGAACATATAGCCACTTCAGAAATACACCCATGAGTCCCAAATCCACAGTGAACCAGAACCATGAAATTTCCTTATGAGACAAATGTCCTGGAACAAGTGATGAGACAAAATTATAAACTACAAGTCTAGAACTTGCCATACTGTGTCTTCAGTGAGAACTGTTGTTGCAGAGTGCAGTTTAAGCTTTGGACACTTGGTTTGCAATGGAAAGCTTACCAGGCTCTCCAGGTGGATCATTTCCTTTACATAACAAAACAGCAATGAGTCATATCTTCAAAAAGGGAAAAAAGAAAATAACACTAAGCAGATAAATTTTTGTGATATATGCTTAATTGTGAAGATTTTTGCGAAATTATTTACATTCTAACTGAATGCACAGGAAGATATTTCCTAATTCTAAACAAATAAGCACTCTTGAATTCTAAGTATTTACAATTCTTAAAAATGAATTGGTAGTCAACAGAAATAAAACAACCGAGTATGAAGGAAGGGTAAGTGGGAGGTTTTGTACCATTATTATCCTACATGACAATGCTAGTTTGCAGCTCCTCAAGGACTGTTTAGTCCTAAAAAGATTTTCACAGTAGCAGAACACATTATTAGTCACAAGTTTATTTAAACCTTACCTCAGCTGATGGAACTTATGTTCCCAAAATGACTTTTTTTTTTGCTGTTGTTTAGTTTTTAATAAAAAAAGGGTCTGTAGGGTCTTGTCCAAAATCACTATGGTAACAAAACAGGTCTCTGAGCATAAAAACGTATCTGCATCAACCTAACTGAACAGGTTACATGTTCAGCATTGAATTTCTATTCTAGGCTGACATCAGGGGAATGAGTTAATATATTCACATGGAAATATAGGCTGCTCTAAGTGTAGCAGACAAACTGTTCATGCTTGGCCTGTGGGGTCCTTAGCACTGCAGAAGGGAGAAGGTATCTTATTAACAATGCTTGTTAAAGTCTGCTGGAATGCAGAAATATAATAAAATCCATTCATAACTATACACAAAAAGGAGAAAGTGACTTAGCATACTTTACTTCCTTTTATTTCTCATGTTGGAGATGGGAACAAAGTGAAAACCATATCCACGGAGTCACATATTTTAACCTTGAATTGATGTCTATAAGACATGAAATCTGTTTTACTCTGTAATTCAGAGCATACCCACCTATTCTCCAGCTAAATGTTGTTGTGGGGATAGCTATTTTCTTATTCTGTGCCGCTTCCAAAGAGAAGGTTGTTGAGCCTGTTATCTTTGGCTGAGTGCGTAAGGAGCTTTGGAACCATGGAGAAAGGAGTAGAAAAATGAACTCTGTGCCAGACAAACTATTAACTGGGCCTCCACCTTGTGATTTCAGCTTCCCATTCCAGCTCTTTGCTAACAGATTCCTTTTGCCTTCTGCCTAGACTTGCCTGAATATCACTTCTTAGTACCACCGAATTTCATCATCTGGCTAAGAGCTGGCTGCCAATTGCAGAATATAGATAATTATGTCCTAGTCCCAGGAGTAGCTTAAAAAAAGTGGAGATGTGGAAGTTTCTATTTTTCTTCCCCTTTCCTTTCTGCTGAAAACTTTCTAAACTAAGTATGTCCATCCCTAGAGGGAATATTTCTCAAAAATATAATATAGATAATGCATCAACTTGAAATAGCATAATAAAACTGCGGGAAGAATATTCTGTAATAGAATGTAGGAAAAGCAGTGACATGGTGACATTATTTATATAGACAAGGACTAGTGAGATGGAAGTTTAAAAACTGCCTCTTGCTGTAGGCATATTTTAGTCTGCTGTTTAATACAGTTTTCCAGGGGTTTTGTTATTGTTGCTGAAGAACAACAACAAAAATAGCCATTAGGATCATGGGATAAAAAGAAATCTTGTTCTTTGTCCTCTCTGAGGTACTTACAATGCTTCACCTGGAACAGGATCAGTCTGGCTGTGTACCCAACAAGTTGTCTCTCTGCTGCAACTGTGTTTTATTTTTGCATGGTGGGTTCCTGCACAGGTGTCTGTGCATGTGTGTAGGCTGCAGTGACTTTAGATAAACAAAAATAGTTATTTATTCCTTCAGAAGTCTGGGTTCTAACTTTTCGTCTGGCACTTAAAATCCTGACCGTTGTCCTCTCAGCCCCTTATGTTCTAGCAATTAGTTTTCAAGTGCCTTTATTGGGTTTTTGTTAATGTACAGTCTAGTGTTTCTCCCAAAGAAGAGATTTGCCTTTTCTTTTTGCCATTTTCATTCACTCCATGTGACAATGTGGTAGAACAAAATGGGTGAAGTGTTGTCATCCTGTTTCCCCATCCCTTGCTCAACCTCCTACATTTGCATAGCTGCAGATGCTTTTGACTACCAGACAGCCCACCTCTTGCCCCATTCATCTATTC